>NC_044329.1:71539066-71842096 GCF_007399415.2 Gopherus evgoodei
TCCTGATGAAAAAGTTTTATAGAATTTAGAAGGAATTCAATAAGTAGAATTCTATAGACATGCAATCCATTCTATAGAAAAAACTGTAATAACCTAGACAACAAGGTCCTTCCTTTCTATAGGTTTTTGGAATTATCCTATAGAATTTTACAGCAAGAATATAATTTTTTTCTTACATAGGACAGTTCAAAAAACCTATTACAAAAGGTGTTTTCTATTTACTCCAAAGGTCTTTTCCATAGAATGTTATTTCTGTAAGTGGCAACAGAAGTGCCAGATCATTCACTGCAAACAGAAATTTCTCTCTCTCTCTCTCTCTTCTCTATTGGTGGACTTGCTTTTCTTCCTGTTATTTTTGTCTGCATGGTTGATGGGGATGCTTCCTGGTAACTGCATTGGAGGAACTTCCTGTACGCAGAATACAGTAGCTGACAGTGAGAATACAACAGTGAGCTATTGAAAGGGATAAGATCCCACCAGATACAAACTACACATAACTAGTGCTTTCTTTTTTAAAAAATTTGGGTGAGTGTGGGTGAGGTAAAAGTGGGTGATAAGGGAAGAAAAAGGGATTTTTCTGTGAGTGGGTTCTCCTCTTTTCATACTCTTTTTTTTTTGCTTGCTGCACAGTTCTTGTATCGTGTTACAAGAATAAACTTGGGGTTTGTGTCCTGTAATTCTGAATCACTGATTTGATATGTCCATCAGCTTGGTCTCCTACTACATGAAGAAAATATGGGAAGTCTAGGGATAAGTCAGGGCCTTATACTTTTGCACAGAAGAGATTTACTGAGCCACAAAATCATCTTGATGAGTACAGCAATGGGCTGTCTCCTACTTCATCCTTGTAGGTTGTTGTAGGTGTCTGTGGTGTCTCAGGGAGTCAGCCTTTCCATAGTTTCCATGGGCAAAGTACTTTAACTCAGAATTATTATTAAGGTCACAATTTGACACTTAACAGATAATAATCATTAAAAGTTTAGTCCCCAGTGAACAAATCCATTTTCAGAATACGAAAAGTAAGTATTTTGCTTATAGAACCAACTACTGTGGTCCATTCACAACCCCAGAGCACTACTTACTGTGTTCTTCCTTATAATTTACTTCAGGAGATTTGTGCACTGATCAGTACTATTAGCATATCAGACCACCAGGAGCAACCATATCTGATTTTTACCAAGAAATGTGTGTGGCTCGTTAAATAAGAAAACTCTACAAACACAACTTTTTGCTAATTAAGCAGTCTAATTATGTTGTTGAGACTACTACCTTGATGTTGTGTAAATCAATAGTGCTATATAAAAAAGAACAAATCGTATTTTTAACTTGCATAATGGACAAGATCTAAGATGAATTCCATGAGTTAATGAGAGTCCTCAGGGTTGTTTGTCAGGATATATAGCCTTCCGTGACACCAGTGTGTTAGTGATTGAAAAGCACCGCTCACAGTGCACCAAATAAATAAATAAGTAAAATAATCAGGAACAAGCAGGTTTGGGAACTCAGCATACTGAAGCTTTTAGCTTTAGTGCATTGATTTTTGACTGTCTGCAGCGAGCTTCAGCATAAGTTGAGGATACAAATTCAGATTTGACCTCACTTTGAGATTCAAACTCAGTTCTAGTCCCAGCTGGGGATTCAAATTGAAATTGTATTGAGCTCCCAGATTTCTATCACAGTGATATTAGAGGTTATTCTTTTCTTTTGAGAGCGAGAATGGTGCTTGCTGGAGTTAAGGGAAGGAAGAAACAAACAAACCCTGAAACTTCTGCAGTCTCAGACAAAGTCTTATCTTCTAGGTAGCTTGCTGACCCTGAGCTTAACTTGAGTTTAACTGGAAGAGATCCAAGTGACATAAGGTGAGTATCAAGACAGCAACCACTAGGTGAAATAGCTAAACGGGGGAAAAAATCATTACTATGGTAGTAAACTTGCTCCTGTTTTTTTCTCTTCTGCTGCCCCCCATCCTCTGGTTCTTGCAGCCCAAACATCCATCTGCATCCTAGTTAATCTGCCTCCTCCTTCCCTGCCTGGGTGTTGGTGATGTGTGGGATTGAGGGCACCGGATAGACAGTCTCTCTGCTCTCTTTTTCCTGTGTTTCGTGCCACAACTGCTCCGGCTGCAAGGAGAAGCAATTTCAGTGAAAGTCCTTCTCAGCCCCTGCAACTCTGGGCTGAAGGATGCTCAGAGCAGACAGACTTTGGAGAATTTAACTGCCAACTTCTTAAACCTCTTCTGAGCATGTGAGAACTGATTTTTTTTAATTTAGGCCTATAACTTAGCCAAATTTTGGCAAGTCTTCATAGGAATGGCAAAAGGCTCTATCCTGACAACACAGTGACATGTGCATGTGCGCATTCGCGTGTGCACACACGTTCATACACACTTCCAACTCCCTTCTCCAAAGCATGTAGGTGCTATGGCTTTTCACGGTAAAGGTTACCGGAATTTTTTTTAACATGGACAAAACATCGCCCACCCTCTTTTTCATTCTCAGTAAAGGCTGGCTGACTGTCTCAGGCTGACTATTTCTGGAAAAATGGCATGGAAAATTTCAACCCAAACCATTAAAATTTGATGTAATCCTTACCAACCTCCAGAGAGATCACCTGCTCCAAACCTTTTTACTCAGGCTTTAAATTTTTGGCCCATACTGGTTAGGGGACAGTTAAATGAGTAAATCTGACCTTCACTAATTCTTCAGTTCAGCTTATCAAGGAGAAAAATGCTACACAATACTATACATGATACATGATTAAAAACAATAAATACATTAAAGAAAAATATTCATTATACAGTACACCAAAGCTGTGTATTTCAGTCATCTCTGCTGGAACATATAAACCAATACGGCTGAGTAAAATCTGAAATGATCACACATGTACACTGCTCTATGGAACTGTGGGTCTGCTATCCCTAAGTAATTTATGTGGAAAATGTGCTGTGCTTTATCCATGGACTTATCACTTTCATACTGTGAAACCTGAAGTGAGAATGGCAAGTCAGATGCCATCACAGAATAATATACATTCTCTATTTACAGAATCTTCTAGTTCTTTACTAGGGATAATTGGCTCTTCTCACTAGCTAAATAATTCCTTGGTTTTTTTCAATGCAGAATTTAAATGTGAAATATAACTAAAACCTATTGTTTTAAATTTTTTTTGAATGAGAAAATGTAACTTGGGGAATAACAAATTTAATTTCATGTCACACATGAGTGTAGTGTCTCCCAATAGAGGAAAACATCCTGCTCGGTCTTGGCCTTTGTGATTATTCCCTGCCCTGTATTGTGCCACTGTAATTCTTTATGACAGTCTCCCTGATGCCATTTCTTGTAATCACAGAACATGAAAAGCGTTATGCTAATGGTCCTTTCATTTTAATTTCTATAACAATAATAGCTGCAAA
This sequence comes from Gopherus evgoodei, assembly GCF_007399415.2. NCBI lineage: Eukaryota > Metazoa > Chordata > Testudines > Testudinidae > Gopherus > Gopherus evgoodei. Next base: position 71,542,479 of record NC_044329.1, read on the forward strand.
TGGTGCCCTTCTATTACCTGCTTCTTTGAATGAATTACACACCCTTAAAACAAGTGCCACTTTTCCCCTGTGACCACCTAACTCACCAGTGGGGTATGTTTACACTGCCATTTGACACCTGTAGCTGGCCCGTGCCAACTGACTTGGGCTCATAGGGCTCAGGCTGTGTGGCTGTTTTATTGCAGTGCAGGTTTCTGGGCTCAGGCTGCAGCCCGGGCTCTAGGACCTTGCGAGATGGTAGGGTCCCAGAGCTCAGGTTGCAGCCCTAGCCTGGAAATCAACACTGCAATAAAACAGCCCTGCAGCCTGAGCCCCTAGTCCAAGTCAGCTGGCAAGGGTCAGCCACAGATGCCTAACCAGGGCTGGCTCCAGGCACCAGCCTTCCAAGCAGATGCTTGGGGCGGCAGTCTACAAGGGGCGGCAGTCCGTGTGATTTTGCCCCCAAGCAGTGCACCGAATTGCCACCGCAGATGGCAGGGGAAGTCCATGTGCCGTTAGGGCGGCACGCACATTTCCGCGGCAGCAGCAATTCGGCGACAGCTTCTATGTTCAGCTGTCCGCGGTGGCACAACTTCTGTCTTCTGGGACAGAAGCTGCCGCCGAATTACCGCGGCTGTGGAAATGCACGTGCCACCCTAACGGTGCATGGACTGCCCCTGCCATTCTTGGCAATTTGGCATGCTACTTGGGGCCGCGAAAACAGTAGAGCCAGCCCTGTGCCTAACTGCAGTGTAGACATACCCTTACCCTTAGATGTCTCCATGAGGTATTGTATTATTCACTTTGCTCATTACCATGAAAAGTTGAGTTGGAGAAAGAAACATTAATATTACCTTTCTTTAAATGTCAGGAACCTAGGGTGACCAAACAGCAAGTGTGAAAAATCGGGACAGGGTGGGGGGGTAATAGGAGCCTATGTAAGAAAAAGACCCCAAAATAGGGAATGTCCCTATAAAATTGGGACATCTGGTAACCCTACAAGAACCTCTCATAAGGAGCTTTGCAAACTAAATCCTGCATTAAAAACATGCCAGAAAGTTGGTCTTGAAGTAGTGGCATTTTGTCTGAGACGTTCATTCTGCAAGCAATTTTGAATCTAAGGCCCCCAAACCCAGTAGCAGGCAGCTGGATGTTTCTGGACACTCTGCCACACAAGTTTCAAAAAGACTGGTATTGTCAACCCTATTTGTGCGTTCTCTCCCAAGCAGTGTAAAATACATCTTGGTATTTGAGGGAGCAGTTACCTCAATGGAGCAACCCATCTACCCTCTTGGCTGTTGGTGAAGTACTACAAGTAGCCCTGAGTGAATGAAAGTTATGAAAGATGCAGAAAAATGGCACATGCCATGCACTTTCAGTCACTATGAAAGAACAGTTCTCTGTAAGCTTGTTGCACTTCATAATCAATTTCAGTATTGAATGTAGCCATGTAGCTGAGTTGTTTAAATATAAGCACAGCTACTCTCAACTTTATACAGGCAATTTGAAATCTGAAAACACATTCAGACAAGTAATATATTTGTGATGGGTGGAAAATTCCACTGACACTTAATAATACTTTGTTATTTACATCCAATAAACTTTTAAGTGTAACTTAGCCAAGGCATGTGTTGGAGACAGAATCATTAAACTAAGAAAAAGGGGAAAGTGGGGAAAAAAAATTTCAGTTTGGATACTACCCAGGGAGGCCAGATAAAAAAAAAATCCTATATACCAACTCTTCTCATGGTAATCCCTCTCAGTATAATGAATCTATCTGTTTCTTATCTTGATCACACTATTTCTGTTTGGTTTAGGAAGTACCCAATGCACAGAATAACCTGAGTGAACTTGGGCAAGTCATTTTGAAGTATCACATGTCAAATTTTCAGAGGCATGTAGGATGCAGATAGGTATGTAGTGGGATTTTCAAATAGCCTAAACAGATTAGGCACCTAAATCCCATTGAAATAAATGGGTTGTGCTCATTAACACAAGTAGAATGCAATCTTCATCCTTAACCTGGAGTAGCCAGCATTCACCTAGTATACACTTGATGCTAGATGTTATATGGGGACTAGTGCATGAAATTTGCTTGCATACAGTATTTGGCTAGTGGAATTGTGTGGATTTTCTTGCCAAGCCCCTGTTCCCTTTAGTTTGCCCATGACATTTCCACTATGCTCCTGTAAAGTGGTGTGGAACTTGGCTCTATAATTCACCAGGAGTTGCAGCCTTCCTGTGGTCCACCTGCCTCTGCAGAGTAGAAACCTCTTATTACTGCTGCATTTTGGGCCTTGAGCACCTGGAAGGGGAGCCGGGGTGGGATGAGGGGAGGGCAGCGGTTCAAACTTTCAGCCTATGTAGAAAAAACTACACGTTAACTAGAGAGAGAATTCTGCAGCCTAAGCCTGCAGAGAGGCTGCTGTGCTTTATCTGCAATTTTTCAAAAGATGTTTGATCCTTAGATAAAACATTTGTTAATACTTTAAAGATTTCAACTTAAGATCTATAAAGATTCTTTCTTTTTCTAAGGTAGAAATCCACTGATATGTGATAATTTTACTTAAGTTTGAAATTCCCTTCAATATCTGGAGCTGACTATTCGCCCCCAGGCACTCTAGCATAACAACATACCACTGAGGAATCAGAAAGTAGGCAGCTGAGGATGAAGGAAGTAAGGGGGGCAAAATGGGGGGAATAGGAGGTCAGTATAAGTGAACAGAGTTTTGTTTTGGAGATTGGATGTAACAACGGACCCCTTCTATTCTTCCCATGATATAAAAAGATCTTTTTTAATTTAATTGACAGATGTATCGGGGGAATTTTAGATACTATGTTTATATGGGACATAGAAGTGATTTAGCTCCGTAGACAAAGAACAAGGAGACAAAACAGCTTTTCACATACACAATCATCTTATTGGATGAACTACAGCTAAAATGGAGAAAGCTTTGGAGACTCTCGCTCTCTTCATCAGGCCATGGGAAATGGAGCAAAGCAGAACAAACAGATATAGTGGCAGGGTGTTAATTGAGACCTGATAATTAAATGAAAGCATAGTCATGGTACAGCTGTCATCCCCACTTTGTGTGAGAGAATCATGGTGAGTGCCGCCCGTGGATTCTCTTTGTCCTGCCATGCTCACTCCAGGGAACAGCCAGTGAAAACCTCTGTGATGCCCCAGGTTTGCGCTGGAGAGAAAAACAGTTGTATTAGCAGGTGGGGAGTTTGACACACACACCTGTGGCAAAACTGTATTTTTAATTGCTTTTTCTTTTTTCTTTTTCCCTTTTATCTTCTTTCCATGGGGGATGGTGTGGGTGGGTTTCACCTGAACAAATGGCAGTTATGAGGAAGCAGCAGCAGCAAGGTCTTGCACACAATGTTGAGAGATTAATAGATGGTGCCTCATTGAATTCAGAGAGATAAGAGAACAAAGCAAAACAGTACAAAATTATGTACGGGATATGGATTGGAGTTTCACTCTGGATTGCAATTGCAAATAGCTCTTTTAATCAAAGGACAGCATATACAATACCAAGAGCCACTGTCCCTTAGTAACTGTAAGCAAAACTGACTTTGTAAAATATCAGTAGTATGTTAGAAAATTAATATTTAAACTAAGTTCCTTTGCAGTGGGTTTTTTTAAAAATAGGATCCCTTTGAGTTCAGTTATCTGCCTCTCCTGATTAGACAAAATTCCCTTTCTATAAATCAAATTGTTCAGGTCAGAAACAGCAGAATCTCTGAAAGACAATGCATCTATGACCCATAAAATAGGCTAGTTTATTAAGGTGAGCTTGAAGAGTTAACTGTTAAAAGACTTCAAGGAAGAAATGTGTTCTATGAGAGGTTTGAAACTAGAGATGGCCCTCGTGGTGCCCAACAAGAGAAGACAGAACTAAGCATAAGAAGCAGCATGGAAGACAGAACACAAGACTGGAGAAGGAGAAAATGCAGGAGTTAGAATGGAGGTTTGGGATGTATTGAGGAATGAAAGCAGAGATCTAGACACAAGTAGAGTTGTCCAGGCTCCTGAAATTGAAAAGAAGCAGTTGAACTTGAAGTAGGGGTGAAAGGATTTGAACAGGGGATATCTGACATGGTTTGCTCAATGGGAAAGAGGGAGAATTTTAACAGTGACACTTGGAATAGACTGGATGGGTACAAGATGAGATGCAAGGAAGCTATTTGTTATTAAAATCAAAGACAAATAAAGGGGTGAAATTTGCCTGCATGCAAAAGGCTGGCAAATCTGATGCACTTCGTAAGTCACACACCTTATTCTAAAGATGTAAGTGGTGCATAGGCCTTGTGTGCCACAGCACAAGGCTGAATTTCACCTAAAGGGCAGTCAGGATAGATTTCAGAGATCTTGTAAAGATACCATGGGTTGGAGGTGGGAGGAGTCAAAATGACACTGAAATTGAGAATCTGGGAGATGGGGAAGATCATGGAATTGTTGATTGTGGAGAAAAGATGAGAAGATGAGAAGTTCAGCTTTGAGGAAAGATGGTGGCTGGATATCCAGAGGAGACAGAGTTGCAAGAATGGATTCTAGACAAAGAGTTTTCCAAATCTTTTTTTTTAGAGCTAATCATTGTTTGAGCTGTGCAAATAAAATGTCAAAATGAATACACTATTTAAAGCACTAATCAAAACAGTAAGCAAAGTGTCCAGCACTTTTTTCTCTAAATTATTTTGTATTGAATGATCTTTTAATTAATCATACAGTGAAATGTGATGTTGGAAGCAGACTCCATACAGTGACAGAGAGACTAGCAATCTGGAGATGAGCACCAAAAAGGGAAAATTCTGAAAAAGAATTAAGTATTTTTCCCTTCTGCACTGGCATCCGAGTAAGCGGATGAGCCATTTGTCTCTATACAGTCCAAGCGTTTTTATCCTGAAATTAGAGCTGCTTCTGTCTCCTGGAACTTAGAAGCTGACCCCAGCTTCTAAATTTTTTCATCACAGTTACATACTCCAGATCTTCCTTATATAGAAACAAATGGGGAATGTGGGCATTGACCTCACTGGGAGCAGGAGTTAACCTAAACTTTAAGTATGGACGTTGAATTATTCATATGTTCAAATTTAACTACCAGCCATTAGTATTCGTAGGATCCAGATCTTTCCTTTGCTTACACTAAGACCTTGACAGGAACCCAAAACTCATTGATACTTATCATTCATTTTTGGTAGGTTGTTCCATACTGAATTGCATTAAGGCGTATTGTGCACATTATGAAATGTAGTTATACCAGAAACTAATTCAGTCCTTGTGTGCTTGAGTGGTTTACTGTAAGAATTCAAAGCACGCCTGCCAGGGTACTGACCCAAAAATAAAGAACTTTGTAACTGAAAATGACAGGTCTGATGCTGAAATGGCTTTCGAACTGCTATTAATTATATTATTGTGGTTTTTTTATGGTATCATTTGCACAACATGGAAATTATATAATCACTTAAATCAGCCTCTGTACCAGATGACTGGAGGATAGCTATTGTAACACTGATTTTCAAAAAAGGCTCCAGAAGTGATCCTGGCAACTATAGACCGGTAAACCTAACTTCAGTGCCAGGCAAATTGGTTGAAATTGTAGTTAACAGAATTATCAGACACACAGATGAACATGATTTGTTGGGGGAAGGGGAAATCATGCCTCATCCATTAGAATTCTTAGAGTCAAAAAGCACGTGGACAAGGGTGATTCACTGGATGTAATGTACTTGGACTTTCAGAAAACCTTTGACAAGATCTCTCACTAAATGCTCTTAAGCAAAGTAAGCAATCATGGGATTAGAGGGAAAGTCCTCTCATGGATCAGTATCTGATTAAAGGATAGGAAACAAAGGGTAGGAATAAATGGTCCGTTCTCACACTGGAGAAAGGCAAATAGCAAAATCCTCTGAGGATCTGTACTGGGACCTGTCCTGTTCAACATATTCATAAATGATATGGAAAAGGGGCTGAACAGTGAGATGCCAAACTTGCAGGTGATTCAAAATTACATAAGATGGTTAAGACCAAAACTGACTCTGAAGATTTACAAAGGGCTTTCACAAAAGTGAGTGAGTGGGCAAGAAAATGACAGATGAATGTCATGTTGATAAATGCAAAGTAATGCACACTGGAAAACATAATGCCAACTACACATACAAAATGATGGGTCTAAATTAGTTTTTACAGCTCAAGAAAGAGATATTGGAGTCATGCTTCTCTGAAAACATCCACTCAATATGCAGCAGCAGTCAAAAAAGCTAACAGAATGTTAGGAACCATTAGGAAAGGGAGAGATAATACAGTACATGTTATAATGCCACTATGTAAATCCATGGTACACTCACACCTTGACTACTGCATGCAGTTCTGGTCACTTCATCTCAAAAAGTTATATTAGTATTGGAAGACGTACAGAGAAGAGCAACACAAAATGATTAGGGATATGGAACAGTGCTCAGATGAGGAGAGATTAAAAAGACCAGGATTGTTCATTTTAGAAACAAGTGAGAAGGGATATGTTAGAGATCTATAAAAGCATGAATGGTGAGGAGCAAGTGAATAAGGAAGTGTTACCCCTTCACATAACACAAGAACCAGGAGTCATCCAATGAAATTAATAGGCATCAGGTTTAAAACTAACATAAGAAGTACTAGTTCATGCAGCACAGAGTCAACATGTGGAACTCATTCCCAGGAGACATTGTGAAGGCCAAACACATAACTGGGTTCAAAAAGAATTAAATAAGTTCATGGATGATAGGTCCATCAGTGGCTATTAGCCAAGATGATCAGGGTTTCAATGCCATGCTTTGGGTATCCCTAAAGACTGCCCAAAGTTTGGACTGAATGATAGGGAATGGATCACTTGATAATCTTCACTGTTCTGTTCATTCCTTCTGAAGCATCTGGTATTGGCCAATGTTGGAAGACAGTATATTGGGCTAGATGGACCATTGGTCTGACCCAGAATGGACCTCCTGATGTATTTAGGATCTGATCCTGTGCCCACTAGTCAGCTGGAGTTTAGTGCAGTGCTCAAACCTTTAGCATAACGCCTATTGAATCCAAATGATGGGGCAATTCTCCCTTGTTTTACATGTGGAAATCCTATAATAACTCATATGAAAAGGGGAAAAAATTGATAAGTAGGACAATATTCAGTCACATTTTCCCTAGTGAAGATTGAGTAAAACTCATTGGACAACTTCTATTGAAATGAGATTTCAACAAAAATTGAGGGAGGGAGAACTTGTGATAGCTTGCAGATCTTATTTTCTCCAGTAATGAATACTTCATTATTTCTATAATGAATTTTCAACTCAGAATATGATCCTTTCAGGGCCAGATTTTTGAAAGAGTTCAGTTCCTGTTTATAGACCAAAATAATCTTTTGAAAATCTGTCCATAAGTGTGAAAATGGGAGCAATTATATGCTGATCTGTTATGAAAATCTAGCCCAAATTCTGAATACTGAGCATTTGAAAGTCTGTCCCTAAATTCTTTAGAAAATCTGTCCCTTAAAGTGTAAACATTCCCAAACAAAACTGGAATAGTCTTCCATTTTGTTTTTTAAAACAGAGAATTTATGTACACAATTTGTTTTTCAAGTTCATCTTTGTGTGGTATACTGTGTGTGTCTGTGTGGTGGGAGAGGCATATCAACTTACTTCATTATAGTGAAGTGGCCTGTCTGTGTCATCTTATCTCAAATGTCTGAATAAACATGAGATAAATGTAAATTGAATCAACATGGAAAGAGTGCAAACATCAAATATACGTGAAGGAGAGGCTATGCCAGAAGCTGATTTAGAATTGTGATGGATTCTCCTTTACTAGTTTGCAGTAGAAAGCTATTAATTTGTGCTCTTTCTATTATTCTCATTATAAAGCTTTTAGCTAGACCAAATAGCTGTTCTCAGCCTTTCATTTTATTCCTTAACACTTACATAGCACTGATTATTATATAGAATCATTACTCATTTTTTTTTTTTACCTGTCCTTGGTGGAATTCTGGTACAATTAGTGGTATCAGTATTCTGGCTACAATAAAGACTGACACATTTTGCTATCAGTGTCTTACATACAATACTTTCTTTGTGCTATTTCCATTAAAGGATATGTTATGTCTTTCATATGCATTGAATATAATTTGGCTTTTTTCATGGAAACACTTGGTTCTTTGCATTTATTTTCATAATCAGTATCTTTATTTTTTCTTGTGTCAATGTACTTTTAAAAACATCTGGTTTTTGGACTCTGGGATGTTAGTGTCCTAAATTTAATTGACCTTAGTGGAAGTTGGAAGCATTAAGTATCTCTCTCTAATTGAGAAGACCAGTTTTTGTGGTCTGTCAGTTTATAAAATTGAGTGTAATTTGTTTTGTGTATGTGAAACTTTTGTAACTTTAGTGAAATACAGAAAAATAGACCATTGAAGATGCAATATAGTGCCCTCCACTATGATGTGATATATGTAATGTTATTGCAAACCAAATTCTGTCTGTTTGAGTATATACTGCAGTTAGTATTTGGATAAATGCTTATTATCAGATGTGATGCAGTTCTTAGATGCTGAGCATGTTCCTGATGCTGCAAATACTCATGCATAATCTGAACTTTAAGCTCATGCCAGTCTCATTTAAGTAATTTGAACTTCTTGTGCCTGATGTTATACAAGTATAAGAGGTTTCAAGTTTAGGGCTTAAGTATGTATTTGGCTCAATTGTTTTCTTATGTTTAGCTGCCTCCTACAGGTTATACCCAGAGTGTCAAAACATTACCATACAACCGGATTATTTCTATTATAGAACACCAAAAGGAATCTGTATTATGTTGTAGAATTGCATAGTAGCAGCCCACATTTCACTACAAAAAAGTCAGTTTTCAAAAATGTTAAAATATACTGCACATTTAAACAGTGTACTTTAAGGGCTTACTCTGTTGTAGGCTGAAACACAATAGGGTTCTTCCCTAAACTAATTTGAGTGCACTGATGATAGAGCCCCTTTAGCACATGAGAAGTTATATTAAATTCAGTGAAATTTCTTATGCAAGGGCCCCCGTGTAAGTACCTGTTGCTCTACTGTACTGGCTGCCTTTAAACAAATTGGATGGCTTAGTCCATATAATTCATTTGGTACCATTAAAATCAAGACCTTGTAATAGGATAAGATCATAGGGTTGCTGCCATCCAGCACTACTTCCCCTGTGTTAGATCATAAACATAAATCCAGAAGAAATTTCAATAAAGTTTTTCAGATTTGAACAAAGATAAAAACTCCTCAGCTCTCTTCAAATGCGTTAGTGGTTAAGCCTAGAATATCCACAAGGACATTCATTGTCTCCTAAATCAGTGTCTGATTGATGTAAATCCAGAGGAACGCCATCCAACTCAGGAATCCCTTAGGATTGATGTAGGGGAAGTAATTTGAGTGATCATAGGGTTGCTGCCATCCAGCACTACTTCCCCTGTGTTAGATCATAAACATAAATCCAGAAGAAATTTCAATAAAGTTTTTCAGATTTGAACAAAGATAAAAACTCCTCAGCTCTCTTCAAATGCGTTAGTGGTTAAGCCTAGAATATCCACAAGGACATTCATTGTCTCCTAAATCAGTATCAGGGAAAGTGAATGTTATAAAAGTAACTTAATAAAAAAAGCCTATGTTTCTATCAAGGAGGAAGGATTCATAATTTTCCAGATTGCTTTAGAAATTTAACATACATTAACAGCTGGTTTTGTAGTTAGTTTTTGTTAATTTCATCAAAAGATCTTTGTATATTTTTTCTGAAAAAATTACAGGTTGAAGTGCATAAATTTTCTTCTTATTTATGTTTGAAGTCAATGGAATTGTAGCCCAGATTCATATCTCAGTTACATGGGTGTAAATCACGTATAACTTGCATTTAATATGATTTTTGTGTGCAAATTCTTGTAGATACAGTTTTGAATTGAGCAGACTATATCCCCAGTGAGGTGGAGATGTGATACTATTGAAGCTAATGGAAGTTTTTCCATTGACTTCAGTATACTCTGGATCAGGCCTTTGAGTCCGATTACACAGATGTAACTGAAATCAGAATCCTTCCCTATATTGTTTAGTTCTCAGATGAATATTTTCTCTTCTTGGGTTTTATTTCTTGATGGCTTTTAGAACATTATATCATAATAGTGACTTTGGTCAATTTTTTCTTTTGTGCCAATACATTAAAATATAACTTTAAAAAGCTTTTAACTTTGGAAACAAAAAACCCACAATCCCAGTGGTGTCAGCATTTCCTTAGCATTGGTTTGTAAGCAACAGTCCGTTTCCTGTAACAATATTCTAGAGTGGCCACCATTCATAAAAAGAGCCACCCTTAAAAAAACAAAACCAAAACGTATTCAGAACTTAGCAGGACCACTTTCCCATCTCTGTCCATGGGTCTTTCCCTTTCTTCTTAGCTATGAGTCATTGAACATATTATGACGTATTTCTAAGGGTTGCATTGGTTTGGAAAAGTTTTCTCTTTTCTAATTGCCTTTAGAGCAGCTTCTGCAGCTGCTTAGTAAGTAGGCTAGTGTGGTCTCCTTGTCTAAGCTTCCCAAACCACCGAAATTATATTTGTCCAATTGTGTGTGTGTGAACATGTGCATACACACACATAGGTTTTCATAGGAGTGAGTGTGGGAGAAACTCAACACTTTTTTGTTTTTATTTTTCAAACAGAACAGATTTCTTCATGAAACTGTCCATTTAGGCAAAAGCTGTTCAGTTTTTTTTCCATCAGTCTAAGCTGCTTAGATAATAATTTTTAAGTGTATGGTTTATTTGACTTTAATCCTTACATTAACCTTAAGGGCCTGCAGCCTTCATTGATGCATTTCCCATGGCTGCGCCACTTTCTACATATTTTTTTCCTGCCACCCTCAGTCCCAAGAGCATTAAATGTCTCATTTTTATTACAGAGTAAAGGTTAGCTGTGGTACTTCCAAAGATGCTACTGAAAATATTAGCTGGGCTGATATTTGGGGCCAAATCAATTTTAAGCTTGTTTAATAAATGTCAGTTCCTGGGGGGAGTTGCCCGTTGATAGCCCAAAAGGGTAGGAGCTTCTTGTGTTATTGCGAGACTGGCACCAGAGGTAGCCAAAGTCACATTGCTCTTGGTAATTGGCAACAGCTGGCAACAGTGTATGTCCTAAATGGTGTATGATGTGTGAATAAGAGAAGAAACATTCCCAGACTGATCAAAACTTTAGAAATGCTTCAGAATGTGCTTATTAACTGCATGGCAGAGAAGACAGACCAACTGAAAGGCACAGCTAAGCAAAATTATTCTCATGAGTTTCAAGTATGAACCAAAACCATTTTGTGGTTAAACAGAACATCTCAGAACCTCATGAATTGCTGAGGTTCTCCAGTTGGTACCCAAAATGTATGTGGTACAGTCACACTTCCCTGACCAAAACACCCTCCTTCTGTCCAAAAAAACCCATCCCAAAACCCGGTAGTGAGCACAGGGTATTAACATTTGCTGGTGCATATGGATGGCCCAGAGGTTGACGTTTTAAGGTGAATCCCACTTCCAGAGGCAAGTCCGGTTCCCTCAGCCCACTGCTTTCACCTTCAGTGGACATGAAAGGTCCTGCATGCAGTAGAACAACTGTATTTCTATTGCTGTGGGTGGTGAGGAAAGAAAGCCATTTGGTGTGCAATTCCTATAGTCCAGGCAGTGGAGCTATGCTGATTTATACAGAAGGAGCATTTTTGTTCAGGCGTGGTGTGGGAACTGGATTTGACTTCTTGAATTTAAGGTATCTGTGCTCAGCTTCTGGTTTTATAGTTTCACTTCGACTAAAAATAGCACAAATCTGTTGTAGAAGGGGAGCACCACTAAGGGCTCTGTTGTTGCTATGCAGTTTTACTTGGAAGGTGCTTGGATACTATGGGTTTTAGAGAGAGAGAGTGTGTTTTTTAAAAAAAAATATATAAATATATATAAAGCTGGGCTTGATCCTGAAAGGTATGGAGGACCATGTTATGCGTGGGAGGTGGAGAGTGTCCATTCTCCCCTTTGACTCCAGCAGAAGTAGGGAGGCCTTAGAACCTTACAAAACCGGCCCAATGTATCTGCATTGTTTTCATAATGTTAGTGCTTTACAAACTTCTTGCACTATGAGCAGTAAGATAGCTAAGCAAATGGATTGGTTCAATGCATGAGCCTAGACTTTAATTCTGTAAAAGTCCTGTCACAATACTCTCTCTCAGAATTCTTGTTATTAAACTGTGGCAGTAGGCACTAACAATAGGAAAAGAACATTGAGGGCAGCTGCATTCTGAAGATTTCCCAGGAGAAGACAAACAGCAACTCAGGCTGCCAGCCAGTGAAATCAGAAGACAGCTTTTGTTTTAAACATGTTGGGCATGATTTAATTCTGCCATCATCAGCCAGATGGAAAACATGCTGATAGACTCTAACGGCCACTAGCAGGATCAAAGGGCTTTGGGGTCACAATGTGATTAGCTGGCACAAGGGCATCTTTGATAACTCACCATGTAATTGTTTCCAAGATTTCATTTATTTGTCTGATGCATTAGAATTTGTCTTCTTCTTTGACAATATTTTCAAGTCTTGGTTTTTGTGTGTGTGTGTGTGTGTGTGTGTGTGTGTGTGTGTGTGTGTGTGTTTTAAGCTGTTTTTACTACTGTATCTTTGGGTTAAATTATGCTCTCAGGGACACCTGTGCAATTGGGCAGCTGGGTGTAACTATAGGTAGAATTTGGCTTTTGATGTACAAATGAAAAACATGTTAGATTACGAAAGCTACTGAAATAGTGGAATGCTGCTCAAATGTTTGATTTCTGAGATGAAAGGAAATCTTCCTCCAACCAATAAGAATTAATGTATTCGCTATAATTCTTTTGTGTAGAATGGGGTATTTTTTATTTTCAAGAGAGAGGTCAGTTACCTATTTCAGATGTTCTTGCAGCTGTTTCATAGGCTTCTTTCCCAACTGTCTCAGTACAATGCTCATTTAGCTTTTGTTCATAGTCTGAAGAAGCTCTAGGGAACACATAAAGTCACACAATAATGAAGCAGTCTTCTTTCTCTGTTTCTCTTAGAATGAGACTATGCACTATGGTCTGGTTTCAAAGGCTCACTCATCTCACTAGGTAATGAGATCAAATTGTTTCACATAGGTTCTTTTTAAGGTGCCATGTCCCTGACAAGATGCAACTTTAAGCATGATGGCAGACAGAGTGTCATGGTAGTAAAGCATTTATTAACACTGTTTTACAAGTAAAGGAAGTGAGAAATTAAATTGGCACATGCAGTAGCTATATTACTGAAACAGTCCAGTGAGCATTTTTATTGCACAGGAAAACAAGAAATTATTAACATTTTAAAACATCCATTCAGTTCTCTGTTTCACAAAAACTGACAGGCAGCAGCATTCTGTGTTTCAGCTTTTCTTAGGTTTGCAGGCTTTCAGCCTCCTTTTCCTTGCAGGGCTGCCTAGGCAGATTCAACTGTTTGGCCACTATTAACTTATTTAAAATGCTAAGTCCTTTAATCACGTTCATATCTTGTGTTAGGAAGTGATGTCCTACAAATACCTTTTGGTGGGTTTGTTTCTTCTCTTTTTCTGAGACAGGTGATGACTATTTCAGCCATTGCAGTCCTTCTGAGTGATAACTATCCATAACGAATTTGTCTGATATTACCTAGCTCCAAAGAGTCAGGTGCAATAACTGAAGGCCTATTCAAATCCCTACTTCTTTGGTTAAAGCCACTGGCCAAGGTTTTTGTCTGTCCTCTAATTTGCTTAATGTAACACATAATCAGAAGGACGATCTGGAGAACCCACTGAGGGTTTTTAATGTTTCAAGGAGGGGGAGCAAAAACTCTGGACTAGAGAATTTTAGAAAAAGATATGGCAAGGGATTAAGAGAGTAGGGGAACTGTAAGTTTTACTTTCACTATCCTCTTGGAGGGGACAGGTTGGAGAAACAAAGGTATGTCCAAGCCTATGGTTCTTGGGTAAGTGTGCCATCACTAGGCCTCCTCTCCTGTTTGCTACTATTAGCAACAGGAGTGAGTCCCAGAGAGAGCTAGCAAGTTATCTGTATCAGATTTCTGTGCAGGTATCCTAGCACAAAGCAAGGGGGGTGCTGCAGAAAATCCCCAGAAACCCTCAGAGCCTCTTCCATGTTGGTTCAAACATGGCCTTCTACTGTTAAATTCTGCAGTCTTTTCTTTTGGCTTACAGCAAATGGCCCAGATACATATTCAGATATAATTACTTACTATTGCAGTTTATGAAAAGTTTGTGCAGAAATCCAGTGTGTATTGGAGATAGTGGGACCATTTCTATGTTTTACTAAGTATTCCTGCCAGGTAAAAACTCTCAGATGTTATAACTCATAGACTTTAGGGTCAGAAGGGACCAATGTGATCATCTAGTCTGACCTCCTGCACAAAGCAGGCCACAGAACCCTACCCATCCACTTCTATAACAAACCCCTAACCTATGTCTGAGTTATTGAAGTCTTCAAATTGTGGTTTGAAGACCTCAAGCTGCAGAGAATCCACCAGCAAGTGACCCATGCCCCACGCTGCAGAGGAAGGCGAAAAACCTCCAGGGCCTCTGCCAATCTGCCCTGGAGGAAAATTCCTTCTCAACCCCAAATATGGCGATCAGCTAAACCCTGAGCATGTGGGCAAGACTCACCAGCCAGCACTCAGGAAAGAATTCTCTGCAGTAACTCAGATCCCATCCCATCCAACATCCAATCACCGACCACTGGGCATACTTATCTGCTGATAATCAAAGATCAATTGCCAAAATTAAGCTATCCTATCATACCATCTCTTCCATAAACTTATCAAGCTTAGTCTTAAAGCCAGATATGTCTTTTGCCCCCACTACTCCCCTTGGAAGGCTGTTCCAGAACTTCACTCCTCTAATGGTTAGAAACCTTTGTCTAATTTCAAGTCTAAACTTCCTAGTGTCCACTTTATACCCATTTGTTCTTGTCTCTACATTGGTGCTAAGCTTAAATAATTCCTCTCCCTCCCTAATATTAATCCCTCTGATATATTTATAAAGAGCAAGCATATCCCCCCTCAGCCTTCTTTTGGCTAGACTAAACAAGCCAAGCTCTTTCAGTCTCCTTTCATATGACAGGTTTTCCATTCCTCGGATCATCCTAGTAGCCCGTCTCTGAACCTGTTCCAGTTTGAATTCATCCTTCTAAACATGGGAGACCAGAACTGCACACAGTATTCCAGGTGAGGTCTCACCAGTGCCTTATATAATGGTACTAACACCTCCTTTTCTTTGCTGGAAATACCTCGCCTGATGCATCCTAAAACCGCATTAGCTTTTTTAACGGCCATATCACATTGGCGGCTCATAGTCATCCTGTGATCAACCAATACTCCAAGGTCCTTCTCCTCCTCTGTTACTTCCAACTGATGCGTCCCCAGTGTATATCTAAAATTCTTATTATTAATCCCTAAGTGCATGACCTTGCACTTTTCACTATTAAATTTCATCCTATTACTATTACTCCAGTTTACAAGGTCATCCAGATCTTCCTGTATGATATCCCGGTCCTTCTCCATGTTAGCAATACCCCCCAGCTTTGTGTCATCCGCAAACTTTATTAGCACATTCCCGCTTTTTGTGCCAAGATCAGTAATAAAAAGGTTAAATAAGATTGGTCCCAAAACCGATCCTTGAGGAACTCCACTAGTAACCTCCTTCCAGCCTGACAGTTCAACCTTCAGTACGACCCGTTGTAGTCTCCCCTTTAACCAGTTCCTTGTCCACCTTTCAATTTTCATATCATTCCCCATCTTTTCAAATTTAACTAATAATTCTCCATGTGGAACCATGTCAAATATCTTACTGAAATCGAGGTAAATTAGGTCTACTGCATTTCCTTTGTCTAAATAATCTGTCACCTTCTCAAAGAAGGAGATCAGGTTGGTTTGGCACGATCTACCCTTAGTAAAACCATGTTGTAATTTGTCCCAATTACCATTGACCTCAATGTCCTTAACTACTTTCTCCTTCAAAATTTTTTCCAAGACCTTACATACTATAGATGTCAAACTAACAGGCCTATAGTTACTCGGATCATTTTTTTTTCCCTTTCTTAAAGATAGGAACTACGTTAGCAATTCTCCAGTCGTACGGTACAACCCCTGAGTTTACCGATTCATTAAAAATTCTCGCTAATGTGCTTGCAATTTCATGCGCCAGTTCCTTTAATATTCTTGGATGAAGATTGTCTGTCTGGGCCCTCCGATTTTGTCCCATTAAGCTGTTCATGTTTGGCTTCTACCTCAGATGTGGTAATATCCACCTCCATATCCTCATTCCCATTTGTCATCCTTCCATTATCCCTAAGCTCCTCATTAGCCTTATTAAAGACTGAGGCAAAGTACTTATTTAGATATTGGGCCATGCCTAGGTTATCCTTAACCTCCTTTCCATCCTCAGTGTTTAGCGGTCCCACTTCTTTCTTTGTTTTCTTCTTATTTATATGGCTATAGAACCTTTTACTATTGATTTTAATTCCCTTTGCAAGGTCCAACTCTACTTGGCTTTTGGCCTTTCTCACTTTATCCCTACATGTTCTGACCTCACTAAGGTAGCTTTCCTTGCTAATCCCACCCTTCTTCCACTCCTTGTAGGCTTTCTGCTTTTTCTTAATCACCTCTCTGAGATGCTTGCTCATCCACCTTGGTCTACAACTCCTGCCTATGGTTTTTTTCCCCTTTCTTGGGATGCAGGCTTCTGATAGTTTCTGCAGCTGCGACTTAAAGTAATTCTGGGCCTCCTCCGCATTTAGATCCACAAGTTCTTCAGTCCAATACACTTCCCTAACTAATTTCCTTAATTCTTTAAAGTTAGCCCTTTTGAAGTAAAAAACCCTAGTCCCAGATCTATTTTTGTTTATCCTTCCATCTAGTTTGAACTGAATTAGCTCATGATCACTCGAACCAAGGTTGTCCCCTACAACCATTTCTTCTATGAGGTCCTCACTACTCACCAAAACCAAATCTAAAATGGCATCCCCTCTTGTTGGTTCTTCAACTACTTGATGAAGAAATCCATCTGCTATCACATCCAGAAAAATCTGAGCCCTATTATTCTTGCTAGCACTTGTCCTCCAGTCTATATCTGGGAAGTTAAAATCTCTCATGATCACACATTTCCCATTAGTGTTTACTTCATTAAAAACATTAAAGAGGTCTCTATCCGTATCCAGATCAGATCCCTGCGGTCTGTAGCACACCGCAAGCACTATCTCAGGGGAGGCTCTGGTAGCTTTCTTTCCCAGTATGATTTTTGCCCAGACAGAATCTGTCTTGTCCATTCCAACACTTCTTATTTCTTTACAGTTAACCTCCTCATTGATGTACAATGCTACACCACCACCTTTGCCTTTATTTCTGTCTTTCCTAAACAGCACATAGCCTTCAATACCTGTACTACAGTCATGACTACTATTCCACCATGTTTCTGTTATCCTTATAATATCCGGTTTCACTTCCTGCACCAGTAGCTCTAGTTCCTACATTTTGTTCCCTAGGCTCCTCGCATTAGTGTACAGACATCTTAATTTTTGCCTTTTGGCTTCACTCACATTCTTTACCCTGTTAGGCACAGACATTCTAACACCAGCATCACCTGTTAGTCTGCTATCTACACTACCCTTCCTCCTTGTGTCAATTCTTCTGTCCACGGCCGTATCCCCTCTTACTTTGTTTACTTCCCTCTCAAGGTTAAATTCTGGTGTGGAGATCTCCTGGACATCTCCCAACCATCTCCCCCAAATTCCTAGTTTAAAGCTCTCTTAATCAGTTCGGCGAGCCTCCATCCTAGAAGTCTATTTCCCTCCTTACTCAGGTGAAGTCCATCCCGAGAGAACAGTCTTCTGTCCGTAAATGCTTCCCAATGGTGGTACATCCCAAAGCCCTCCTTATAGCACCACTGCCTGAGCCATCTGTTAACCACCATAATCTTGTTACACCTTTGTTGCCCTTCTCTAGGAACCGGCAGAATCCCACTGAAGATCACCTGAGCCTCGATTTCCTTAAGTATCTTCCCCAGTCTTACATAGTCTCCCTTGATACATTCCAGAGAGTATCTAGCCGTATCATTCGTTCCCACATGAAGGACAAACAATGGATTCTTTCCTGCTCCCGCTAGGATCCTTTTCAGCCTCAGGTCCACATCCTGTATCTTAGCACCCGGCAGACAGCACACCCTTCTGTTCTCCCGATCAGCTCTAGTTACAGGCCTGTCTATTCTTCTCAGTAAGGAGTCTCCAGTCACGTAGACCTGCCTTTTCCTGTTGACAGTGTGATTCTCCGGTCTATCCCCCGCACCCGCTGGCTGCAAGTCCTCTCGATTCCTATTCACCCTTGCAATCCTCCTGGGGCTTATATTTGGTGTTGCCTCCATTGATTGACTCCTCCACTCCTCTTCTAGGCTATCAGCTCTTCTCTTTTTCCTTGCCCTCTCTCCTTCAGTGACCACCTGCTGTGCCCCTTCTTCATTTTCCAACTCTGCAAACCTGTTCCTGAGTTCTATTTCTCCTTCACTGGCCCGTCTTTTCCTCTGCCTGGTTCTCTTAGTCACATGCTTCCACCATCCACTTTCCTCACCCAGCAGTCTCTCCTCTGAATTCTTTGGTCCTGCTTCCATCTGCATGTCTGAGCTTATCCCTTCAGCCCCCTCGTGTCTGTGCTCCATCATCTGCTCAAACCCCCTAACTAATATGAATTTATGAATCTTGACTAAAGAATAAATCCCAAAGCACACAATCTGTTGGCAATATTATGTATAATAACATTTTGGATCTCTTAGTAAAGAATTCAAAAGCCCTTTGCATTCCTCAGTGGACCAGCAATAGACTAATGGTAAGCAGCAGTAGTAATGTTTACCCATGAGAAATCTTTCAGTAGAAATTTAAAACTATCATCCTGTAACAGATCCTGGGCTCAATTCACCTCTGCTTGTTCAGCAACCAGGCACCACTGGGGTGCAGCTGGTTTCATAAGCAGTGGGTGTGTGGAATGTACCCCTGAGAGAAGGTACCAGTGTTTGCATCACCATCCTCTGTGGGATTCTGGTGTGGGGGAGGGGAAAGTACTTTATTCTGCAGCTGTTGTGCCATAGAATCTCACTGACTAAGGCTACTAGGGGATATATTGAGTCCTGGTGCACTGCCCCCCATCGCCCCAGACCCTTCCAGGCAAGTGCCACCTCATCTGTTCATCACCCATCTAGACTTGTGTTATGGTGGCTGTAGAGAAATACTTTCCACTATTGGGAACCTTGGGATCTGAAAAATACTGAGTTCAGTACTGGACCCTGAAGTTCTTCATCCAGCAAAACTCACATTGAAGTCAATGTTAGTCTTGCTTGAATAAAGCAAAATAGAGAATTAAAAGATGGAAAATGCAAGAAAGAGTAATATGGGAAGTAAAATTCTGCTTCTGTAAAACAGCTTCCAACATATGCCCAGCACAATGCAGCCCCCCTCCTATAAATCATACATGATTAGAACAGACAGTTGGTTATTGTATACAAAAATATTTTCTAAACCAGGCATCATTATTATCAGTGAAAAGTGCACTGAGTTTATTAAGAATGAAACTGCCTATTTTGCTAACCATTTATGTGTAATGCTAGTGGTATGAGAAGAAATGAAGAGAGAATTGTAAGTATGGAATGCCGGCAAATTATGAAATTACATAATGGAACTACTATACTTGTTAAAATGTGTGCAGAATAATCTGCTAGAAACAGCAAATGTCTTTATAGTAATGTCTTTATAGCTTTTTTCCCCCCTTAGCCTCTGTTGTTTAATCCCTGAGAGCTGGCTTCATTAAAAAAAAAAAAGTCAGAAAACCGAGCAACAAGTAGCTGTATCTATTATTCACAAAATCCTCTAGTAGCTCCAGAGCTATCATTCTCTTCTTAAACTGTCCCATAGAACTAAGCAAAAGATTCCAAGCTCAGTTCAACCTGCATGTGCAGCACCCCAAGTTTGCTTCAGAGAGGATTCACTGTGCTATATAAAAGCAGGGAGGAAGAATGCATGATGGCATACGATACAACAAAATCACATGGCGGAGAGGTGAGAGACATTGGCATATCATTCTGATAAAATGATGTGGTGTTTTTGAAGCCATCCATCCATCTATATAAAATACAATTGGGAAACTGAATAAGTCTGTGGACACATCTTGTGGTTCTAAAGATACCACAAAACACTGAAACTTTACTTTGGTAAAACATCTCTGAGCAATGCCCTGGTGATCCCAAGGTTGAGCTTGCACTTCATTCATTAAATCCCTTTCCCTCACTCCCATCCCACTTGCTTAAGTTGACAGAAATAATAGTGAAGTGGAAAAGAAAATTCACCCATAGAGCTCAAGTTTGGTACAGCCAATGAGCCAACCTTGTCTCTGAATGAATTTCCTAAATACAGATGGATCAAATCTCCATTCATTTAAATCTTAAGTTTCCATTAACAGAATTTGGAGATCTTGAATATAACAGTTATTTAATATAATGTTAAATTCCCTTTCCTCTTCTGAATGTGGTATTCTTTGTGGTGTTCCTACTATTTTAGTTTTGGACTTACTGGTAAGAATTGTCTCCAATGTGTTGTATTCTTCTAGGTTTGTATTTTAAGTGACCTAGTAAAATGACAGGAGAACATTGGCAACATACTGGGGCTGGGGGAGGGGAGGAAGAATGCAGCACAAACAGTGTGTACAGACATCTACATATCTCAAAACAAAAATAACTGCTTAATTATAGACACAAAACAAGCACAGCTGCACAGGAATAGGAAATTGCTTCACTTTTGAAGAGAGTATCACTAAGATACAATCTACATACATTAAATGCTGGGCAACACCTTAAAATTTATGCAAATAAACAAAACACAAACACACTGCAGCTCTGTAATTAGGAATTGAAGACCCAATGACACCTCCTGGAAGATGCTGAAAAACATTCAATTTAGAAACAATTGTGTTTCTGTGCTATTATGTTTTCTCTATTTTTACTCCTTTTTAAATTTATTATGAAAAAGTCTTAGAGGAAACCAGAATCGTTGCTCCTCGAGTCCCTGTTTTCAAAAGTATGCAGAAATGAGGATGCACGAGCAACAACCAAAGTGTATGTGCAAGCCTAGATTGCTCACAAAAGCCATTGTACATGTTGTTTTTGAAAACTTTGGCTAACAATTGTATCCCATAGTCATATCTTTGACCTCCTATCATAATTAGGACTGTGGTATCATACAAATTGTGTTGTTTTTCTTCAATTTTCATTTTTTCCTCCTTTGTATCTCTAGACCTACTTAGAAGAAATACTTATATGATACATCATCCACAAACATTATATATTTCCTTAGCATTAAAGAAAATCAAATGCCTAAACACTTCATTTCTTTCTTATTCTATTCCTCACTTTAACCTTCTGGGTGTCTTTCAAATCGCATTTTGACAAACTATGGAACTGATCCTGCAATTATTTATTATTGGGCTGAGCCTATTATTTTTAAGTAGCTATTTTTTAAAAAATTGAAATTTTTCATGTTTTCTTTTTTTTTAGTTAAAAATTCAAAATGATTTTTTAAGTGAAAAACTTTTAATTTTCTTAAATTTCTATTGAATTTGTATTTTTCCTGTTATCTACACTTTAAAAATTTTCCCTGGTGTCTTATCCACTTGAAAAGTATAGGGAGGGAGGTGTGTGTGTGTCAGTAAGAGGGAGAGAATGTGTTCCTCTCTTTCACTTTTTACTATTATATTTTTTCCAGTGAGAGAGGGAATACAGAAAGCAGCAAAACCCCACTTTCTCATTTTTTAAATTGCTTTTCTCACTCCCACTCCACACTGCCACTGGGGAAAGGGTTGTGGGTTGAGGGGAAGAGAGAGTTAAAAGGGAGTTAGAGCACGCCCCTACATTTATCACTTTTTCTTTTTTCCAACTCTTTTAAAGTAAGGGAAACAGGGGGAAGTAAGCATCAGAGAATCATGTAAAAATTCCCCTTACTTTGAAACTTAAAAAAATAATAATTAAACTTTGATTTAAAAAATGATTTTTTTCATTTTGAATTTTATTTTTTTAAACAGATCATTGAAGAAACGTTGACTAGCCCTACTATTTACTGCTAGGTCCAATAGCAGGCCTAAAGTTACCTTCTGTACTGAAGTATCAGAGAGATAGCCGTGTTAGTCTGGATCTGTAAAAGCAGCAAAGAATCCTCTGGCACCTTATAGAACTAACAGACATTTTGGAGCATGACCTTTCGTGGGTGAATACCCACTTCGTCAGATGCATGTGGTGGAAATTTCCAGGGGCAGGTATATATATGCAGGCAAGCTAGAGATAATGAGGTAGTTCAATCAGGGAGGATGAGGCCCTGTTCTAGCAGTTGAGGTGTGAAAACCAAGGGAGGAGAAACTGGTTTTGTAATTGGCAAGCCATTCACAGTCTTTGTTTAATCCTGAGCTGATGGTGTCAAATTTGCAGATGAACTGAAGCTCAGCAGTTTCTCTTTGAAGTCTGGTCCTGAAGTTTTTTTGCTGCAGGATGGCCACCTTAAGGTCTGCTATAGTGTGGCCAGGGAGGTTGAAGTGTTCTCCTACAGGTTTTTGTATATTGCCATTCCTAATATCTGATTTATGTCGGTTTATCCTTTTCCGTAGCGACTGTCCAGTTTGGCCGATGTACATAGCAGAGGGGCATTGCTGGCATATGATGGCGTATATTACATTGGTGGACGTGCAGGTGAATGAACCGGTGATGATGTGGCTGATTCGGTTAGGTCCTATGATGGTGTCGCTGGTGTAGATATGTGGGCAGAGTTGGCATCGAGGTTTGTTGCATGGATTGGTTCCTGAGCTAGAGTTACTATGGTGCGGTGTGCAGTTACTGGTGAGAATATGTTTCAGGTTGGCAGGTTGCCTGTGGGCGAGGACGGGCCTGCCACCCAAGGTCTGTGAAAGTGTGAGATCATTGTCCAGGATGGGTTGTAGATCCCTGATGATGCGTTGGAGAGGTTTTAGCTGGGGACTGTATGTGATGGCCAGTGGAGTCCTATTGGTTTCTTTCTTGGGTTTGTCTTGCAGTAGGAGGCTTCTGGGAACATGTCTGGCTTTGTTGATCTGTTTCCTTATTTCCTTGTGCGGGTATTGTAGTTTTGAGAATGCTTGGTGGAGATTTTGTAGGTGTTGATCTCTGTCTGAGGAGTTAGAGCAGATGCGGTTGTACCTCAGTGCTTGGCTGTAGACAATGGATCATGTGATGTGTCCGGGATGGAAGCTGGAGGCATGAAGGTAGGCATAGCAGTCGGTAGGTTTTCGGTATAGGGTGGTGGTATCTATCACATAGTACAGTCGTCGTTATTTTTTTAATGTTTATCATTCTTAAGTTGGGCCAAAATATGTTTTTTAAGTTCTGCCAATTATTAAGTTGGAGAATATTTCTCCATTTAGTGATGGACCATGGAAATACAAGTTCCCAGTTGTCCTTAGAAGCTGTGAATATAGTTTTTCTGTTTCTTTTTTCCTTCTGTATGTGAATGTGTTTTTAATTTATAAGGGGAGTTACACTCAGGAGCCTGCTATGTGAAAGGGGTCACCAGTACAAAAGTTTGAGGATCACTGGTATAGAGGTTTATTGTACCTCTGCTTTTGGAAGTGGTTTGACCCCTGCTGGAATACTGTGTCCAGTTCTTGTGCCCACAATTCAAGAAGGATGTTGATAAATCGGAGAGGGTTCAGAGAAGAGCCATAGAAATGATTAAAGGACTAGAAAACATGCCTTGTAGTGATAGACTCAAAAAGAGCTCAATCTATTTAGCCTAACAAGGAGAAGGTTCAGGGGTAACTGGATTACAGTCTATAAATATCTACCCAGGGAAAAAATATTTAATAATTGGCTCTTCAGTTTAGCAGAGAAAGGTATAACATGACCCAAATACCTGGAATTTAAGATAGACAAATTCAGAATTGAAATAAGGAAAGAAATTAACTATTGGAATAATTTCCCAACAGTCGTGATGGATTCTCCATCACTGACCAATTTAAAGTCAAGATTGGATGTTTTTCTAAAATATCTATTCTGGTAATTATCTTGGGGAAGTTCTATGGCTTGTGTTATACAGAAGGTAAGACTAGATGATCACAATGATCACATTTGGCATTGGAATCTGTGAATCTAGTTCCTGGACTTTTTGATGGAATGCCTTGGCAACAAGATGAAATTGTTCCTTGGAGTCTTTGTAATGTTAATTTCTTCATAATACTTACTGATACATTTTGCAAGTAGCTTTAGATACTTTCAATATTTGTGGCAGTGAGTAAGAAGACAATGTCACGGAGTTAGATTTTTTTTTTTTTTTTTAAGGAATCTTTCAAACAGAAAGCGCACCTTTTCGATAGTATATAGTTCTATGCAGGTTCATCTTGTGACTTCCTTCATCCTCATGTTTGACCTTCAAAATTAATCTCAATTAAATGCATATGTGAAAGAACATTATTCTAGTTTCTCAATAAAACAATTATATTTTTATTTTTATATTCATGTGGCTTTTTTTCCCCTTCTTGCAATTATTTGTGAGAAATCAGCAATATCTCATCACCTTTTCTTTGGTTGTGATAACAGATTTAATCTATATTTTGGGTAGTTGGTAAGAAGTGGTTATTAAAACATTTCCTATCCTGCATTGCTACTGCCTCTTTCACTAACACGCAAAGAATTCTTTTGCCTCTGACACTAGAAATGTTTAATTACTTTTGCAGCAAGGGCAGCTCCGGGCACCAGTGCATCAAGTGTGTGCCTGGGGTGGCAAGCCACGGGGGACAGCGTGCCGGTCGCTGTGAGGGTGGGAGTCAGGCGGCCTTCGGAGGCGTTTCTGCGGGAGGTCCGCCGGTCCCGCTGCTTTGGTGGCAATTCGGTGGAAGGTGCCGAAGGTGCGGGACTGTCACATCACCTGCAGAAATGCTGCCTAATCTGCTTGACCAGTGGACCACCCACAGGCATGCTGCCGAAGACTGCCTGACTACTATGCCTGGGGTGGCAAAATACATAGAGCCGACCCTGTTTTGCAGTGTCACTTTGAATATGCTGTAGATGAGAAGCAGGACCTGTTTCTTCAAGAAAGGTTGATGTCATTTATGGATGATTGGATTATACTTTGCTCAGCAAAACCAAATCTCAACGTGGACTTTTCTGCAGGTAAAGGATCTGCTTTAGTGATTTCTAAAACTCATCTTCTCTTTGTGCCAAATGACACCTGTTTATTATACACTAAGGTGTAAGTGACTTGAGGAAAGCTTGCTGACTTAGAAGAAAGTGTTCTAGTCCAATATGTTACTTATGAAAAACAAAACAAAATCCTGAAGTATTATTAAAAGGGTTATGATTAGGTTAGTCTTAGCTGACATGTTAATATGCACTTTATGTGAATGTTTATTTTGTTATTCAATGAGGGAAAACCCACTAATAGTTACCATAGCAATTCATATACTATATATTACTTTTGGACACATTGCAACACAGAACATATTCTTAATGCCTTGTTTGTTCCAGGAATGTGTATATTACAACTTATACATACATCATCTCCAGAGCTGTGCATGAAAATATCAGACACACTATGTCTTACCACTTAAAGCAAGTTTTTAAAAAAAAAACACCTCTCACAAGAATTTCAGAATGCTTTACTATCTGAGATCACTGGATAAAATCCTCTCTTGTCGCCCTGCTCTGCTTTGAGCTGTTATATTCATGTGATCGGTGGAAAACCAGTGAAGTGATGCCATTTGTTTATTTTTTAATTTTATTTTTAATGTTCCTGAACACAGTGTCACACTACAGCCAGAACAGCTATTTTGATATTTGCTAGATCTTCTAAAAAGCAGCTGGCACCATTGTAAAGGAAACACATACAATACCAAATTATTAACTGTACCACAGTATTGCCTTAATTTAATGGGAACTACACCACAGTTTATTTTGGTACCATAGTAAATGTTTCTTTTTAATGGTGCTTACTGTATAATGTATCATGTATACAGACAGACATATATGTTAACATGTATTTATACACAAGTACACGTTACTAAGCAATTAAAAATTTTAGACCTATAAATACTAAATTGAGTACTCCTGGTATTAATACATTTAAACTGGTATTTCCGAAGGCGCAAAGGGCAGTTAAGCACCCAGCTCCCACTGAATGTTGATGAGACTTGGGGACCTCACTTTAAAAAGACTACCTTTAGACCATAAGCATCATCAATCAGATATCCCCAAGTTATGCTGAAAAGTGCCCACCCAACATTAAAATAGATTTAAAATGACTGACAACAGTACAGAGCAAAGAGGAAAATATATAAAATATATATATACACTGGTATATATAACTGATTCAGAAATGTTTTTCCTTTTAGTTGGTCTGATAATAATACCATAGTGAACATTTGAATATAAATATGTTGGCAATTAAGAAATTTTCTGTACAGTAGCATTCACTTGAATGCAATGCTTTTTTCTACGTTATTTAATTATAAAAGACAAGTTTTCTCCTATCAGGTGTTACCAGCTAATATTTCTGCCACTTCCTGATGATCATGAGTTTAGATGCAGTTAGATACTATTTTTTGACTTATAATTTTCAGTTTTGCATCTGCAATTATTTATGGGTGCAAATTTGTCATTTACATATAAGGTACATGACATCTAAATGCCATAAATTGTGAAGAGATATAATTGCAGATGCAAATTTACACCTGCAATTATCTGTGCCTGAAAATTATAGTCTCATAAGAATCCCCTGTTAAAGCATGGCTGAAAAATGGGCCCTTAGTATCATGTGCATTCTAATTACTTTTCTACACATTTTTAAGACGCATTTTTTCTTTCTGACTCTATCTGCAAACTGTACTTTCTTCATTTTTCTATTTGAAAGGTTATTAAAATGTTTTAAAAGAAGAATTAGGTAAACTCAGGAAAGAGAAATATTGTAGATATAAAGAGCGTTTGTCACTTCTCTTCTGTGCCGCATTTTGTTTTAGCTGTGAATGGACTTTTATAATGGCTATATGAATATTTTATTGAAAGCAGTCCTGCATAATTTACTTCCTGAATCATGCAATCAGTCCATTAATGTACAAAAATGGGTGTTTTCTCATACACATTTGATTTTTCCAGGTATTCACCTGGACCCTGGGACATGGTTATAATTCTTCAGGTTTCCATTTTAAAAGAAATATGCAATAATCACTTCACCTTGTACATTAGGATATATAGCAGAATCATGGAATGCCTACACAAGCTTAGGTTTATGATATATGAATTTTAATTGGAAATGACTGTGCACATTTCAGTGGGGAATCAGATCGTTGGGTTGAGATTTCAGTTCAGATTCTCTACCAAAACCTCTCAGTGTTAAAACTGGAGAAATATATGTTTTCAACTGAGGTGAAGGGAGGGGGGGCAGGAAAAAGCACGTGCAACTTAGAATATTTTTACATTTTTACTATAGTGAAAGGTCAGGTTATTTTCTTGGGACAGGGTATTTCACAATGGTTATTTGTTTCAGTTGCTAAAGGTGTTAATCACTTGTTAAGCGTGCATCAAATGCTCTTGGTGCTCTTCCAACAAAGGCAATGTACAACCTCATACATGTATAATAGATTCTTAGTTTGTTGAGTGCCTTGAAATGTGTTGATTAGATTTTTTTGACACAAGAATTTTGGAGCTCCTCTTTCCTGTGTTGGTGCTTTCATTGAATGTTTGTTCCTGAAACCATTTTCTCCCATTGCCTTTTGCAGGCATTGAGTCCCTGCAGTTGGCTCACATGGTCCATGGTAATTTTTGTTTATCTGCTTCTCTTTGGAGTATATAACTGGCAGTTGCAACTCTTGAGTCTGAAGAGCCAAATTGGAAACTGTCTGGTGCCAGCTGGTGTCTGTTATTGGGCAATGCATTTTTTCAGTTTTTTTAGTGTTGTCACTTCCTGGAGGTGGAGTGGAGGAGGATTAAAATATCAGGAAAGGTAACCTCACCAGCTTCTTTTAGATTTCTCATTAGGTGGCATGTTAAAGAGAGAGGGAAGAAAAAGGAGATGGAAAGGATTAATAGAGGAAAAAAACAGAAGAGAAAATGATTAAAGAATTATAATAATTAGAAGAACATTCCCCCTGCCTCTTCCAACCTTACTATGATATCAATACATAACGAACTGCAGAACTGAAAAGGAAAATTAAATAAGATGGAAACAATTCATTGAATAATATCAAGTGAAAATAAAGGGAATAAAGAAGTGAAATTAATACTCTAGATGAGTACATAATATTTGAAGCTAGTAACATGGTTGATGTGTAATGCTTTCCTATCTCTGACATGTTTGTTCTCATCCAGAGTAGCTAAACAATTTAACAAGATTTTCTTATTTTGAGGTTAGTTAATTTTAAGAGCAGGTTAGACAAACACCTATCGGGGATGGTCTAGATAATACTTAGTCCTGCCTTGAGTGCAGGAGATTGGACTAGAAGACCTCTTGAGGTCCCTTCCAGTTCTATGATTCTATGAACTATAAACAAACCTGTTTATTACTTAATGCTTATAAGCCATTCTTACGAATATAGATTTTAGGCATGGTAACACTAGTCTGTTATCCTGTCTCCAACAGTGTTCAGTACCATATTCTTCAAAATAGGTTGCCAAACTCTGTGTGCACCAGGTTTTCAATAATACCACATTAAGGGGAATGCTTTCATCCTAAACAGTGGCTGATGAATGAAGACTAATGGTGTCTGTCACTTTAACTTTGACAGAATAACAAGGAAGGAATGGAATGAAAATCATAAAAAAGTTAATGAAACCTGAACTATTAGAGTTTTAGTCCTCTCTGAAGGTGTGAATGGAGAGGACCTAACAGATTTTGCAGGAAATTTTCTGACAACTTTTAGAACTGGAGTTTGGTAATATTTAAAGAACATGTAGGCAAAAGAAACCATGTGATATTCTTTCCTTAAATCTCAGTGAATCTTAACATACACCTCTACCCTGATAGAACGTGACCCAATATAACATGAATTTGGATATAATGCGGTAAAGCAGCAGGGAACTCTGGGCCATTTAAAGCACCACCTGAGACCCCGCTGCTTTACTGCGTTATATCCGAATTCGTGTGGAGCCCCGGGCTCTTTAAATCACCACCTGCACCCAGCTGCTGGAGCCCTGGGACTCTGGCAGCAGCTGGAGCACTGGGCCCTTTAAATCCCCGCCGGGCTCCGGCAGCCAGAGTCAAGTGATGATTTAAAGGGCCTAGGGCTCTGGCCGCTGCAGGGAGCCCCGGGCCCTTTAAATCCCCGCCCGAGCCCGGTTGCCAGAGCTCCGGCAGTGATTTAAAGGGACTGCGGCTCCCCACCATGGCTGGAGCACCGGGCAATTTAAATCTCCACCAGGGCTCTAGCAGCCAGGCTAGGGCGGTGATTTAAAGGGCCTGGGGCTCTGGCCACTGTGGGAAGCTCTGGGCCCTTTAAACACCCTGCCTGAGCCCCGCTGCCAGAGCTCTGGCAGTGATTTAAAGGGTCCGGGTCTCCCCACAGCGGCCAGAGCCCCGGGCCCTTTAAATCACCACCGGGGAAGCCGGTCCAGTCCAGCATGGCGTACCGGCTCTTGCCAGTACGCCGTACTGGACCAAACCCGATATAACGCGGTCTCACCTTTAAGGCGGTGAGATTGTTTGGCTCCCGAGGACCACGTTATATTGAGGTAGAGATGTACTTGTCTAGCAGCTGGTGCTATATATGAAAAAGACTTTCTTTTATTAGAAAAGCAAATGTTGGTGCTCCTGTTACTCCTGGAAAAGGTTATGCCCATAACAAGCCAGGAGAGGAATACAATATGTTTCTTAATTTTCCAGGTCTCTTAAATAATATAACTTTAAGGAAAAAGAAAATAAATCTCACACTATTAGAATTTTTTAAACATGAATTATTTACCATTCCAATATTATGTATAGGGAAATCTTATCTAAAGTTGTGTGAGCGATTTCTCTTGACTAAGATTTTTGCTTGCAAAAGACTTGGTTTTGTGTGTCAAAACCTGATTTGCCTATTGATATCAGGTAGTCAAATTTGAAATTTTTGGCCCAAGAATATTTAATACAATAGCTACCAATATTTACCTATGAAATGAGAGCAAGTTAATTAATCTTTTCTAGTTCTAGTGTGTGCAGTGAAGTTAAGTTTGAGAGATGGAGGTGAAATAGTGTGACCCTATAAAAACATAGCTATATAGTATTATTGGAAAAATTAACATACACAAAATTATTTATAGAAATCTATAACTAAAATGAATAGCTTTACAGGGATGTCATCTTCACTACATGTAAATTTCCAGCAGATTAATGAAATATGCATTACTGATCCTCTAAATATATTTTGGCAAATCAAAATGTTAACTAGTTTTTCACATTCTACTCAAATGAGAGAGAATTCTTTGTAAAATCAAGTATAATATAGCAAAATTTGTTCCAAGTCCATGGTATCAGGATCTAGAATTCATTCTGTCCTGATCCCTGTATTCAGTGACCCCGATTCTGATCTTACATACCCTGATTTAAATCTGGACTAAATCTCTGAAGTCAATGGGTAACGCCAATGAAATCAATAGTTACACCACAGTAACCACTGAGAAAAAAGAATCAGGCTTAGAGTTGAACCACTGATATGGTGTGAAATCCTGGCTCCTTTCAAGCTGAGGGCAAAACTCCCAATGTTGCTGCTTAATTACAAAGGGCAGGGGATTGGTATCCGCTTCCAGATTTAAAGTATTCCTTCTTTTCTATTCTATCTTACCACGAGCACATCCTATTCTATCTCTAGTATGTGCATAGGCTGAATATTTCATATCCTAGAGAGTATATTCTAGGGCCATAATTTCAAAAGTGCTCTGGATTCAGGAGTTCCTAGCTCTTAAATCTGTCTAAACCCACTATGACATTCTCAATGTTCAGGAACATTTCTTGTCTGTTGATCACATATTGGGTTTGAAGATATGGTGGTAGAGCTACATCCTTCTCTGTTCTATCATACACAAGAATGTTTTAATGAGGGGATTTTTAAGTTGGACTGATTTCCTCAACATTTTAAGACCACAAATATATTTTAAGGGAACATAATGGTCATCTATTCTGACCTCCTGCATAACACAGGCTAGAGGATCTCATCCAGTGATGCCAGTATCTAATCCTACAATTTGTGACTGAGCATGGAGCATTCCTTTTAGAATGACTTCCAATCTTGATTCTAAGATGCCAAGAAATGGAGAATGGAACACATTCCTTTTGGCAATCTTGCTATATTTCTTGGTAATCTGCAGTTTTGTAAACTCTGTCTTTCCAGCCATATTCTACTAAAGCCCCAGTGCAGGAATGGTACCATGTAAGTACCTGTACTGGAGTGCACTGGGAAGGTTGTGTGAAGAAGATGCACAGTATCTATAATAGGTAAATTAATACTGTTAGCCTTCCCCCGCCCTCCCGCCCCAAGAACACCAAATTCATTCATAAATTTGTAAAACAAAAGAGAGATTAGTTCTGGAAAACAAAGTGTTGGGGGTGTAGAGGTTGAGTGTAAATGAAAAACTGAGAATTGTTTTTCTGGTATCTGAATAAAAACAGCAGTGGAACTGACAAAAGTAACTTGATCTAATGCACTGCTCATGTGCAGTCTACTTCGGTTTAAACTGACTCTGATTTAAAATGGCTGTCAATAACTACCTTCCCCCTACCCCTCACTGCAGCTCAAATGCAGATTTTTAATGGGATACTTTGCAAGCTATTCTGCAGTCTGAGTATTCCACATCAGCACTGCTGTTAGGCACTTCTCTAATATGACATACAGTAAAACACTTCCTGTAAAAGGTTAATAGGTGAAGAAGGCTATTATTACTAAACAACTCTTTGTGATCATATTACAGAAGTCACAACTGTGAGTCCCACATTAAAGTCCCACATCATGATTACGATTCTAATTAGTTTAGTTTAATCACAATCAATACACTAAGGAGAAGCACAAGAGACAGCTAATATGATTTATTACTTATTCCAACAGCATTTGTCTTGGTTTCAGCATTTGTGCTATCTATCTCCAGAATGCCCCTGCCTACTTGACAGCAAACTGTCAGTGCTGTTATGATTGCTGTACACAGTGACTTTACCAGCTTTTCCTGCAGATTTGGAAAATGATCCATCTACACTGTAATCACAGCAACACAGCATAACTTATACACGTGCCTATAGCCCCGTCAATTATGAAAGGATATAATATCAATATCGATTGTGGTCTGGTACAATGTCACGTAGCACCGATATATAAGAATAACAGTGACTTGCCATTGGAGACTGGGCTTAAGGGTATGATACACTCTTTTGAAGCGTCTCTCTTACTAGTTGATGTTGTACAAATAGCTCTACAGGGAGATCAAGAGTGATCCTTGAAACTTTAAGTATACTTTAGAGAACCTCAAATACTCAGGCAGTGGCAAAGAACTTCAGTAATACAGAGGATTTTTGCAAGAGCTTTCTCAAATTTCAAAAGCCAAAGGTCAGATGCTTTTTTTCTGGCATCAGTTTATTATTACTGGCAAATATATGAACATGATAAGGATTTAAGGTCACACTCAAAACATATGGCATTCTACAGTTGTGTTCCATTGCATCCTCCTTTTCCAAGCTTCTGCTATGGGCAACCTGACTGTGATTTTACTGATAAATCTTTTATTGTTCACTAATGAATAATTCAGGTCATCTGCAGCAGGCTGGTTTGTTCTGTGAGAGTCTATGGGAAGTCCTGCCTACTCCTCCCTAAGTACTGAATTATTTTCTCACTCTGCCAGTTGAGTCTAGAGGGACTGAAAATTTCATATGCAAATAATTTGCTTGTTTAAGATTTATCTTTAGTAGGATATATGGTAAAATAACAAATCTTTGATTCTGTCATCTGGTGCAGAAGGGAAATTGGTTCTGGTTCCCTAATTCTCAGGGCCATCATCAATGCCTCTATGCCAGCAATGATGAGCTGCTTCTGGACAGCTCTAACTTGTGCCACTGGTTAAGGTCTTTAATAGATCTTATGCCAATGGAGGATTGCTGTGGTGAATTGAAGCTTTTCCATGCCTTCCCGTGAACTTCCCCTCCACACATTGAAGGGGTGGGGGCATAGGGTGCACAATTGCACCAGGAAGGAGTTCCTTTATGCCAGAAGAAGTCTCTACTGGGCATTTGCAGATCAATTAGGCAAATTATTATTGCAACCTGAATAATGCAAAGGAACCATAACTCAGCTTGAAATTTTTGCTCTAAATGTCTACAGGGCAGATTTTGTGTCCTTGTGAAGAGTTAATTTTATACTGATCACAATGGTCAATATATCATCACTAGAATGTTTTACTCTCAAATGCTTTATCAGGTCATACTGATATGCCATGGTATTAGCCTGTGAGACTTGGGGACAGCTTTAAACTCACTAATGACTGTGTAACTGTATTACAAAGAAGAGACACAGAGATATGTTCAGGTGATAAGGGTTGAAAAATGGTCACAAATTATAAATGATCTCCTGGAGCGTGACTGCAAATGCATTAGCAAAGAAAGATAAAAATGGTAGGTTAGGAGAAATTGAAACAAAACAATTATACTAGCTCCACAGAAAGAAAGGAGTATTTTAACTGCAGACTTGTGCTGTCCAGACTGGTGCTAATCACTAATCGAGGACAGTTGTGTGTGTAATAGTAAAAAGCAAGAAAACTGAAACAATGAATTGCTGGCTGGATTTTTTTTGGTATCACTCCTTAGCTCCCTGTATCTCAAAGAATGTTTCCTGCTTTAGGTTATTTTTTGTTTTCCTAATTTTGTTTCCTTTTTTCATCATTTAAGCACAATATATTGCTGTTCTAAGAAATATGCTAAATAATAGTATACTGCAATGCATATTTGCATATACAGTATACTTTTCAAATGTAAAAGTCATATATATTATGTATTTAAAAAATACAAAAAAACTGACTTTGTTGAATCAAAAGTTAAAGTGGGTAGCATGGAAACACTTGTATTTCTTCCATTCAAAGCACAGGTGTAAGTAATGAGAAGATATATGTAGAGAGAGAGATGTTTTATATATAATCTAAATTTGCATCGGTATAGATGGGAGAACGGATTACAGTGTGTACCTTCCTTCAGTAAGACAAATGGAAGCAAGGGGCTCTGGAGGAGAAAAGCTCCATGAGAATTCCAGAATTGCCACCCACAAGTGTTCAAAGTCATGAGTCAGGCATCTTTGGTTGATTTAAAAATTAGATGGTCCTCTATATTTACTTTCTGATTTTAGAACCATTGTGGTGTACATGGGACATGTTTTCAAGCTCTTCTCTGCAACCATGAAGGCCAGAAACATACTTCTTTTTTTGATGAAAGTTGAGTCTCCTGTAGTCACAGGACTCCAGGAGCTGGCACTTAAAAATACAAAATATCATGAGGCTTACAATAAAATCACTGCAGCTAGTGATACTGGAATTCCCTTGTGGAGTTTCTCCCCTGAGTGTTATTCTCTCAGAGGTGGAGTTTGCTCCCTCACAGAATAGGCAGTTAGAACCATCCCTTTGCTAAAGTATCCTCATGAATCTGAGTGGTTCTTGGGAGATCCAAAGAAGATCAAAGACAGTGGGCTCTGTGCACCAGCTCTTACCCAGAGCAACCTTTCCATCACCAGCAAAGCCCACTGCTCTGGCAACTGCTGTCCCGAGACTGGATTATGATGACATAGAAAAGATAACACAGGGTCAGGCTACATGCTCTTTTCCAAGTATTGTCCATGGACTGGGACGGAAGGAAGATGAATGTCCCAAGCCTATCCAATCCTCCCCCTACCCTACGCAATCTTCAATTCCTCCCATGAGCCCAATGCCTCACAGCACTCTCTATGAGGGTAAGGGTACTGCATGAGGAAGAGATTTGTGCACAGAGGTTTCCCTCTGTGCATAGACCATCAGGGGATGAATTGGGATATGTTATGGAATACAGGGAGTGGGGAGTTCTTTATTATCATGAGTACTTATATGATCTATTTTAACTGGTGCTTTTATGTCATCATGAATTCTAGCATCATATGGCGAAGTGATATTGTATCATCCTGTATGATGAGACATAGCATGGAGAAGATAACGGGACAGAAAGGGATTCAGATACCCAAGCAAAAATGCTGTGTTTGTACGTGCATGTATATGAACATAGATTGTAAACCTGTATAAGGAATCAAACCTTGTTCTCCCAAATATCCTTTCTTTCTCGCTTCACGTTTTCCCTACTATGGAAAGCCAGGAAGAGAGAGGGAGTTGATCCTGGATGTTGGCTGATGGCAAGGCCTGCATTTTCATCTCAAAGGGAATGAGAGTTAAAGGGGCAGAGCTGCCTCCTAGCCTTCACTGAACCCTGGGCGGGAGGGAGGGCAGAGGTAGCCAAAAGCAGCAGGGTTATATTCTGATAGAAGAACAGAGGAAATCAGGCTCCGCTCCAACTCCCCCCCCCCCCGGAAAAAAACATTCCTCCTCATCAGCTGCTAGTGCTGCTCTACCCACTGGCAGGAAGACCTTATGTGCTAGCTCCTTAAGTTGCTCCCACCTCAGATTCTGCTGCCTGAGAAGTTCTTATTTCACTATCCAGGGAAGGGGCAAGAGGATGAGATGTTCTAGGGGAACTAAGAGCTTTTAACAGAGAGAGGAGATTTTCTGTATCCGGTGCTTTCCTGTACTGTAACCCCTGGCAGAAGTCTGTGAGACTGACAGTATTCACATATGTTACAAACACTGCATCATTATGGATTATCTGGATGACATATTTTACAGAAAAACTAATTTAAAATGCTTTAGAGGGCTTTTATTGGATTTTTTCTGAGGAAAGAAAAAATGTCAACTTTAATAGAAATGTAGTGCATTTTCTGTGAGCTGTTTAATGTACAGGTTCAATTCAGAGCTTTAGAACATGGCAATTTCCAGATGGATTTGGTTTTAAATCAGACATAAACACCTCGCTAAGTATTTTTGGACCTTCTGACTGTTTGTCAGAATCTCTCTAATCAGAAACTTTCTAGGAAAAGTTACTGGGATCACCCTAATCTTAAAATTTCAGAACTGATTCAGCCATGTAACTGGGACAGTATGGAATCCTTCAGTATCAGTCTCCCACACTGTCATTAGCAGACAAAAATTGTTGAGTGACAGCTAAGATTGTGGCAGAACATAACTTTCCATTCCAAATCTTAACAGAGTGAAAATAAGGGAAAAGACTTGTGCATTTGTTTCCACCTTCATATGCCTACAAGACTGTCAATAATATACTCCCATACTGTGTAAGACTTTTACATATATCTCTAACAGATACCAAAAAAGCAGTACATACCCTATTTTCATAAAACTGGTGCTCTAATATGAAACCTTAAGGGATATCACATGGTTTTATATTAGTTATCTCCACAGACTAGCACATGAAACTTTGACACAGGTTTTGCATGTGAGTTTGATGAAGTTGAGGATAATTATTGCTATGTGGTATCAGTCCACATTGTTGCTGCCACTACACTGTATGCCACCCTGAATCCTGTCTGCTCAATCCTTTGGTGATTTAGAAATTATTGTGTATAATCTGAGACCTAGGCTTTGTACTTAACCTCCATATGATAGACCAGTTCTGGTATTCTAAAATTAAATGAACACAACGGTCCACATAAAAGCACTACATTTTTATTAAGCGGAAATGTTTCTTTCCTCTGGACTTCCTTACAAATTCTAGTGCCACCCGATCTAAAACCTAAGCTTGGGAACAGATTGATTCAGTACATCTTTGAGATTCTGATGCCACATGTTCTAACATACCGATGGACCTGTGAGATAATTTATTAATCATTTAGGGGAGTAGTAGGAACTCTGCTTTTATTTGGAGCTCCCTGGTTATGAGTATATAGATTTTTATCTTTAACACTGTAAAGAGCTATAAGTGCATTTGTACAATGAAGCTATGAAAAAAAGATCAGTTTCTTTTTATAGAAATTTAAATCTAAATCTATTTAAAAAGAAAAGACAAAGGACCAAATTCTGCCTTGACTCATGGCCCACTGCAATCGCACATTATGGTATAAATCTAAATCCATTTTATATTGCATTCAATGGAAGTCTTTCTATTGCAATCAAAAGAAGTTGAATTGAAAGCTAACCATAGTTAGCGATAGTTTTGAGATTTTGAGCCCAAACAACATTTAGAAATGTAAGTCTAACAAAGGCAAGTAAATTCCAAGGGAGAATGTTAATGGGCAGAATTTTTTTGGGAGGAAATGTGGTCTAGGGCGAAGGCATGGCAATCAGGACTCATATAGTAGGTTCTATTTCTAAAAAGGTAAATGGTATAATTATCGTTAACAAAATTTGGGAATTTTCTTCAAACTACATTTTGTAGTAAGCTTAGCAAAGGTCAGTTTTCTGCTCAGTCAGCAGATATTTTTGCTACAAGAAATTGGATACACAACTCTGTATTTATTTATTATCAATATTTGGTCAAACTGAAATCTCCCTGAATTCTGATGATGCTGTTCTTTTCTAAGGCTGTTCTTTTCTAAGACTGATGTAATGGGATTTCCCCATTTTGAGTTATGGGCATTTCCCATTTGCTATACAGAAGAGACTGGACACCTGCATCAACTAGATATTCCTATCAACTCCAACACTTGGTCTCAGGAAGTACAGCATTATCCTTACCTGCAACATTAGAGCAGGATACTTTTGCCTACTGGTTAACTTTTACAGTGAAGTTTTTCATGGTACTCAGTTCTTTTTTGGTAGCAGAAGCACTACATTTAGTCTTGTTTCATTTTTTGAAGTCATGTGAATTTCTGGCCAATTCAGTTAGTCACTTTTTTATCACAACCACTATCAATCAACATTAGCTATTTGTCTCCATTCCCCATCTTGGTCACAAGCTGCCATGGGAAAAAAAAAGTACAATATGGTTTGCACAGACTTTAGGGTAAGATAAATGAGATTTACAATATATCTAAACCGAGGGATAATGCAACACCTCTATTCACTGCAGCCAAAATGGTTGTCCTTTTAATAATGAAATAACCAGCAAAGGCTCTGACACAGCTCTGATCCTGCTCCCTTTGACATCTATGGCCAAATGACTGATTTCAATGGCACAAGCCTTGATGAAGGTGCACAAAGTTTGGAGTTAGTATGTGTGTTTTTCTAGTTCTGCTACAGGGAATTCTTGCTATGCCATATTGATGTTTTTTCTTTCCATTGTTTAATGTTACAAGTCTTTCTTACCTTCATGTTCTTGTGCCTGCAGGCTCATTCAGTAGGCTCCTCTTCATCACAATAACAGCATACCACGTCTTTACACCAACACATTACTTCTGAATTTATCTTACCACATCAATGATATTCTTAACTACCTGACATTTTGTTTGAAAATTCAGTTGTCATCTTGGTGCATTTTGAAGATGCATTCAGACATTTCTATAACCTTATGGTGTACAAGACCAGCTCATACAATAGGTGCTTCTCTAGTGCCTCAGTAGGTAAGCCACAGACCAGTCTGTCATGAAGGGTATAATTTTATGTGGTATTATATTCACAATGTTCAGAGAGCTTATATAAATCTGCCACCAACAGTGAGGCCACAAAATTGAAATACCTTAGTATTTGAATATAACTGAAATATTTGCACAAGCTCTGCATGTTTTAGTTCCCAGTGTAGTTGTGTCTACTGGTGTAATAGAGTGACAATGTTTCTGACCTGTGTTATACTTAGGAGAGTGGGTACCGTACAGTCATGCAGTGGGCATTTTGTTGCAATGTTATATTCATGGGGCTTCATTCATCACAGAGTTAACTTCATTTTATAACAATGTTATGCTATCATAAAAATGGAGAAAATCAGTGGTGAGTATAGCTGGACAGAAGTTTTCTGAGAACAGTTATCTCACCAGAAGATACTGATTCAACAGAATCTTAACATTTTGCAGGAATGTGATAATTCTATGGCAATTCTAATGGAAGCCAGGCAGCTGGCAACTTGCCCACCTCCCTGGACAACCTGGTTCTTGGGTCCCTTGAGCTCCCAGACTCCTGGAGTAGCCATGTTTCCCAACTCCCAGGTCAGCCAGCTACTCCGGGAGTCAAGTAGGGAGCTTTGACTTTCAAATTGTTTAACTATTTCATTAAAACATCATCCAGGAGACACTTTGAATAAGAAAACAAGATGTTTCACTCTACTAATTAGAATTGTTCTAATTACATACAATACAAACAAAATATAAAATGATTATCAATTAAAATAAAGAAATATAAGCAAAATATAAAAGTTAAATTACATTTAAAATGTTAATAAAAATATTTCATTTGGAAACTTTCCAAACAAAATAGAATTTTTCAAAACTTTTTTGCAGAGTTCTGAAATTTACAGTGGAATGAAAATTGTTGTTACTTTTGGTTCCAAATCAGAATTGTTTTCAAAATTTTAGAATTTCTGGCAGATGGGCGTTCAGAGTTTCAGCCAGCTCTAGTGTTGAATCAGACCTATGATATTCCATGTAGGAACCCCATTGTTTCACATCCTTGTCTATATAACCTGTAGGTTCCCTTATAGCAAACACTGTGATTTAGATACCTAAATATGTATTTAAATGCCTAACTTTAGGCATCTGTGTCTGAAAATTTCAGCCTCAGATCCTGAAGTCTTTAGATAATATTATATTCTTCCATCAACTCATGTTCCCAAAATTTCAAAGCATCAGTAATATGGGAAAATTTGCTTTCCTTTATTCATGTGCATAACATACATCATGCAGTTCCTATTTTTCTCTGACAAATTAACTTGCTTTATCTGAGATTGACCACCTCTATTACACTAAAACAAAGCATTTTCTCCCACGCAAAGTTTAAAAATATTTCCTTTAGACTATGAAAGCATAGCTTCACTGAAATCCAAGGATTTAAACTATGGATGTGCTCATATAACATGTCCTTTATATCTATCTCCATATCAAAACAACTATATCTGATCTAGGATTAGCATTTACAATGTTTCCCCTACCACAAATTCTCAGGAAAGACTGGATTATAAAAACAAACTGTGTACAGTTGTTTTTTCTCTATCTATAGCAGGCTGTTACCATTGAACTGTAGTTATAGATACCCCCCAAATGAGCTGACAGTCACTATTCTTCCTCAGTAA
The DNA here is from genome assembly GCF_007399415.2 of Gopherus evgoodei. Taxonomy (NCBI): domain Eukaryota; kingdom Metazoa; phylum Chordata; order Testudines; family Testudinidae; genus Gopherus; species Gopherus evgoodei. Next base: position 71,582,801 of record NC_044329.1, read on the forward strand.
GCAGAGGGGCCTCTGCTGTAAAGTGTGATTGTCTGGATCTTTTGGTCTACCGCTGATGCCCTTTTTTCGCCCTCAGGTGTATTTGCGTTTTTTAACTGCTAGTCTTAAGGAACCTGACTGCAAGGTTGCTTGTAACTTGCCTTTCGTTCTTGATGTTACTGTCTTTGCTTTAAGCTTCTAAATTGCCAGCTAGCTTCTCTCAGAGTCTGATGACTTCTTTGTGCTGTCATACAGCAGAGATATCCAATTCAATGCAATCTGCAACCTAGTGATGCATCTGCGTGCTAATTATCACCAGTCTGCTTACAAAAAAACCTAGAGAGATGGCTCATAAATATGAACTATGTCTTTGACTTGTAAGGGCCCTGTCATAAACAGAAAGTTAAGGGTTAATGTCTCTTTTACCTGTAAAGGGTTAACAAACAGGGAACCAAACACCTGACCAGGGGACCAATCAGGAGACAACATACTTTCAAATCTTGGTGGAGGGAAGCCTTTGTTTGTGTTTTTTGTGTTTGGTTTTGTTCTCTCTGGGTCCTGGAAGGGACTAGACGGGCAACCAGTATTCTTGCCAATCTTCCTGCTTCAGTCTCTTATATATTCAGAATAGTGAGTATTTTAGTAAAAAAGGTGGTTATAGTCTTTTAATTGTTTCTGTATTTGCAAATGTGTAGTTTGCTGGAAGTATTTTAAATTGCATTTTGCTGGGGGGAGGCTTCTTTCTAGTGTCTATAAGCTGACAGATCCTGTAATATTCCATCTTGAATTTACAGTGATTTTCTTTATTCTTTTTTTCTTTTATTAAAAGTTTTGCTTTTAAGACCTGTCTAATTTTATCTCTTGTTGAGGCTCAAGGGAATTGAGTCTGTACATAACAGGGAAAGAGAAAGGGGGGGAATCCACCTGATTTCTCTGTGTTGTGATTCAAGGAGTTTGAATCACAGTGATCTCCTAGTGTACCCAGGGCGGGAAAGATCTGGGAGGAAGAAAGGAGAAGGGGGAATCCCTTTGTTTAGATTCACGGAGCTTGAATCTGTATATCTCTCTAGGAGCCCAGGGAGGGAACACCTGGAGGGGAGGAGGGGGAAGAGAAATGGTTTATTCCCCTTTGTTGTGAGACTCAAGGAATTTGGGTCTTGGGGGTCCCCAGGGAAGGTTTTGGGGGTGACAAGAGTTTATCAGGCACTCTACTCTAAGTCCTGATTGGAGGCAGCACTACAGGATCTAAGCTGGTAATTAAGCTTACGGGAATTCATGCTAGTACCCATGTTTTGGACGCTAAGGTTCAGAATTGACAGGCCCAACATACTAATATTTCAGATATCTTCCGCTCATATATCTATGAACATGTTTTCCTAAGCTTTAATATTTATATGCATATGTGATGGCTGCCGTCTTGGCTGACAGGTATGTTAGGTATATTTCTACAGCTATGTTAGCAACAAGAAGGTGGTCAGAGAAAACGTGGGACCCTTACTGAATGGGGGAGGCAACCTAGTAACAGACTTGATTGCCTTCTATGATGAGATAACTGGCCCTGTGGATATGGGGAAAGCAGTGAACGTGATATATCTCAACTTTAACAAAGCTTTCGATACGGGTACCCCACGGTATTCTGGCCAGCAAGTTAAATAAGTATGGATTGGATGAATGGGCTATAAGGTGAATATAAAGCTGGCTAGATCATCGGGCTCAACTGGTAGTGATCAACAACTCAATGTTTAGTTGGCAGCTGGTATCAAGTGGTTCTTCTTCGAGTGATTGCTCACATCCATTCCAGTTAGGTGTGCGCGCCGCGCGTGCACGTTCGTCGGAAACTTTTTACCCTAGCAACTCCAGTGGGCCGGCAGGTCGCCCCCTGGAGTGGCGCCGCCATGGCGCCCAATATATATCCCTGCCGGCCCGCCCGCTCCTCAGTTCCTTCTTACCGCCGTGTCGGTCGTTGGAACTGTGGAGCGCGGCATAGCTGTCCTCCACGTCCCTAGCTCTCCTAGTTTCTATCGCTTGTTTATCGCTTATCTCTAGTTCTATATAGTTGTTAATTAGTATTGTTAAGTAGATAGTTTAGTAAATAGCTGTTAAGTAGTTTCTTGCCGGGGGCTTAGCCCTTCCCGGCACCGGGCGCCAGGCTCATGCCTGTTTCGCCAGGCTTCAAGCAGTGTGCGGCCTGCAAGAAGCCCATGCCTACCAGCGATCCCCACGAAGCGTGCCTGAAGTGCCTCGGGGAATCGCACAGATCTGACAAGTGCCACATATGTAAGGCTTTTAAGCCGAGGACAAAAAAGGAGAGGGATCAGAGGCTCCGAACTCTCCTAATGGAGGCGGCACTTGACCCGTCGACTTCGCAGACCGTGGTTTCGGCACCGGCACCGGATCGCTCCGGCACCGAGAAGACTCCTCGGCACCGACCCTCTCCGGCACTGGAATCAGAGCCTAGGCCGTCGAAGTCTAATACTCCGGCCAGGCAGACCCGGCTTGAACGCCCGGCCTCGACATCGGCCGCGGCGCCGCCGGCACCGTCAGCACCGTTGACTCCGGGCCCGGCGGGTCCGTTGAGTCCGGTGCCGCCGAGCTCCCCCATGAGATCTGGGGTTGAGATAATGGTCCCATCCACACCGGAGACCTTCGCCTCGGCTCGGGACCTTATTGCCCTGACGGAGCCTACTCGGCTGCCACCCCCGGTTCCTCCGGTGCGGGTCACGTCCAGAGGCAAGCCCATGATGTCGGCACCGCCCACGGACAGTCGTTCGCCATCCAGGCCCCGACGTCTTGGGCGCTCCAGATCCCGACGCCGCTCGCAGTCCCGGCACCGCTCCCCTCAGCGGTACCGGTCGCACTCGCGGCACCGGTCGGCATCGAGACGGTCGCGGTCAGGCTCCAGTCGACACCGGCACCGCGACTCCAGGAGCAGGTCCCGACGCTACTCGCCGCACCGGTCGACCTCCCGGCACCGAGCTGGTGGCAGGTCCCGGTCCCGGTCCCGATCTCGCTCGACCTCCCGGCACCGAGCTGGTGGCAGGTCCCGGTCCCGGTCGATCTCCCGGCACCAAGCTGGTAGTAGGTCCCGGCACCGAAGCGGCGCCCGGTACCGAAGCGGCGCCCGGCACCGTGACAGATCCCGGTCCCGAAGCAGCGCCCGGCACCGTGACAGATCCCGGTCCCGGTCCCGATCCCGGCACCGTTATGACTCCCGGCACCGGTCCCCGGCACCGAGACGATCCTCCGTGCCGGCCCGTGCAGACCCGTACCATCCAGGGTCGGCCCCGCCGTGGCCCTCGAGGCAGCCGTCCGTGTCCTCCCAGACGGACAGCGGCTATGCGCTGGGCACCGACCGGCAGGCGGCGCTGTTTGCTGATCCGCCGCTGCAGGACCAAGGCCCCCCACAGTGGGGATTCTGGACACCCTGGGCGTACCATCAGGCCCAGGGCCCCCAGCAGCTCCCTGCTAGGCCGGCGACTGCGGAGCGTAGGGCCCCTGAAGCCTCTTTGTCTCGCCCCCCTCCCTCCCCGGAAGGGGACGAAGGGTCCAAACAGCAGGACTCCGCTGCGGCTCCGGAGACAGAGGCGAGGGCTGAGGAAGACCCTCAGTTGGACACTATTGTGCCTGGGGTCTCATCATCCTCCTCCCCGGATGAGGCGGTGGCGGGTACCTCCTCCAACAGTCCCCCCCCTCTGGATCTCAGGGCGCACCAGGACCTCCTCAGGCGTTTGGCTCAAAACCTGAGTCTGCAGGCAGAGGAGGTCTCGGAGATAGAGGACCCAATTGTCACCATCCTCTCTTCCGATGCTCCCACCAGGGTCGCCCTGCCATTTATACGGACCATTCAGGCCAATGCCAATACTATCTGGCAGTCCCCGGCCTCCATCCCTCCGACAGCGAAAGGAGTCGAGAGGAAGTACATGGCCCCTTCTAAGGGGTACGAATATTTACATGTTCACCCGACTCCCGGTTCACTGGTAGTGCAATCGGTGAACGATAGGGAGCGTCATGGCCAGGAGGCTCCGGCCCCCAAATCCAGAGAAGCCAGGCGGATGGACCTCCTTGGCCGTAAGGTGTATTCGGCTGGGGCGCTGCAGCTCAGGGTCTCTAACCAACAGGCCCTGCTGAGCAGATACGCCTTTAACTCCTGGGTGGCAGTGGACAAATTTAAGGAGCTGCTGCCACAGGATGCTCGCCAAGAGTTTGCGGCCATCCTGGACGAAGGCAAGAAGGTCGCGCGCACGGCCTTACAAGCCTCCTTGGACGCTGCGGACTCGGCTGCCCGTACCCTCGCGTCAGGAGTTACGATGCGTCGCATCTCCTGGCTGCAGGTTTCCGGCCTTCCGCCAGAGCTCCAGCACACGATACAGGACCTTCCTTTCGAAGGCCAGGGCCTGTTTTCCGATAAGACAGACCCCAGACTTAAGAGTTTAAAGGACAACCGGGTCATTGCGCGGTCCCTCGGGATGCACACCCCCGTGACACAGCGTAGACCCTTTAGGCCGCAACAACAGCAGCACCGTCGGCCGTTTTCCCAGTTCCGCCAGCGGCAGGACCCTTACAGGCGCCGCGGCAGGAACGGGAGGCGCAGGCAGTCGGGGAACCAAGGGGGGCAGAACCAAGGCTCCTCAAAACCCCCGCCTGGTCCTAAGCCTTCATTTTGAAGGTGCGCTCGAGGGCGCAGTAACAGTTTCCCCTACGGATCCTTCCCCTCCGTTTTCCAACCGCCTTTCGTTTTTCCTCCCGGCGTGGTCCCAAATAACATCGGACCGCTGGGTCTTGAGCGTGGTGCAGACGGGGTACCGCCTGCAGTTTGTTTCGTTCCCTCCTTCCCGCCCTCCTTCCTCGTCCCTCTTCAGGGACCCCTCTCACGAGCAATTCCTTCGGCAGGAGGTGCAGACGCTCCTCAGCAAAGGAGCTATAGAGGCGGTTCCCGAAAACGAGAAAGGCAAGGGGTTTTATTCCCGCTATTTTCTGATCCCCAAGGCCAAGGGGGGCCTCAGGCCTATCCTTGACCTGCGAGAGCTCAACAAATACCTCGTGAAGTTGAAGTTCCGCATGGTATCCCTGGGGACCATTATTCCATCCCTGGATCCGGGAGACTGGTACGCCGCCCTCGACATGCAGGACGCGTATTTCCACGTTGCCATTTGGCCACGCCACAGACGCTTCCTCCGCTTCGTTGTGGGGGCTCGTCATTATCAATTTGCGGTCCTCCCGTTTGGCCTGTCCACGGCCCCGAGGGTGTTTACAAAATGCATGGCAGTTGTCGTGGCGCATCTTCGGCGCAACCGTGTCCACGTGTTCCCTTATCTGGACGATTGGTTGATTCGGGGCACGTCGGAACAGCAGGTGTACAGCCATGTCCGCGTGATCACCGGCATGTTTGCGAGTCTGGGCCTCTTGATAAACACAGACAAGTCCACCCTGAGGCCCACTCAGAAGGTGGAATTTATCGGGGCCCTCCTGGACGCCACTGTGGGTAGGGCCTCGCTGCCTCGGCAGCGGTTCCAGACCATGGCGGCGATCGTTCAACGCTTGCGGTCAGCCCCGTTGACGTCAGTGAGGACATGTGTAACCCTGTTAGGCCACATGGCGGCGTGCACTTTTGTGACCGACTACGCTCGGCTCCGCATGAGGCCTCTCCAGCTGTGGCTTATCAGTCATTACAGGCCAAGGCAACCGCTAGACATGTTAATCACAGTCCCCCAGAAGGTCTTAGATTCCCTCGGCTGGTGGGTGGACCAGTCCGTATTGTGTGCGGGTCTTCCCTTTCACCCGTCTCAGCCCTCGGTATCCCTGACAACGGATGCCTCAGATCTAGGCTGGGGGGCCCACCTAGGGACCCTGCGGACGCAGGGCCTATGGTCCCAGGAGGAGGTGGGGCTACATATCCACATGAGGGAGTTGAGAGCGGTCCGCCTTGCTTGCCAAACGTTTTGTCATCAGCTTCAGGGTCGTTGTGTAGCCGTGTTCACGGACAACACGACGACCATGTATTATATCAACAAGCAGGGCGGCACCAGGTCCTCCTCCCTGTGCCTCGAGGCGATACGACTCTGGGACTTTTGCGTAGCCCACTCCATTCACCTCAGGGCTTCCTTCCTTCCCGGAGTACGGAACACGCTGGCGGATCGATTGAGCAGATCCTTCCTGTCACACGAGTGGTCCCTTCGACCGGACGTCGCTCTCTCCATTTTCCGGAGGTGGGGTTATCCCCGGGTGGACCTCTTTGCGTCCAAGGGGAACAGGAAGTGCCAAGCGTTCTGCTCCTTTCAGGGCAGGGAGCCGGGGTCGATAGCGGATGCCTTCCTCATCCAGTGGTCGACCCACCTGTACTATGCGTTTCCTCCGTTCCCTCTGGTTCACAAGGTCCTCCTGAAGGTGCGCAGAGACAGGGCTCGTGTGATCATGGTGGCCCCGGCATGGCCCAGACAGCACTGGTACACCATGCTGCTAGACTTGGCCGTAGCCGACCCAGTTCCCCTGCCCCTTCATCCGGACCTGATTACCCAGGACCACGGGTCCCTCTGTCACCCAGACCTGCAGTCGCTGCACCTAGCGGCGTGGCTCCTGCGTGGCTAACTGGTTCCGAGCTGCGCTGCTCCACGCCTGTGAGAGAGGTGCTCTTGAGCAGCAGGAAACCATCCACAAGAGCCACATATTCGGCAAAATGGAAACGCTTCTCCTGTTGGTGCGTAGAGAGAAATCTCCGCCCTATGGAAGTTTCGGTATCCGAAATCTTAGATTATGTTTGGTCCCTCAAAGAACATGGTCTGGCCTTATCGTCGTTGCGAGTCCATCTGGCAGCTATCTCCACCTTTCACCCGGGTGCGGACGGTCGCTCCGTCTTTTCTCACCCGACGGTGTCGAGATTTCTTAAAGGGCTGGAACGGTTATTCCCTAACGTCCGTCCCCCTGCTCCAACCTGGGATCTTAACCTGGTGTTGTCCCGACTCATGGGGCCCCCCTTTGAGCCGTTAGCTACTTGCTCCCTGCTTTACCTCTCTTGGAAGGCTGCCTTTTTAGTAGCCATCACCTCAGCTAGACGGGTGTCGGAACTCCGAGCCCTTGTGGTGGACCCCCCATATACGGTCTTCCACAAAGACAAGGTGCAGCTTAGACCACACCCTGCCTTTCTACCCAAGGTGGTCTCAGCCTTCCACGTCAACCAAGAGATTTTCCTCCCGGTTTTTTTCCCAAAACCTCACTCCTCAGGCAGGGAGCAGCAGCTCCACTCGCTGGATGTCCGTAGAGCTCTCGCGTTCTACATAGAGAGGACCAAACCCTTCCGCAAATCCCCCCAGCTTTTCGTGGCGGTAGCGGACCGTATGAAAGGGCTTCCTATCTCCTCCCAGAGGTTATCCTCATGGGTTACGTCCTGTATCAGGACCTGTTATGACTTGGCCCATGTCCCTACGGGCCGTGTGACTGCGCATTCTACCAGGGCGCAGGCGTCGTCGCTGGCTTTCCTGGCCCGTGTGCCCATCCAGGAAATCTGTCGGGCAGCGACCTGGTCATCGGTCCACACCTTTGCTTCCCACTACGCCCTGGTACAGCAGTCGAGAGAGGATGCGGCCTTCGGAACTGCAGTGCTCCATGCCGCGACTTCTCACTCCGACCCCACCGCCTAGGTATGGCTTGGGAGTCACCTAACTGGAATGGATGTGAGCAATCACTCGAAGAAGAAAAGACGGTTACTCACCTTTGTAACTGTTGTTCTTCGAGATGTGTTGCTCACATCCATTCCACACCCGCCCTCCTTCCCCACTGTCGGAGTAGCCGGCAAGAAGGAACTGAGGAGCGGGCGGGCCGGCAGGGATATATATTGGGCGCCATGGCGGCGCCACTCCAGGGGGCGACCTGCCGGCCCACTGGAGTTGCTAGGGTAAAAAGTTTCCGACGAACGTGCACGCGCGGCGCGCACACCTAACTGGAATGGATGTGAGCAACACATCTCGAAGAACAACAGTTACAAAGGTGAGTAACCGTCTTTTCTGGGGCTGGTTTAGTTCAACATCTTCATTAATGATCAGGATGATGGGATGGATTACACTCTCAGCGAGTTCACAGATTACACTAAGATGGAGGGAGAGGTAGATATGCTGAAGGGTAGGGATAGGGTCCAGAGTGACCTAGATAAATTGGAGGATTGGTCCAAAAGAAATCTGATGAGGTTTAACCAAAGACAAGTGCACAGTCCTTCACTTAGGATGGAAGAATCTCATACATTGCTACAGGCTGGGGACCGACAGGGTAGGTGGCAATTCTGCAGAAAAGTACCTGGGGATTACAGTGAATAAGAAGCTGGATATGAGTTAACAGTGTGTTCTTGTTGCCAGATCGAGTGGCATTAGTGAGGCCACATCTGGAGTATTGTGTCCAGAAACGATGTGGACAAATTGGAGAGAGTCCAGCAGAGGGCAACAAAATGATTAGGGGGTTGGGGCACATGACTTTTGAAGAGAGGCTGAGAGAACTGGGCTTATTTAGTCCACAGAAGAGAAGAGTGGGGGGATTTGATAGCAGCCTTCAATTACCTGAAAGAGGGTTCCAAAGAGGATGGAGCCAGGCTGTTCTCGGTGGTGGCAGATGACATAACAAGGAACAATGGTCTCAAGTTGCAGTGGGGGAGATCTAGATTGGATATTAGGAAAAAAACATTTCACTAGGAGCGTGGTGAGGCACTAGAGTGTCTTACCTAAGGAGGTAGTGGAATCTCCATCCTCAGAGGTTTTTAAGGCCTGGCTTGACAAGGCCTTGGTTGGGGTGATTTAACTGGGGTTGGTCCTGCTTTGAGCAGAGAATTGGAATAGATGGCCTCTTGAGGTCTCTTCCAACCCTAGTCGTCTATGATTTTATGACACACTGGGAATTGAACTGTGGACCTCCAGAGCTAAAGGGGCTAAAACAACTCCTAACCTTTCACGAGCAGCAGAGGTGGGGATTTGTAACACACACACTCACTAGTATACATGTATTGCTAATTCATATGAGATTGGACTGCACACAACTATATAGTTTGAAAAGCTGGAGCTTATGGATTCTTTTAGAGTTCTCAAATTCTAACAATTAAGTAATATGCTTTTTAAAAATTGGGTTAAGTATTTTCATGAAAGATTATGTTCTTTATGTAAACAATGCATACATAATGCTAATCTTTCAGCTTGATAAATATGTATATATTATAATGAGTGACAGTAGTGAAAGAAGGTCAGATTCCAGGAGAGAACTAGCTTGGGACAGGTGGCTGTTGGACTAACAGTAGAACCTCAACATGTAACAATGGCCATCATCATCTTTAATAAGGTTTTGTTTCCTATAACTCTGCTTGCCTGCTGCATCACTTATTGCTAATGAAACAACATGTACATTAGAAGGTAATAATGACTCTGACTGTGGCCAGTAGAAGCAGCTGCAGAAGCAGAAACAGATGCACTGGAAAATGAAGGGATAAATGGGGATCAACTGAGGCTATTCCTCCCCCAGCAAAACTGTGATCCAAAACTGTGAAGGCAAGACAGCCCCTGCTATGGGAAAACTAGGACTCAGGTAATGCCACCCCTCTCCACATGGGGCCTTGTGGAAAAACTGCAAAGAGGCAGGAGCCAGAGACTCCAATGATGGGAGCTGTTGCACAAGAAGCCAAAGCAAGGCCCTTTGAACATTCAGAGAGATTTCTACTGTTTTGCTGCAATTTCTATGCCCGGTGCTGATTGGCTGTTTGCTCCAGCTCTCTCTCTCCCTCTCCATCCCAGTCTCGTCACTTCAGCTTAACTTCTACATGTGCCCCTCTTACCAATTTCTCCCCTGCCCTGCCTCATGCACCCTTTCCCCTTCCCCTTCAATGTCCCCTCTCCCTTCACTTTTAATTTAGCTTTCCCCGCCTAACTAAACAAAATTGTATAAATGACAAGATGTTTGCTACCATCACATGTTCACTCAGCTTGTATATTTGATCTCTTTCCCACTGTGTCTGTCCTGTCTACTTAGACTGTAAGCTTTTTGGGGCAGAGACTGTCTGCTACTGTTGATAAATTGCCTAGCACAATTGGTCCCCACTCTTGGTTAGTGCTTAGGCATCACTGAACTAAACATAACTAATAATAATGTGAATTGTTAGGTTTTGTGAGATAGATACTGTGCTTTAAAATTAACTCTTAAATATAGTTAAATAAAAGTAGCTTTTAAAAACCCTCTGCAGTAAAATAGAAGAATTTCAAAGTTGTTTTTACAGCATGGCAGAGATGGAAATTGATTTGCATTTGGGTAAAGATGTTCAAAAATGGTCAGTGATGTGGGTGCCTGCATTTTTGAGCGTCCAATGTGAGATGCTTTAAGGAAACCTGATTTTAGAGGGTGAGTAAACAGCATTTTTTGAGAATCAGGTTCCTTTAGTGACTTTGTAAGGTCTCAAGTTGAGCACCCAAAAATTGAGGTGTCCAAAATCACTGCTCACTCCTGAAGATGGTCTTTTAAGTTGTTTTATCTGATATATTTTTTAAAAAAGATAAACAAAAACAAAAAAGCAGAAAGAAACAAGGAACTTGGCAACAAGCATTTTACTGACAACCAAAGAAGGAAGAGGCTTTGTCCTGAATTCACCCTGCTTTGCAGATTTCTGTTATGATGTGTAACTGAGATTTCCTTACGTTCACAGACTCTGCAATACCCAGTCACAATGAATGAGTTAAGAACAGTGTCTTGTCCTTAGCTCTGAATCTTTTTTCCTTGAGGACTGAAGGCAGAAACTGTTAAATATTGTCTGTTGTGGTTCAGATAACGGGGCATGTTTATGCCTTTGCACTTCAGGTTATCTGAACATCAACTGGAAATCTCTAATTGTAGGAGTTTGTAATTTAATTCGCTTACAATAGTTCCATCATGGGTGAAACTTTACACTCAAGACCTTATCCCAATTTTTTTTGTGAACGTCGTATACGGTTTTCAGTTTTGAAATTCTAACCAAACAGCTCTGTTTAAAAGGATATACATGTGTGGCAAAATGATAAAGGCCAGGAACAGTTAGTTCATAGACATAAATGACTGTACACCAATCCAGCATAGGCTGAAATCAATGGAAAGACTCTCATTAACATCAGTGGATGTTGGATTGGGGTCAATAAAAATATCTGTAACTATTTTACCCAGGATAAATTACAAGAGCTATAGTTCTTGTGTTCCAGGATATAAACTGATCTCAAGCTGCAATCTGGAAGAAACTTCCTTTAGGAAACTATGCGTTCAGGATGATCACAAGGCAGGGTTATGCCTTTCAAGGAAGGTGTCGGCATTTGATGCTATAAAAAAGATACCAGACTGGATGGATCATTGATCTGTCCCAGGTTAGCAATTCTTAAGTAGCTCCATGTCATTCCATAGCTAAAATTGTAAGCGCGTTATCATTATAGACTGGATTATTGTCCCCCAGCTAGAACCCCAAGAGAGTGTTCTTTCTGAGTCCACACTCAGAGATGGGAAAAGGAGCCAAAAGAGTGTGTGTTGCTGGAAAGACTGGAGAAGGATAGGCCATGTTACACACTTTTTTGGGGACCAATCTTTGAATCAGTGTTCAAATCAAACATTCAGATGACTCTCACACAGGAGTTTAGCAAACAGATTCATTATTCAGATTGGAAATTAAGGTAAAACTTTAAAATTAGTGTGGGAAACTATGTAAACAAGGATTTAGGGTACCTCAAAATTACCGTAAAACTGCCCTTATAATCCAGTTTAGTGAGTCATAAACCCATAATAAATATCCCTGTCCTAAAACTAGTCAGTAATAAACTCTTCTGCTTTAGCTATCAACTGTAAAGCCATACTCTACACTATCTTTATATCAGATATACACATACTGTTGGACTGAACTGACTAGGTGTTTGTAGGCGATAGGCACAGGATACAAGCAGTTAGTTGTCATGGGACTTAACTGAACAGAGTGGTGTAATTTCCACCAAAAGAACAAAATATATGGGAGCCTGATTCACTGTTGTACTACAGTCCCTTTATGCCAGTTACCTAGGCACATCAGGGCTGGAAAAGCCTGCTGATCCAATCAGTCAGGAGTTCCTTCAGCATCATAGCATCCATGACAACCTCACTCAGCCCCTGGTAAATATGGCATGTAGGGAGCATTGCTGGGGAAAGAGGTTATCTTGGGAGTATGGGAGCACTTTTCCCAGCTGTTGCCAGGACACCTTGGGAATCATTGGCAAACAGACATAAATTATGGTAGCTCAGTATTGAACCCTGGGCTGGAGAGTTTTCTGCTTGCAGTAGCTTATTTTGCCTTCTTGTTAAGCACTATGCCACAAAGACCTTTGTTACTGTTCCTGTAACCTTTTTTGGCTGAATCAGCTCACCCACCACTACTGATATTTTTCACATTTGGAGCATTTCTGATGCATGTCGGGAACATATTTTGCATTTTGTTTTGGGAAGTAAAATGAAGTGTGTATTAGGAGAAGCTGTGTCGCTTTCAGTTTGTTTGCTGTAGGTAATTTGTCCTGAGATATAGTAACTATTTGCTATGGTAATTTTGTTCTGAGGTAACATTAGGGTGACCAGGCAGCAAGTGTGAAAAATTGGGTGAGGGGTAATAGGAGCCTATATAAGAAAAAGTCCCTATTTTTGGGTCTATCTCTATAAAATCAGGACATCTGGTCACTCTGGGTAACATGCTCTGGAGAAATGAGTGGGGATTAGTAGTTAGGCTTTGTTCTAATCATAGCATGGCCACAGGCTTGCTGTGTGAATTTGGGTGTTTTTCTTCTATTATTCAGTTTTCCCATCTCTAAAATACAGTGAAGAACACTTATCTGATTCACAGGTACAGTAAGGTAAATTAGTTTAGTGTGCACTGTGTTTTGAAAATATACAGCAGTATACTACGTATTAAGAATTGTTGTATGGTTGAAATTTGGAAATGAGAAATAAGACCTCTTGAGAAGTAAGTACTGGTATATAGCAATGCAGGAGCACATCTATAGCTCGAGATCTCAGAGACAAGGTTTATCATAAAGCAGAAAACTGCTGTAGTATTTGAGCATACTGCTCAAAGAAATCACTATCATACAATAAGGCGACAATTTGGTAAATCATTTCTCTCTCTCTGTTTTTGCAAATTGCCTTCTAGAAGGAGTGCTTGATACCCCAAAGATGGTGGAATGGAAACACAAGGAGGCATTCTGTTCAACCGGGTGAACTAAGAGGGATTGGCATTCATTATGCCTTCCATAAATGTAACTGATCTCACTGATGACTGCATGTATAGTTTGATTATTTACTGAGTGCTATATGAGTTCCAGAGATAATTCATGCAGGTTACCTGATACAGGCATCAGAAGAATGAGTGGTCTAGGGGATTGCTTTATAGAACAGAATTCCTTAATTGGTTAATAGAAGCTAAACTGTAATTGTGCAAGCTGCCCTGAGTAAAGGGCAGCACATAGTTGCACTTCTCCAGCAGAGGACCAGAGAATGAACTGTGGCTCATTCACAATTCCTCCCCTGCTTTGCCTTTGTTCTGGAGGAGAGGTTATGCTACTTCACCACTTATGAGAAGTGACTTACTCCTATGCATGCACCCAGTCAGCTACTCTTGCTGGCAAGGAATAGTGACTCAAAAGAGGGAACCTAAGGAAGGAGAATCAGATTAATAAATGGGCGTGGCTATGCAAATGAGATTTCATACAGTCATTATAGGAATTGGTGTGTCATAAACAGATAGTTAAGGGTTAATGTCTCTTTTACTTGTAAAGAGTTAAGAAGCTCAGTAAACCTGGCTGACACCTGACCAGAGGACCAATGAGGGGACAAGATACTTTCAAATCTTGGTGGAAGGAAGTCTTTTGTTTGTACTCTTTGTTTTTGGGGGTTGTTTGCTCTTGGGACTAAGAGGGACCAGATGTCAATCCAGGCTCTCCAAACCTTTCTGAATCAGTCTCTGATGTTTCAAACTTGTAAGTAATAGCCAGGCAAGGCGTGTTAGTCTTATTTTTGTTTTCTCAACTTGTAAATGTTCTTTTTTGCTGAGAGGATTTTACCTCTGTTTGCTGTAACTTTGAACCTAAGGCTAGAGCGGGTTCCTCTGGGCTATATGGATCTGATTACCCTGTAAAGTATTTTCCATCCTGATTTTACAGAGATGATTTTTACCTTTCTTTCTTTAATTAAAAGCTTTCTTTTTAAGAACCTGATTGATTTTTCCTTGTTTTAAGATCCAAGGGGATTAGATCTGGACTCACTAGGAATTGGTGGGGGAAAGGAGGGGGGGATGGTTAAATTCTCCTTGTGTTAAGCTCCAAGAGGTTGGATCGGTGTTCACCAGGAACTTGGTGAAAAAGCCTCTCAAGGCTGCCCAGGGAGGGGAAGGTTTTGGGGGGACAGGAAGTGTTCCAGACATTGAAATTTCTGGATGGTGGCAGTGTTACCAGATCTAAGCTAGTAATTAAGCTTAGAAGTGTCCATGCAAGTCCCCACATCTGTACCCTAAAGTTCAGAGTGGGGGAGGAACCTTCACACGGTGTGACTGTAAAATATTAGGATTTAGAGCATGAGTATGGTGAGGCAGGTGTTTTCAGAAGTTCGAGTAAAACAGACTGAGTAGAATGCTTGCGTAGTTGGAAGGCACAGCAGATTTTACATTCCTTGCTAAACAGCTCATGGCTGGTGATGCTGAGGATGGTCAGGTCCCTAAGTGTTTCCCCTGAGGGAAAAAAAGAAATACTTTTATGGTCATAGAGCAGTGGGTGGAGTCCTGGGGGATGCCGTGTTCTTCAGTTCTTCTTCGAGTGATTGCTCACATCCATTCCAGTTAGGTGTGCGCGCCGCGCGTGCACGTTCGTCGGAAACTTTTTACCCTAGCAACTCCAGTGGGCCGGCAGGTCGCCCCCTGGAGTGGCGCCGCCATGGCGCCCAATATATATCCCTGCCGGCCCGCCCGCTCCTCAGTTCCTTCTTACCGCCGTGTCGGTCGTTGGAACTGTGGAGCGCGGCATAGCTGTCCTCCACGTCCCTAGCTCTCCTAGTTATCTATCGTTATCCATTGTTATTCTCTAGTTCCATTACAGTTGTTAAATAGTTTGTTAAGTTGATAGTTAAGTTAATTAGTTGTAAAATACTTTTTCGCCGGGGGCTTAGCCCTTCCCGGCACCCGGCACCGGGCTCATGCCTGGTTCGCCGGGCTTCAAGCAGTGTGCGGCCTGCAAGAAGCCCATGCCTACCAGCGATCCCCACGAAGCGTGCCTGAAGTGCCTCGGGGAATCGCACAGATCTGACAAGTGCCGCATCTGTAAGGCCTTTAAGCCGAGGACAAAGAAGGAGAGGGATCAAAGGCTCCGAACTCTCCTGATGGAGGCGGCACTTGACCCGACGGCTTCGCAGGCCGTGGTATCGGCACCGGCACCGGATCGCTCCGGCACCGAGAAGACTCCTCGGCACCGACCCTCTCCGGCACTGGAGCCAGAGCCAAGGCCGTCGAAGTCTAATACTCCGGCCAGGCAGACCCGGCTAGAGCGCCCGGCCTCGACATCGGCCGCGGCGCCGCCGGCACCGTCAGCACCGTTGACTCCGGGCCCGGCGGGTCCGTTGAGTCCGGTGCCGCCGAGCTCCCCCATGAGATCTGGGGTTGAGGTAGTGGTCCCATCCACGCCGGAGACCTTCGCCTCGGCTCGGGACCTTATTGCCCTGACGGAGCCTACTCGGCTGCCACCCCCGGTACCTCCGGTGCGGGTCGCGTCCAGAGGCAAGCCCATGATGTCGGCACCGCCCACAGACAGTCGTTCCCGATCCAGGTCCCGACGTCTTGGGCGCTCCAGATCCCGACGCCGCTCGCAGTCCCGGCACCGCTCCCCTCAGCGGTACCGGTCGCACTCGCGGCAGCGGTCGGCATCGAGACGGTCGCGGTCAGGCTCCAGTCGACACCGGCACCGCGACTCCAGGAGCAGGTCCCGACGCTACTCGCCGCACCGGTCGACCTCCCGGCACCGAGCTGGTGGCAGGTCCCGGTCCCGGTCTCGCTCGACCTCCCGGCACCGAGCTGGTGGCAGGTCCCGGTCGACCTCCCGGCACCGAGCTGGTGGCAGGTCCCGGTCCCGGTCGATCTCCCGGCACCGAGCTGGTAGTAGGTCCCGGCACCGAAGCGGCGCCCGGCACCGAAGCGGCGCCCGGCACCGTGACAGATCCCGGTCCCGGTCCCGATCCCGGCACCGATATGACTCCCGGCACCGGTCCCCGGTACCGAGACGATCCTCCGTGCCGGCCCGCGCAGACCCGTACTATCCAGGGTCGGCCCCACCGTGGCCCTCGAGGCAGCCGTCCGTATCCTCCCAGACGGACAGTGGCTATGCGCTGGGCACCGACCGGCAGGCGGCGCTGTTTGCTGATCCGCCGCTGCAGGACCAAGGCCCACAACAGTGGGGATTCTGGACACCCTGGGCGTACCATCAGGCCCAGGGCCCCCAGCAGCTCCCTGCTAGGCCGGCGACTGCGGAGCGTAGGGCCCCTGAAGCCTCCTTGTCTCGCCCCCCTCCCTCCCCGGAAGGGGACGAAGGGTCCAAACAGCAGGACTCCGCTGTGGCTCCGGAGACAGAGGCGAGGGCTGAGGAAGACCCTCAGTTGGACACTATTGTGCCTGGGGTCTCATCATCCTCCTCCGCGGATGAGGCGGTGGCGGGTACCTCCTCCAACAGTCCCCCCCCGCTGGATCTTAGGGCGCACCAGGACCTCCTCAGGCGATTGGCTCAAAACCTGAATCTGCAGGCAGAGGAGGTCTCGGAGATAGAGGACCCAATTGTTACCATCCTCTCTTCTGATGCTCCCACCAGGGTCGCCCTGCCCTTCATACGGACCATCCAGGCCAATGCCAATACTATCTGGCAGTCCCCGGCCTCCATCCCTCCGACAGCGAAAGGAGTCGAGAGAAAGTACATGGCCCCTTCTAGGGGCTATGAATATCTACATGTTCACCCCACTCCCGGTTCACTGGTAGTGCAATCGGTGAACGATAGGGAGCGTCACGGCCAGGAGGCTCCGGCCCCCAAGTCCAGAGAGGCCAGGCGGATGGACCTCCTTGGCCGTAAGGTGTATTCGGCTGGGGCGCTGCAGCTCAGGGTCTCCAACCAGCAGGCCCTGCTGAGCAGATATGCCTTTGATTCCTGGGTGGCAGTGGACAAATTTAAGGAGCTGCTGCCACAGGATGCTCGCCAAGAGTTCACGGCCATCTTGGACGAAGGCAAGAAGGTCGCACGCACGGCCTTGCAAGCCTCCTTGGACGCTGCGGACTCGGCTGCCCGTACCCTTGCGTCAGGAGTTACGATGCGTCGCATCTCCTGGCTGCAGGATTCCGGCCTTCCGCCGGAACTCCAGCATACTATACAAGACCTTCCTTTCGAAGGCCAGGGCCTATTTTCTGACAAAACAGACCCCAGACTCAAGAGTCTGAAAGACAACCGAGTCGTTATGCGGTCCCTCGGGATGCACACTCCCGTGACGCAGCGTAGACCCTTCCGGCCGCAACAACAACAACAACAACAATGCAGGCCGTTTTCCCAGTTCCGCCAGCGGCAGGACCTTTACAGGCGCCGCGGCAGGAACGGGAGGCGCAGGCAGTCGGGGAACCAAGGGGGGCAGAACCAAGGCTCCTCAAAACCCCCGCCTGGTCCTAAGCCTTCATTTTGAAGGTGCGCTCGAGGGCGCAGTAACAGTTTCCCCTATGGATCCTTCCCCCCCGTTTTCCAACCGCCTTTCGTTTTTCCTCCCGGCGTGGTCCCAAATAACATCGGACCGCTGGGTCTTAAGCGTGGTGCAGACGGGGTACCGCCTGCAGTTTGTTTCGTTTCCTCCTTCCCGCCCTCCTTCCTCGTCCCTCTTCAGGGACCCCTCTCACGAGCAATTCCTTCGGCAGGAGGTGCAGACGCTCCTCAGCAAAGGAGCTATAGAGGCGGTTCCCGAAAACGAGAAAGGCAAGGGGTTTTATTCCCGCTACTTTCTGATCCCCAAGGCCAAGGGGGGCCTCAGGCCTATCCTCGACCTGCGAGAGCTCAACAAATACCTCGTGAAGTTGAAGTTCCGCATGGTATCCCTGGGGACCATTATTCCATCCCTGGATCCGGGAGACTGGTACGCCGCCCTCGACATGCAGGACGCGTATTTCCACATTGCCATTTGGCCACGCCACAGACGCTTCCTCCGCTTCGTTGTGGGGGCTCGTCATTATCAATTTGCGGTCCTCCCATTTGGCCTGTCCACGGCCCCGAGGGTGTTTACAAAATGCATGGCAGTTGTCGTGGCGCATCTTCGGCGCAACCGTGTCCACGTGTTCCCTTATCTGGACGATTGGTTGATTCGGGGCACGTCGGAACAGCAGGTGAACAGCCATGTCCGCGTGATCACCGGCATGTTTGCGAGTCTGGGCCTCTTGATAAACACAGACAAGTCCACCCTGAGGCCCACTCAGAAGGTGGAATTTATCGGGGCCGTCCTGGACGCCACTGTGGGCAGGGCCTCGCTGCCTCGGCAGCGGTTCCAGACCATGGCGGCGATCGTTCAACGCTTGCGGTCAGCCCCGTTGACGTCAGTGAGGACATGTCTAACCCTGTTAGGCCACATGGCGGCGTGCACTTTTGTGACCGACTACGCTCGGCTCCGCATGAGGCCTCTCCAGCTGTGGCTTATCAGTCATTACAGGCCAAGGCAACCGTTAGACATGTTAATCACAATCCCCCAGAAGGTCTTAGATTCCCTCGGCTGGTGGTTGGACCAGTCCGTATTGTGTGCGGGTCTTCCCTTTCACCCGTCTCAGCCCTCGGTATCCCTGACAACGGATGCCTCAGATCTAGGCTGGGGGGCCCACCTAGGGACCCTGCGGACGCAGGGCCTATGGTCCCAGGAGGAGGTGGGGCTACACATCAACATGAGGGAGTTGAGAGCGGTCCGCCTTGCTTGCCAAACGTTTTGTCATCAGCTTCAGGGTCGTTGTGTAGCCGTGTTCACGGACAACACGACGACCATGTATTATATCAACAAGCAGGGCGGCACCAGGTCCTCCTCCCTGTGCCTCGAGGCGATACGACTCTGGGACTTTTGCGTAGCCCACTCCATTCACCTCAGGGCTTCCTTCCTTCCCGGAGTACGGAACACGCTGGCGGATCGATTGAGCAGATCCTTCCTGTCACACGAGTGGTCCCTTCGCCCGGACGTCGCTCTCTCCATTTTCCGGAGGTGGGGTTATCCCCGGGTGGACCTCTTTGCGTCCAAGGGGAACAGGAAGTGCCAAGCGTTCTGCTCCTTTCAGGGCAGGGAGCCGGGGTCGATAGCGGATGCCTTCCTCATCCAGTGGTCGACCCACCTGTACTATGCGTTTCCTCCGTTCCCTCTGGTTCACAAGGTCCTCCTGAAGGTGCGCAGAGACAGGGCTCGTGTGATCATGGTGGCCCCGGCATGGCCCAGACAGCACTGGTACACCATGCTGCTAGACTTGGCCGTAGCCGACCCAGTTCCCCTGCCCCTTCATCCGGACCTGATTACCCAGGACCACGGGTCTCTCTGTCACCCAGACCTGCAGTCGCTGCACCTAGCGGCGTGGCTCCTGCGTGGCTAACTGGTTCCGAGCTGCGCTGCTCCACGCCTGTGAGAGAGGTGCTCTTGAGCA
Source organism: Gopherus evgoodei (assembly GCF_007399415.2). Classification (NCBI taxonomy): domain Eukaryota; kingdom Metazoa; phylum Chordata; order Testudines; family Testudinidae; genus Gopherus; species Gopherus evgoodei. Next base: position 71,602,434 of record NC_044329.1, read on the forward strand.
GCAGGAAACCGTCCACAAGAGCCACATATTCGGCAAAATGGAAACGCTTCTCCTGTTGGTGCGTAGAGAGAAATCTCCGCCCTATGGAAGTTTCGGTATCCGAAATCTTAGACTATGTTTGGTCCCTCAAAGAACGTGGTCTGGCCTTATCGTCGTTGCGAGTCCATCTGGCAGCTATCTCCACCTTTCACCCGGGTGCGGACGGTCGCTCCGTTTTTTCTCACCCGACGGTGTTGAGATTTCTTAAAGGGCTGGAACGGTTATTCCCTAACGTCCGTCCCCCTGCTCCAACCTGGGATCTTAACCTGGTGTTGTCCCGGCTCATGGGGCCCCCCTTTGAGCCGTTAGCTACTTGCTCCCTGCTTTACCTCTCTTGGAAGGCTGCCTTTCTAGTAGCTATCACCTCAGCTAGACGGGTGTCGGAACTCCGAGCTCTTGTGGTAGACCCCCCATATACGGTCTTCCACAAAGACAAGGTACAGCTTAGACCACACCCTGCCTTTCTACCCAAGGTGGTCTCAGCCTTCCACGTCAACCAAGAGATTTTCCTCCCGGTTTTTTTTCCCAAAACCTCACTCCTCAGGCAGGGAGCAGCAGCTCCACTCGCTGGATGTCCGTAGAGCTTTCGCGTTCTACATAGAGAGGACCAAACCCTTCCGCAAATCCCCCCAGCTTTTCGTGGCGGTAGCGGACCGTATGAAAGGGCTTCCTATCTCCTCCCAGAGGTTATCCTCGTGGGTTACGTCCTGTATCAGGACCTGTTATGACTTGGCCCATGTCCCTACGGGCCGTGTGACTGCGCATTCTACCAGGGCGCAGGCGTCGTCGCTGGCTTTCCTTGCCCGTGTGCCCATCCAGGAAATCTGTCGGGCAGCGACCTGGTCATCGGTCCACACCTTTGCTTCCCACTACGCCCTGGTACAGCAGTCGAGAGAGGATGCGGCCTTCGGAACTGCAGTGCTCCATGCCGCGACTTCTCACTCCGACCCCACCGCCTAGGTATGGCTTGGGAGTCACCTAACTGGAATGGATGTGAGCAATCACTCGAAGAAGAAAAGACGGTTACTCACCTTTGTAACTGTTGTTCTTCGAGATGTGTTGCTCACATCCATTCCACACCCGCCCTCCTTCCCCACTGTCGGAGTAGCCGGCAAGAAGGAACTGAGGAGCGGGCGGGCCGGCAGGGATATATATTGGGCGCCATGGCGGCGCCACTCCAGGGGGCGACCTGCCGGCCCACTGGAGTTGCTAGGGTAAAAAGTTTCCGACGAACGTGCACGCGCGGCGCGCACACCTAACTGGAATGGATGTGAGCAACACATCTCGAAGAACAACAGTTACAAAGGTGAGTAACCGTCTTTTTCCATAGGTGTGAGTCTTTTGCCCAGGTGGATGCTGCTGCTGTCTGGCTAAAAGACAACTTAATCTCCAAGCTGTCAGCTGCCACTATTCTTTGGATTGTATGGGTCCTTTACATTTTGAGGTAGGATTGCCCCTTTCCTTGGAGACAGGAGCAGTATGAGCAGTAACTCTCTTGATATCAGTCTTAGGGAGGCAAGGGATGGAATCATGAATGATTTGCAGGCCAGGTAGGCCATCCATTTCCCCACCCCTCAAATTCAATCAGTGTCTTGCTGGCACAAAATCTAACTGTGACATGGCTCAGTATTGTGGTGTGTGACAGGCCCAACAGCTAACCATAAGTAAAGTTTTCCTTTTAGAATTGCAATTTAGAAACAAATCAAAGGTCCACGTCGTTAGCAGGTTCAAATGTTTTCTCTTTGCAAATTATACACACACAGTAGGTAAGCCTGATTTCATTAATATTTAGAAATCTGTGTAAATTGGCTGTTTCTTTGAGAAGAAAAATGTTAGAGAACATTCATTTTTGTGGTAAGAAAAGGGCACATAAATAATTTGTATACCTTGCAAAATGATCCTTCAGTTAACAAGTTTTCCCTGGAAGCAATAGAAACAAATGCATCTGCCGTCCGATGTGTAAAGCTCTAATATTCTTTTTTGTACAGTCACTTGTTTTGATTGAAAAGGGACTGCTGGAGCTGAGAGGGCATAATGAATATTATTACAGATAGGGTTTTAAACAAACACAAAATAACACAAAATATGTATGCCCTTAGTACATGAGGTCTGCCTATTACTTCTACCACAGTTGAGTGAGCGTACATGAGAGACATTATGCTGTGCCTGCTCTGATTGTAAACTTTGATGATGGGTTAATTGGTTGATGTCAAGGAAGGCAATCCTGGTCACATAAAAAGAATGACGAGATGATGGTAGTAGTCGGTACTTCATTACTAGAAATCTTTCCTTTAAAAACCAAATCAGAACCCTCTCATTTTAAAGGAAGTAATTCTACAGCAGTTCAATAGCAAACAAGAAGAAACAGTTTAATGTGTGACAGTTATGAGGTAATGAGCCTTTATGCTAACTGAGCTTCTCTTAACCCCATGACAGGATTTCAAGATTCCTGATTCTTTTGTAATGGTCTGTGTCAGAGTGGAGGAGCAGTCAATTGGTTACATATTTAGAGAACTTTGTTGCTCATCTAGCTTCCCCTCAGACATTTGTTTCACTCCTACCACACAAATCACAGCTCTATACTTATGATACAATGTCTGTGGGGAAAAAAATTCCACTTAATGTGGGTGCCTCAGCTGATCCTACTGTTTCCACTAGACCAGAGATATATTTCTTCAAATCCCCAAGATTTATGCATGAGCATAGAACTGCTAACAGCATGGTACGTGGTAATGCATTGTTACAGGTCTCACCATGCTAATGGGATGTGACTAGGGCTGTCTGAACACTCGCCCGCCGCCCCCCCGGAAATCAGAGAAAAATTGAAAATCAAAGTTTTTTATTTGGAAATGCCAATGTAGTGCCTCATTGGAGTTGTAGTTCATTTGTCTCATGCTCCTGCATGACCCTTTGTGAGTCAGATTCCCTAACCAGACATCTCTCATGATTCACCATGGTCTCCCTTTATGCTGAGCCACTGTGGCAAGGCAGGCTGCCCTTACCCTGCCCTTCTGCCCTAGCCCTGAGCCTCTCCAATGCCCCAAACCCCTCATCCCCAGCCAGAGCCCTCATAGACTCTAGGACTGGAAGGGACCTCGAGAGGTCATCGAGTCTAGTCCCCTGCCCTCATGGCAGGAACAAATACTGTCTAGACCATCCCTAATAGACATTTATCTAAGCTACTCTTAAATATCTCCAGAGATGGAGATTCCACAACTTCCCTAGGCAATCTATTCCAGTGTTTAACTACCCTAACAGTTAGGAACTTTTTCCTAATGTCCAACCTAAATCTCCCTTGCTGCAGTTTAAGCCCATTGCTTCTTGTTCTATCATTGGAGGCTAAGGTGAACAAGTTTTCTCCCTCCTCCTGATGACACCCTTTTAGATACCTGAAAACCCCTCTCAGTCTTCTCTTTTCCAAACTAAACAAACCCAATTCCTGCAGCCTTCCTTCATAGGTCATGTTCTCAAGACCTTTAGTCATTCTTGTTGCTCTTCTCTGGACCCTCTCCAATTTCTCCACATCTTTCTTGAAATGCGGTGCCCAGAACTGGACACAATACTCCAGTTGAGGCCTAACCAGCGCAGAGTAAAGCGGAAGAATGACTTCTCGTGTCTTGTTTACAACACACCTATTAACGCATCCCAGAATCATGTTTGCTTTTTTTGCAAAAGTATCACACTGTTCACTCATATTAAGCTTGTAGTCCACTATGAACCCTAGATCTCTTTCTGCCATACTCCTTCCTAGACAGTCTCTTCCCATTCTGTATGTGTGAAACTGATTGCTCCTTCCTAAGTGGAGCACTTTGCATTTATCTTTATTGAACTTCATCCTGTTTACTTCAGAACATTTCTCCAATTTGTCCAGATCATTTTGAATTTTGACCCTTGTTACAACCTTAGTCCCAGATTTGGACCTTAGCGTCCAAAATATGGGGGTTAGCATGAAAACCTCCAAGCTTAGCTACCAGCTAGGACGTGTTATTTGCTGCCACCACCCAAAAAATTAGAGTGTTTTGGGGCACTCTGGTCCCCCTGAAAAACCTTCCCTGGGGACCCCAAGACCCAAATCCCTTGAGTCTCACAACAAAGGGAAATAATCCTTTTTCCCTCCCCCCCCCCCCAGGTGCTCCTGGAGAGATACACAGACACAAGCTCTGTGAAACTACACAGAGTGACTCCCCCTCTCTGTTCCCAATCCTGGAAACAAAAAGAACTTTCCTATTCCCCCAGAGGGAATGCAAAATCAGGCTAGCAAATCCAACCCACACACAGATCTCCCCTGATTTCTTCCTCCCACCAATTCCCTGGTGAGTACAGATTCAATTTCCCTGAAGTAAAGAAAAACTCCAACAGGTCTTAAAAGAAAGCTTTATATAAAAAAAGAAAGAAAAATACATACAAATAGTCTCTCTGTATTAAGGTGACACAATACGGGGCAATTTCTTAAAAGAATATTGAATAAACAGCCTTATTCAAAAAGAATACAAATCAAAGCACTCCAGCACTTATATTCATGCAAGTACCAAAGAAAAGAAACCATATAACTTACTATCTGATCTCTTTGTCCTTACACTTAGAAACAGAAGATTAGAAAACAGAACTACTTCTCCAAAGCTCAGAGAAAGCAGGCAGCCAGAAAACAAAGACCTCAGACACACAATTCCCTCCACCCAAAGTTGAAAAAATCCGGTTTCCTGATTGGTCCTCTGGTCAGGTGCTTTAGGTGAAAGAGACATTAACCCTTAGCTATCTGTTTATGACAACCCTGTCCTCCAAAGCAGTTGCAATCCCTTCCAGTTTGGTATTGTCTGCAAACTTAATAAGCGTACTTTCTATGCCAACATCTAAATCGTTGACGAAGATATTGAACAGAGCATGTCCCAAAACAGACCCCTGCGGAACCCCACTTGTTATACCTTTCCAGCAGGATTGGGAGCCATTAATAACTACTCTCTGAATACGGTTATCCAGCCAGTTATTCACCCACTTTATAGTAGCCTCATCTAAATTGTACTTTCCTAGTTTATCTATAAGAATATCATGCGAGACCATATCAAATGCCTTACTGAAGTCTAGGTATATCACATCCACTGCTTCTCCCTTATCCACAAGGCTCGTTATCCTATCACAGAATGCTATCAGATTAGTTTAACATGATTTGTTCTTTACAAATCCATGCTGGCTATTCCCTATCACCTTACCACCTTCCAAGTGTTTGCAGATGATTTCTTTAATTACCTGATCCATTATCTTCCCTGGCACAGAAGTTAAACTAACTGGTCTGTAGTTTCCTGGGTTGTTTTTATTTCCCTTTTTATAGATGGGCACTATATTTGCCCCCTTCCAGTCTTCTGGAATCTCCCCCGTCTCCCATGATTTCCCAAAGATAATAGCTAGAGGCTCAGATACCTCCTCTATTAACTCCTTGAGTATTCTAGGATGCATTTCATCAGGCCCTGGTGACTTGCAGGCATCTAACTTTTCTAAGTGATTTTTTACTTGCTCTTTTTTTATTTTATCTTCTAAACCTACCTTCTTCCCGTAAGCATTCACTATATTAGACATTCCTTCAGACTTCTCAGTGAAGACCGAAACAAAGCAATCATTAAGCATCTCTGCCATTTCCAAGTCTGCCCTTACTGTTTCCCCCTCCTCACTGAGCAGTGGGCCTACCCTGTCCTTGGTCTTCCTCTTGCTTCTAATGTATTGATAAAAAGTCTTCTTGTTTCCCTTTATTCCCATAGCTAGTTTGAGCTCATTTTGTGCCTTTGCCTTTCTAATCTTGCCTCTGCATTCCTGTGTTATTTGCCTATATTCGTCCTTTGTAATCTGACCTAGTTTCCATTTTTTATATGATGCCTTTTATTTTATAGGTCACGCAAGATCTCGTGGTTAAGCCAAGGTGGTCTTTTGCCACATTTTCTATCTTTCCTAACCATCAGAATAGCTTGCTTTTGGGCCCTTAATAGTGTCCCTTTGAAAAACTGCCAACTCTCCTCAGTTGTTTTTCCCCTCAGTCTTGATTCCCATGGGACCTTACCTATCAGCTCTCTGAGCTTACCAAAATCCGCCTTCCTGAAATCCATTGTCTCTGTTTTGCTGTACTCCCTTCTACCCTTCCTTAGAATTGCAAACTCTATGATTTCATGATCACTTTCACCCAAGCTTCCTTCTACTTTCAAATTCTCAACAAGTTCCTCCCTATTTTTTAAAATCAAGTCTAGAACAGCTTCCCCCCAGTAGCTTTTTCAACTTTCTGAAATAAAAAGTTGTCTGCAATGCAGACCAGGAACTTATTGGATAGTCTGTGCCCCGCGGTGTTATTTTCCCAACATATATCTGGATAGTTGAAGTCCCCCATCACCACCAAATCTTGGGCTTTGGATGATTTTGTTAGTTGTTTGAAAAAAGCCTCATCCACCTCTTCCACCTGATTAGGTGGCCTGTAGTAGACTCCCAACACGACATCACTCGTGTTTTTTATCCCTTTTAGCCTAACCCAGAGACTCTCAACACTTCCATCTCCTATGTCCATCTCCACCTCAGTCCAAGTGTGTACATTTTTAATATATAAGGCAACACCTCTTTCCTTTTTCCCGTCTATCCTTCCTGAGCAAACTATACCCATCCACACCAACGTTCCAGTCATGTGTATTATCCCACCAAGTTTCAGTAATGCCAACAATGTCATAGTTGTATTTATTTATTAGCACTTCCAGTTCTTCCTGCTTATTACCCATACTTCTTGCATTTGTATATAGGCATCTAAGATACTGGTTTGATCTTGCCTCCCAGCTTTGCCCTGACCCTCCTTTCTCTCTGCCATTATAGCCCATTCTCCCTCCTGTTTCCAACCCATCTCTCAGGTCTTGTTCCCCACTTACCTGTGGGATTTGCTCACCTGTCCCCGTCGAACCTAGTTTCAAGCCCTCCTTACTAGGTTAGCCAGTCTGTGCGCAAATAAGGCCTTTCCCCTCCTCGAAAGGTGAACGACATCTGTGCCTAGCAGTCCTTCCTCAAATAGCATCCCGTGGTCGAGGAAGCCAAAGCTCTCCTGGCAACACCATCTTCGCAGCCAGGCATTCACCTCCACGATGCATCTGTCTCTGCCCGGGCCTCTACCTTCGACAGGAAGAATTGAAGAGAATACCACCTGCGCTCCAGACTCTTTAACCCTTACTCCCAGAGCCCTGTAGTCACTCTTGATCTGCTCAGTGTCACACCTCACAGTATCATTTGTGCCCACATGGATGAGTAGCATGGAGTAGTATCATCCCCCTGCACCCTGATCCTCTGCCCAGCCAGAGCCCTCATCCCCCTGCACCCTAATCCTCAGCCCCAGCCAGAGCCCTCATCCCCCTGCACCCTAATCCTCTGCCCCAGCCCTGAGCCCCCCCGCAGCACGAACCCCTCATCCTCAGCCCCAACCCTCATTCCCCTGCAGCCTGACCCTCTGCCCCAGCGTGCATCACCTCCCCCTTCCTACACCCCCACCCCCAGCCGAGCCTGCACCCAAACTCTGTCACAAAGCCTGCACCCCTTGTCCCCTCCTGCACATCCACCCCCTGCCCCAGCCCAGAGCCTGCACCCAGCACCCAAACTCCCTCCCAGAGCCTGCACCCCTCATCCCTTCCTACACCCCCACCACCAGCCCAGAGCCTGCACCCCTCACCCCTTCCTACACCCCCACCACCAGCCCAGAGCCTGCACCCAAACTCCGTCCCAAAGCCTGCAGCCCTCACCCCCTCCTGCACACCCACCCCCTGCCCCAGCCCGGAGCCTGCACTCAGCACTCAAACTCCTTCCCAAAGCCTGCACCCTCCTGCACCCTAATCCCCAGCCCAGGACCTGCACCCTAGACCTCCCCCCTAAAACTCCGCCCAGAGCCTTAGGCAGGTAGAGGCGGAGTTTGAGGGGGCGGAGTTGGGGGGGTGGGTTCTGGGCACCACCAAAATTTCTACAAACTTGCCTCCCATGGGTATGAGTTTAAAATACAGTGGCTATGATGCACTTAACTCTCCATGTGGATACTCTTACTGCACACTGAATTCCCTCACGTGGTTTCATTTAGTACTCTTCCGAAGTGCATTAAGCTAATGTGCACAGAGGCACTCTTAGTGTGCAATGTGTGTGCCTACATGAGGTATTAGTGTGGAATTGCTAGTGAGCAACAGCTACTGAGGGCTTTCCCCCCATATAGACAGGCCCTATATTTACCTGGGCTTTCAGAAAAAAGTCAATATAAAAGATATTCAGAACTGTTTGACCTGGATCCCTTCAGTGAAGAAACCATAGGTTTGTGGTGAATGCTTACAGGAGAGATTGGAAAGAACAGTGTGACCACTGGAAGGAACTGACTGAAACAACAAACCAGTGCAAAAAAGCAGGGGTCACCATTCAGAATCTGACACCCCATGACAACAGCCATAGCTCATCACTGCAGTCTCTCCCAACCAAATCATGCACCAACTAATCATAAATGATAAACCAGTCAACAAAACAAAGGGCAGAACAAAACAAATCCCACAGGAACTTCTCCTGCTCCTCAGAGACAGCAGAGTCCACCATGAGTAACTCAACGTTGAGGAGGTGACAATAGTCATGGAATCTCTGAAATATGGAGAAAAGCCACTGAACTCAGTTGAATGTTACTGCACTTTGGGATGAGATCACAGAAGTGTTGCTTGACTTCTTTAGTTCCTTCGCTGGAGACAATGATGGTACCCAGGTAGTGGAAACAGGCCAAAATGGTTGCACTACTCAAACAACATAAAAATCCTAACTTTGCAAAGAATTACCAACTAATTGCTCAAACTACAAGCTATATGAGTGGATCATAATGGTTGGAATCGGACCAATAATGGAAGGGGAGCTGACTGATGAACACACCATTTTCCATCCAGGACGTTCATGTTATGGCCAAATTGTAAACCTAACTTAATACATTGAGGATGGCATAGAAACCTGTAAAATTACAGGAGCTGTCCTTGTGGATCTGTTGGCTGCTTATGACACTGTGAACTATCATGGACTTCTACTGAAACTGACAAAAAATTTGAGAAACAGCAAGATGGTCCAGGTAATCTCCTCACTCCTTGAGAATCAACATTTCTTTGTTGAGATGGATGGTCAAAAAGCCTATGGCATACTGAATGGAATGGTCTGCCACAAGGTTCAGTGCTATCACCATCACTATTTAACATCTATACAAATGATAAACCAGAGTTTCTGGACATGTGAAGATTCATTTATGCAAATGATATTTGCATCACACCCAGTCAGAAACACTTGAGGACACTGAGTGCATTTCTAACTGGTTCCCTGAGCATGCTTGGAAAAATCACACATAGTACCTGAATGCTAACCCTAGCAAGGTACAAGTGTGCACCTTCTACCTGAAACACCAGCAGGTCAAGCAGAAACTCAAGATATCATGGAATGGCACAGTCCTGGAGCGCTTTGAACATCTGGCATACCTGTAGGTCACATTAGACAAAATACTGATATTCAGAGAGCACACTCCAAGCAATCAGATCTCACCTTGTGTTACTTAACTGTGCCCCAGTACAGGCATGCTTGAGTCATGCACACAACATTGATACTGAACTTAATCAGTCCTGTAGAATCATCACAGAAACTTTGAAACAGGCTCTTACACTATTGCTATATTGTCCTGTGGGTATTGCGCCACCATCAGTGAGGTGGGACCAGGGGGCGGCTCCAGGCCTCAGCACGCCAAGCTCATGCTTGGGGTGGCATGCTGCAGGGAGTGCTCTGCTGGTCACCAGGAGGGCTGCAGGTGGCTCCGGTGGACCTCCCGCAGGCGTGCCTGCGGAGGGTCTGCTGGTCCCACGGCTTCGGTGGAGCAACCGCAGGCACGCCTGCGGGAGGTCCACCGGAGCCGTGGGACCAGCAGACCCTCCGCAGACACGTCTGCAGGAGGTCCACCGGAGCCGCAGGACCGACAACTGGCGGAGCGACTCCGTGGCATGCTGCCGTGCTTGGGGCGGTGAAATGGCTAGAGCCGCCCCTGGGTGGGACGCCTTTAGTAAAAAGGAGAGAGAAAAAAGTGCATAATCCAAGACATCTGCTGTATGGACCCCGTCCATCACCGTGAGGCTGAAGTCCAGAAAGAGCTTTTCCTCTGAAAATCCCTTATCCCAAAATATCACTGTGGAAGGCTACAGAGTAACAAAATGGCAAGAAATGCCGATGACCTTGGAGAACCTGGTTCCTTCAAAATAATTCCCTCCTGGCACTGACCTTGAACAAAAATATTGGTGTACACTAAGTCAAGTGAGAGATGGATTGGTAAAGACTGGTGACAATAGGACCAAGTGGAAGTTGAGAAATGACCCCAAATGTGAATGCAGAGGAACTAGGTAAACACTGGAACACTACCTGATGCAGTGTCCCTGTCAACATCTCATACTCCCAAGGAACTATTTGAGATTAGTGATAATAAACTCCAAAGTTTATCTGAAGTTCTTCAGTCTTCTCTGGTCCTGACTAACTTAAATAAATTTGTGCTATCTGGAAATTTTGTCCCACTTTCCAGGTCATTAGTAAATATATTAAACAACACGGGATCTACTAAGGAACCTTGAGTGCCCACTGTTTACGTTTTGCCATGAGGAAAATTGACTGTGCATTCCTATTCTTTTCTTTCTGTCTCTCAGCCAGTGTTTGATTCCAGACAGCAGGTTGCTTCTCATCTTGTGGCTACTTACTTTCTTCAGTAGCATCTTGTGTGCACTTTGCAAGGGCCTTTTGGACATCTAAATACATTATGTCTTTTGGGTCCCCTTCATCCACTACTTTGTCGATCCATTCTAAGAATTCTAATATTAACAAGAAATGGTTTTCCTTTGTAGAATTTATTCTGGTTGGACCATGATGTTCCAGGTGTTTTGTTATGTTTTTGATCAGTTCAGCCAATTTGCCAGGTACACATGAGAGATGTACAGGTCTACAATTCCCAGGATAGGTCCATCTCTATTTTAAAATATGGATAAAATTTTTGCTATCTTGCAGTTGTCTGGAACAGTGGCTCTTTGACGTTTATGTTTAGTGACTGAGGAGGCTGGTTTCAGTTCACTGGGGGTGACTGGGAAAGTGTCTTACAAGTATAGAGTCTGAAGTGGGAAAATTGCTTAAAGAGTCTGTCTTGGGGAGAGCTATTGAGGATGCTGAGGTGTAGCTCTCTGGATGAGGCTATTTGAGAAGTGGAGTATGTGTCAGAGAAGGTCTCCTGAGGCAAACATTGTGTGAATGTTCATGTACCTTATGAGAGTAACAGATTAAATTCTAAGGGTACATTACTGTGGGTTTCTTGCTTGTTAGGACAGTGGATTCCAGGTATTTTGTTGTTGTTGTTGTTGTTGAAGGGTGATGATATTCCTGGAAAAACTCCAGTGGAAACACCCATCCACAACAAGAGAACCAGGTTTTGCATATGTTGTTTTAGCAGGGTCTGGTGCCTCTTTGTATTGGTGTGTTCCCCAAGCTCATCGTCAGAAGCAAACTCCCTATAGACCAGGGCACATCAGCACTTTCACAAGATGAGCCTGGGCACTTAAATTCATCATTTTTGCTAGACACTAAAAATCACAGTTTTAATAAACACCTTGGGATTTATGTTTTATTACAACAATCTGTGATCCACTAACCTTCCTTTTTTTATCTCAATACATGGATGTTAAGGGCCACTTCACCTTGAATGGTCCCTTAGAATATGTGCTAATTACGTATGCTGAACTGTCGGTTCTTGTATTTAGTTGTGAAGCTCTTAGTACCTTTCCCGTATGTGAAGATCTCTGTGCAGCTCAAAAGCTTGTCGCTCTCATCAACAGAAGTGTCCACTGAAAGATATTATCTGACCCAAGTTGTGTCTCTATAGTCACATAATCATCTAGATCTTTATACGTTTATCTTAACTAAATGCTAGAATTATGAGGTAACCCTGCAGTTTATTTAGATGTAGTTTTCAAAGAATGGCACTGGTTTACTACACACTCTTATATATTGTTTTGTTCCAGTAATTCTAGGGATTTTAATGTCTTTTTAATCCTAGAAGCAGGACATGAAATGTTAGGGGGTGTTTTCTAACTGAATTTTCTTTAACTTTCACTCCCTCTTCCTTTGATTTCACACCATCCAGTTGCACAATTCAGCATGGTATATTTATTCTGTCTGCAAGATGCAATATAATAAACAAGAATGTAGGTAATTGAGATGCTTTCCAGGGAAGCTTCATAGAATTACTATATAAGGAGTGTGAGAGCCATTTTTAATCAGGTCCTTTGTGACTAATTTGGAAATCATAAATTTTGGCTAGACTAAGATGAATGTAATTAACACTTGTGTTGTATTTTCCACTTCTGGTTTTCTAGGGATTTTATTTAAAAAACAAAACAAAAAACCTGAACGCAACAGAGCATCTATTGCACTTCATATAACCTTGAGAATTGAGCCTAACAGTTAAATGTCAAATTGTTGTATTACTGGGTCTTATTATCTTCCAACCATCACACATTTTTTAATTGATTTGATGTTTTGGAGATAAACGCCTTGGGTTACGTATAACACAAAACATAGCACAACATAATGCGATTTCATAAAGGATCTTTTATAATTGCTTATCACACATGGCTGTGCATGATAGATAGAAACAATAAAAAAATAAATGAAAAATATGTAACCCAAACAATATTATTGAAATGGTATTTTGGCTGGTCCTGAAATGCTTTTTCTTGCAATATGTACAGATCTGAATGCTGAGAAAGCATCAGCCTTCAGATCTCTCTGGGACTGCATTAAGACCTGTGGGGTGTAACTGATAAAGGGCTTACCTTGCAAAGATTTAAGATGAATAGTGGGAATTTTAGGAAGACAAACAGCTGAATCAAAGAGAGAGCTGGTACATATGGAATAAGATGCTGATTAGAGAGCCTGGAGCAAGGTCATCATTTGACAAAAGTTAAATCTTAAATCTGACCCTATGGCTTATTCTGAGCCAGCATAAAGTGAGTAAATAAAATGAAAATACCTGTTCTGTTTAATGCAAATAAATTCACAAGTAGTTTAGGTTCACTAGACTGAAATAAATATTTAGTTATGCATAAATAAAGTAATTAGAATTCAAGCTTTTAACATATATTTTCCTGAACATTAACGGCAATGAATTGTATGCCCAATTTTTCAAAAGTGGCCTTCTAAACTGCACACTCAACATTTTAACATCACCTATTTATCCACTGGGATTCCCTCTGAGACCCCTTCTACTCGGTTCCCACAAACTCAGTTTGACTCCAGATTTAATCATTCAGGTATTTTTATTCAGCATACAGCAAAACTATACTGAGTTTATCAATCTTAAACACAAGGAGTGGTTGCAGATGGATCACAGATCCCAAGTGTGATGGTGAACCCCATAAGGCTTTATGGAAATATGCTCATGAATGTATATATGTGACATAACTGGGATATGTTTTATGCTACATATGCCATGTAACATATCTCTGTAAATGTTATGATCTACTGAATCTATTCATCTTATTTGTATGCATGTGTCATTGTTGTATTTGAAGTTATGAATATTGGCTGTGTACTTGCTTGATTTCTAAGTAGCCTTAGTAAGCATTTGGTCAGCTTCTTAAAGGAATGTGCAAATTAAGTGCCCAGTCAAGAAACAATTAAAGGACAATGAATTTTGGAAAGCTCCAATCCACATAAGAAGTCTACCTGAGGACGTTCAGGGTAGCATGTAAACAGTGGCTGCTGCCTGTAAAAACTGAGTCATGCATGGACATGTGACTTGCCTATGTGACTCCAAAACTCCATCTTGGAGCTGAACTTTGCGTAGGATAGAGGAGGGGGTCTCCACCCACAAGAGAGAGTCTATTTAAATCCCTGGGAGACCCATCCATTTTGTCTTCAGCTGGGTAAAGCCTCTCCACCCCCAAGAATACCTGAAAGAAACTGGAACAAAGGACAGTAACTATAGTGGGTGTGAGTGATTGCTGGACTTCCTTTTACAGACTAGAAGGAGACTAGTCTGTAAAAGGAAGCTTACTGGAATTCCTCTGAGGATGAGGTTTTTATCTGCATTCAGTTTCCTTACTGTATTAGACATAGACTTGTGTGTTCTATTTTATTTTGCTTGGTAATCACTTTGTTCTGTCTGCTGTTACCTGGAGCCACTTAAATCCTACTTTCTGTATTTAATAAAATCACTTTTTACTTATTAATTAACCCAGAGTATGTATTAATACTTGGGGGGGAGGGGAGCAAACAGCTGTGCATACCTCTCTATCAGTGTTATAGAGGGCGAATAATTTATGAGTTTACCTTGTATACATTTTATACAGGGTAAAATAGATTTATTTGGTGTTTGGACCCCATTGGGAGTTGGGCATCTGAGTGTTAAATACAGGAATACTTCTTAAGCTGCTTTCAGTTTAAGCCTGCAGCTGTTAGGGGATGTGGTTCAGACCTGAGTCTGGGTTTGCAGCAGGCTAGCGGGTCTGGCTCAAACCAGGCAGGACACTGAAGTCCCAAGCTGCTAGGGCAAGAAAGCAGGGGCAGAAGTAGTTTTCGCACATTAGTTGGCAGTCCCAAGAGGGTTTCTGTGATCCAACCTGTCACACCAAGTTACACAGAAAACTCTTCCTTTGTGTACATTTACACATACCTTGCATTGCTACACATTGCATCACATGCTTTGGAATTGACCTGGTTACTTTGTAGGAACCAATCCCTGTACAGCATGCTCTGTTCACACACTGTCCATGCATGGTCTACTCTTTACCTCATCTTACATTCCAAGCTTATCTTGTCCATTATGAATGATACCAGGTTGTTCCAACTTATCTTAGCTAGTACGAACATCCTCTCTCTAGCCTACTGACCCATTTACCTTCCTGATCATGCTTGCTGGGAAATGTAGCCTCACCCATATCTAGTTTCCCAGGTCAACCACGCCTACACTCACAAGAGCCATCTATCTTGTACATGGTTGCAGATACGAGGAAACCAACAGATTGACTGTGGAGCCAGCTTATAGTCTTCTGTCCCCATAAACAAAACCAAACACTTGTGCGTTATATATAGATTAGCCACGTACCTGACTCCTCAGTCCAATAGTCCAGTGGGCTTCCCTGTCTCCATGGCTCAAATTGTGTCCCCAAGATCTATATGCAGATTGGCTCTGTCCCACACAGAAGGGGACTAGTTCCACACTTCCTGAACCCTACAGAGGTAGAGGATATGACGGTGAGGAGACATGGCACTGGAACAGGGGCCCAGCATACTGCCCATCATCCTACCCCTCCCACATTAGCCCACTCTGTGCTGAGGAACTTGTCTTTTAAAGGGGACCTGAGATAGCTATGGCTGAGGAGCCAGGATGTATGTCAAAGTGAGCCTAAGGATTCGTGGAGGAGCCCAGGGCCTCCACATGGATGGCCTTGCACCTTAGGTGAATCCCTTCTTCAGATATCCAAGAGTTCTGGGGGGAAATTGTTCTGTTTAGTCCACAGGTGAATGGGAGATGGCAATCAAATCCAATGTAACTAAAATCTCTCTGAAGGAAATCCTCACTGAATTCCGCCACCTTCTCCCTTGTCCTGGCCTGCAAAGACTCTCCCCTATTGGTAACTCCATGGGAGAATTTGCTCTGGATCATTATGCCACAGAATAATACACCTTCACGAGTATCACGATGGAGCAGGAGTCAAATGGCATGACTTTGTACACTTTTAGGTAAGGTATATTTTAGAGTAACTTATGCTGAAATCTTTCTCTCACCAACTGCAATTTAGTGGAATCAGGGCACATTTTACTTATTTTCAAAATTAACCCTTTGAAGGTTTCTTTTGTGAGGACAATTTCCTATCCTTTTTTGTAGTTTGTATGTAATTTTGTATGCCAGTGGTGGTAATGTGCAGGCTAGAAGCTTCATATTTTAGACAAAAGTATATTTATTTTCTCTTTTGCAGAAAAGACTGAATTAAATCACAGCTCTTGGGAGTATTTTAATGATTTTCTTCTCTATTCTGAGTGCAACAAAATGGCTTGCTTGGAGCTATAAATGTCCATAGTTTTATTTTATAGGACAATATCTCTTCATGAGCTGTGCAATGGGCATCCTTTGTATCTGCCAACTGATAGACTCCAGAGGAGAAAAACAATTAGCAGAGCCCCCAGACTGTTTGCTGGATTCAATGTGATCCTGAAAATATCTGTACCTGACACTCAGATTAGGATTTCTATGATGTGTAGGCAGCAGTTGTTCCAAGAGATTAGAAAGAAACTTTGTGCTTTCCAAGTCAATAGGCAATGTCTCAGCTGAAAGTCATTCTTTGCTTATAGGATTTTACATGCTGTCTTGCTATTTAATTGAAATTATCATTACAATAATCATTCATAGTTGCAGTGAGTTGTGCACCTGCCTTTTTATGAATACAGTAGGAAATGTCCTAATTAGAGATGCACAAACAATCAAGATGAAACTAGATAAAAACTAGGCCAAGTATTGCACTCCAAGGGATTCTCTTAGGATCACACAAAACTGTGATTTATTTTCATGACCTTCTCTCCAAGGTCTGTTTGGCCAACTGTAACAAGAATTCATTTGGGGCTCCCTCTTTCCCATAAACTCAGACTTCTACCTTTTCAACTGCCCACCTTTCCCTCCTTCAACCGGGAAACAAATCATCTTTTCCTAACCACTTCCCATCCTCAATCCCTGCCTCCCAATTATTTAAATTGCCCACTCTCACCAACTACCATTTGTTGTTTTCTAGGGAGTAGTCAGGAGAATCTTAGCCCTCGGCTTGATGGTTACCTAGCAAGATTTATTTTAGCAAAATTTATCAGAGTTCATGCAGTTTCAGATTGAGTCTTCAGATTTTCAAAAACACGAAACTCAAAGTGAAAGTGGAAAGCAAAGGCCTTGAAACATTGTAAAACAAATCTGCCATTTTGGTTTGCCCAAGTCCCTGTAAACCCAAACAGGAGGGATTTGCACACTTCTTTGGCATGAGTAATTTTTGACAGTAATTTCCAGCATTTTTAAATGCCATCAGTTTTATATTCAATTTTGGAAGTATGAATAAAGTGAAACAATTCAGACCTGCCTGATGTAAAACCTGCGGAACTCCACTGTAGTCACAGTAGAATTTACCCTGTATTTTAGACTTGGTACAAAACTAATATTCAACTGGTCTAATCACATGGCTGGGATTTTCAAAGTATCCTAAGGGAGTTAGGTACCCACTCCTCTTGAATATCAGTGGGTACCTGTCATGGTATAATCCCCCACTCTGAACCTTAGCGTCCAAAAGATGGGGTACCAGCATGAATTCCTCTAAGCTCAATTACCAGCTTAGTACTTGTAGCGCTGCCACCAACCAGGAATTCCAGTGCCTGGTACACTCTGGTCCCCCCAAAACCTTGCCCGGGGACCCCCAAGGCCCAGTCCCTCTGGATCTTAGCACAAGGAAAGTAAACCCTTTCCCTCACCGTTGCCTCTCCCAGGCTTCCGCTCCCTGGGTTACCCTGGAAGATCACTGTGATTCAAACTCCTTGAATCTTAAAACAGAGAGGAAAATACACTTTCCCCCTCTCCTTCTCTCTCCCCTTCCCAGAATCTCCCTGAGAGAGAAAGTGATCCTAACACAGAGAGAAATTAGCCTCTCTCTCCCCCTTCCCTCCTTTCTCCGCACCAATTCCCTGGTGAATCCAGACCCAGTCCCCTGGGGTCTCACCAGAATAAAAAAACAATCAGGTTCTTAAACAAGAAAAGCTTTTAATTAAAGAAAGAAAAAACAGTAAAAATTATCTTTGTACATTTAAAATGGAATAGGTACAGGGTCTTTCAGCTATAGACACTGGGAAAACCCTCCCAGCCTAAGTATACAAGTACAAATTAAAATCCTTTCAACAAAATACAAATTTGAACTCCTTCCAACCAAATACACATTTGCAAATAAAGAAAACAAATATAGGCATAAGTCGCCTTATCTACCTAGTACTTACTATTCTGGACATATAAGAGACTGTATCAGAGAGATTGGAGAGAAACCTGGTTGCACGTCTGGTCACTCTCAGAACCCAGAGAGAACAACCACCAAATTCTAACAGCACACACACAAACTTCCCTCCCTCAAGATTTGAAAGTATCCTGTCCCCTGATTGGTCCTCTGGTCAGGTGACAGCCAGGCTCACTGAACTTGTTAACCCTTTACAGGCAAAAGAGACGTGAAGTACTTCTGTTCTATTAACCCTTAACTATCTGTTTATGACAGTACCTTTCTTAGACTTCTTTGAATATCCCAGTCCTAATAGTATAGCTATATGTTATCTAATTCCAAATTTACAAATAGCCCAGGTACAGGGGGAAAACTTCAGCCCATGAATATGCTCTCTCATAATATAAGAAAGAATTAGCACTTAAATGGTCAAATTAAAGAAAGTTCACGTCCGATATCTGCCCATTCTGCAGTTCATAAACTTGCTCAGGGAACTCCAATAATAATAATTTTTTTCATATTTGTTTATAGAGTAATATTGATGAAGGAAAACATTTGGTGATTCCAGCACACAATTGAGAGTTTTGCTCCTCTCCAAGCTCTGCCACAGACTTGCCATGTGAACTTGGGGAAGTCATGCATTTTCCCTTCAAATATGAATGGGGATAACACCACTTCCCTACCTCACAGGAATGTTGTGAGGCTAACTGCATTAATGTTTGTAAAGTGGTTGGGATCCTCAGATAGAAAGTGCTGGAGACTGCCAAGCAGCATTGTTTATTATAATAGATATAACTCAATGATAAAGACACCAACACCATCTAGTAAATTAATCTGTCTACTTGTTAGGGTGACATAAACACAATGTCTTCCATCAGATATACTCTTCCCCATATGAATCAAACTCTTTTATTATAGAGTGCTATGCTATCCATCAGTCTGACTCTCTGGCCTTGACTGCCAAGTACAAAATTCCTGCTGATACTTAGGGATGTCACCTAACAGGAATCAGCTCTTAGTTTTAGAGTAATAGTCTGTCACCAGAACACATACAATAATTATCACAAACACTTAGGACTAAATTCTGTGCTGATATGCACCTCATGTAACTCTACTGGCATCAGTGGGGTTGTACAGGTGGTATGCACAGAATTTGGGCCTTCATTTTTTATGAAATTGTAACAAAGAGATTTATGTGGAATTTTCCTATGAAACTCATTCTGTTTACTAAGAAGTTAGAACATTGATCACAGATTCCTGCAACATGGAATAGCCGTTACATAATTAATAATTAGTTTCTATTTTAATGTACTTATTCCTTTTTACAGCTGGAAACTCAAACACAGAATTGTGATTACAAATGAACCAACAATGATGAAACAATACTTCTTTGCTCATAAATGTTTGCAAATAGCTTAGATTTGATTTACTGCAATTAAGTTGTGCTTTATTATTAGTTATTTGTATTATTGTGTCAGGTAGGAGCCAAGTCATGGACCTGACCCTATTGTACTAGGTGCTGTACAAATGTAGAACAGAAAGCTCATCACTGCCCCAAAGAGTTTACATTAAAAGTCTGACAAGACAACAGATGGACACAGATGGGGGGGAGGGGGAGAGTATACAAGGAAGCAATGAGACATGATAGGCTGTGATTTCAGCCTATCAACAGCCTAACCAATGTGAGGCTTTTTGTTGGCATCACAGAAAAGGAGAGCTTTAAGGAGGATAATGAGATAGTTTTGAAGATGTTTACAGGAAGCACCTCCCAAGTATGAGAAGCAGCATGGAAAAAAAACATGAAGGGGCTTGTTTGAAAATTTAACAAGTGGGTGATGGAGGCTGGCCAGTTAGAGGTGGGAGTCAACCTTTCAATACTGAATGATAGAGAGACTGTGAAGGGCCTTGAAACTGTAGACAAGTAGCTTATGTTTGATGCAGTATAGAAGAGGGAGCTAGTGAAGAGATGCAAAGAGAAGAGTGCCATGGACAAAGCAATGGGCTAGGAAAATCAAGTTGGCAGCAGCTTGCTGAATGAATATGAATGAACAAGATTGTATTTGTCAAGTCCAGAAAGAGGGATGTTACAATAATTAAGGTGTGAGATAATGAGAATGGGATGAGATAGGATGGATAGGAGTAGATGGATAGGAGAGAAATGTTATACAGAAAGAATCTGCAAGACTTAGACACAGACTGTATGTGACATCCTAAAGAGAGAAGTCTGAACCAAAGAGTACTCCCAGGTTATGGGCCTGTGGGACAGGCAGGATGGTGATGTTGCCCACAGTGATGGATAAAGGAGGTAGCAGTGATGACTAAGAGCTCTGGTTTAGCCATGTTTAGCTTGCGCTGTTGGCTAGACATCCACAAGGAGATGTCAGAGAGAGGCTGAGATTTTAGTTTGGACAGAAGGAGACAGATCTGGAGTAGAGGTAGATGGTGTGTCATCAGCCTAGAGATGGTAGTAGAACTTGAATTTATGCATGGGGGGAGAGGGGGACTTCCCCAAGGAATCCCCACAGAAAGCTGGAGAGGGTATGAGAACAGTCCTCCAAAGGATCCGCTGAAGAAGCAATTACAAAGGTAGGATAAGAACTGGGGGAGGACAAAGTCATGGAAGTCAAGCAAGAAGATTTCAAGAACAAGGGCATGGCTGACTGTGTCAAAGGTGGCTGACAGGTCAAGGAGGATAAAGGCTCTGAAATTTGGCTAAGAAGAAATTATTAGAGATTTTGGTGAGTGGTTTCAACTGCGTGCAAGGGTCAGAAATCAGATTGAAGAGGGCTAGGATGGAATTGAAGGAGAGGAACTCCAGACAATGATTATAAACAGCGTGTTCAGTGACCTTAGAGATGAAAGGGAGAAGGGAAGTGGCGTAGTAGCTGGAGAGCTAGTTGAGTCAAGGGTGTTTTTTAAAGATGGGAGAGACTAAAACATGTTTATTTTGTGAAGGGAAAGAGCCAGAGGAGAGTTAGGGCTTGTCTATATGAATAGTTAGTGCTCCAGGCTAGCTGTAAATTACTTCACACTAGCCTACCATGCACTTATTGTTCATGTGACATGGACTTGTGTGCTTATATGTGCTCCTATTTCAAAGTGAGGCAGGTAGATCAAAGCACACAGGGGACTTTTAGTGTGTGGCAACAGACCGTTAGTGTGTAGCAGACTACTGTGTTGTATATTTACACCCCAGCTTGTTATGCACGAATGATTTTTATAGACAAGCCCTGACAGGTTAAGGAGATGAGTACAGGAGGTGAAAGTGGACAAGAAAGACATCATGAGATGGGATGGGATGGGGTCACTAGGGTACATTCAGGGATTAAAGGAGGAGAGCAGATAAGTAACATCTGTGTCTGTGACTGCGAAGAAGAGAGTTGTGGGAGTGAAAGGACAATGAGCCAAAGGAAATATCAGATCATATTTTGTTATTTTTTTCTTTAAAGAAATTTGCAAAATCCTGTGAAGAGAGAGGAATGGGGGAAAGAGGAGGGGAAGGTTTGAAGAGTGAGTCTATGGGCATGTTTACACTTACCGGTACTTACTTTACACTTATCGGCACTGCTGCAATCAATGCAGCGAGTGTCAATTTAGCAGGTCTGGTGAAGACATGCTAAATTACTCCACCTCCCCAAGAAGCTGAAAGGAAGTTGATGGGAGATGCTCTCTCATCGACGCAGCACAGTGTAGCCACTGCTGTAAGTGAATCTAACTACGTCCACTTCAGTAAGTAAAGTGAAGTTGATTAAATTGAAGTTGCGTAACTTAGATGGATTTACCACAGTAGTGTAGACCAGCCCAAAGATGGTGAAAAGGCAGTTGAGATTGCAGTCATGAGATTCAATTGAGTTAGAGTAAAGTTACTTAGCTAGGAAGAAGGCAGAAGTGAAAGAGGAGAAAATGAATTTGTAATGGAGGAAGTCAGCCTCTGCAGCATAAAAAGAGTAAATGAGGAAGTGATTGAGGTTGAGCCAGGGCTGGGCAATTGGAGGGTGAACCTTGTGATGAGGGAGAAGTTCAAAAGAGTCAAGGTGTAGGACAATGAGGAATGAATAGAATTAACAACCATGTCAGTGGAAGAAAGGGAAAAGAGGGATGAAAGCAGATAAGAACCTATCAATGCTGATGGACTGGAAGACACTGAAAGGCCAAGTGACAGGAGGTATGGGTGTGAGTGTGAAGGGACTGATAGGTGATGTTAAAAGAGGTCAGGTGATGGTCAGAGAGGGGGAACTCAGCAACAGAGAGGTCAGAGAGAGATGAGTGGTTGGTAAAGACCAAGTCTAATGAACGGCCTTTTGATAAGTTGGAATGTTGAAACAGGACTGCGTGATATTTATTGTTTACAAATATTTTGATAACTACCAGATATTCACAAAAATGTTGGCAAAACCCCAAAGTTTCATGTATTCTTCTACTTATTCACCATTTGTCTTTTCTTTCTTTCTGTTTATTGTTTCACTAAACATTTATTTATTATTGTTATTATTTATTATTACTATTAATAGAGAGATATTTTGCTGATAACTGCAGAGACATTCTGGGTTTCTTTTTATATGATTCTGTTACACAGACAAACTGAGACCCTTACTTATTAAATTGGATGAGTAAACATTATGAGGTGACTACCACTTTAGGAAAATTAACCCACACCTCAGTCCCATGATCTCTTAAGGGATTATGTCCAGTGCTGTGTGCTAACTGTTGAGTGATGAATTAAACACCTTTCATGTTATGTGAAGAATCACAAACAAGTTTGCTATACTTCAGAGGTGAAAAAAGTAGAACTCTTAACACAAAAGTAGCAGCAAGCATCACACTTTCCTTAGTGTTGCTTGGTGATAGAAAACCTTGTAAGATTGCTGGCTGCAGAAATACTGTTGTTGAGAAGTTTTGTTTGGTGTCTGTTGGGAACTTCTTTAATTGGAAATGTTGAATAAATGTGAGAAAAAGAAATGTGTTCCAGTTGCAATAAGGAAATGAAGGGCATGTGAGAAAAATTTTCATATGATTAGAGGGGTTTGATTCTTTTCATCCTTCCGATAATTAGACCATGGATGAAATTCTGTACCCATTGAAGTCAATGGGAGTTTTACCATTGAAGTCAATAGGACCAGGATTTCATCCCTTAAAGTCTGTTCTTATGCTTTCTTTGGGGGATGTAAAGTAGAAAGGATGATTGTGTTTTGGGGAAAGCACTACAGCAGGAATCAGAAGATTTGGGTACAGCTCCTGTTTTGCCATCTGTATCACTTAATCTCTGTGTCTCAGTTACCCATCTGTACAATGGCAGAATAATACATCTTTTTCTGTCTCCAGTATTGCCAACCCAAAAAATTGGCTTCATTGTCTCTTATGTGTTTGTGTGGTGCCTAGTAGAACAGGGCCCAGATCTCAGTTGGGACCTCTGGGCACTAAGAAGAAAGAAAATAAGATGTTGGAAAATGACAAGTGGCTTTAATCTGGAATCTTAGTCACCACACATCCCCCCTCCTCCTCATTCAGTTTGTGACTGCAGACCTAGGACCTGAAAGTGGAAGTGGGTTCCTCCAGGGACAGTCCCTGAAAACACATTTCCTGCAGGAACCAAGGTCTCCAGGGACCCAATAGAATCAAGGATGCACCTAGGCAGCAGTGCAGTAGCAAGGAACCTGCCTGCCTCTGCTGAACTACATTGCATCCTTGGGCTTAGGGGTGAATATCCCAGCTCTTCCACAGGGGGCAACTTTGCCCTTCCCAAAGGAGAACACTAAAGAGACTCTTTGAGTTAAAAGTCAGTTTCCATTCCCTTATGTCTAGGTTTTCTGTGTTTTAAACAGGGCTGCCCATAGGATTCAGGGAGCCTGAGGTCGGCGGCGGTGGGGGGCCCCTGCTTCGGCGGTAATTCGACAGCAGGGGGTCCTTCCGCCCTGGAGCGGAAGGACCCCCCACCGCTGAATTGCTGAAGACCCGGAGCGGAAGAAGCTCCAGGGACACCGACCCCACGAGAGTTTTCTGGAGCCCCCGGATTGAGTGAAGGACCCCGCTCCAGGGGCCCTGAAAAACTCTCGTGGGAGCAAGTGGGAGCAAATTGCCCCACTTGCCCTCCCCTCTAGGCAGCCCTGGGTTTAAAGCATAGAAGAAGACTAATCAGAAGAGGATGAATGACACATTCTGCTCTTCAGTGAAGAGTTAAACTCTAATTGCTTCTCTGTTGTTAGTTGAAGAACTCAGCTTTCCATCTATTTTATTACATACACTATTTATATTTTATTGCTAGCCTCAGTTTTAGCCTTTCACTGGTTCTTGTTCAGCCGATGCTTTAGGGTAGTTTATTGGCTCTACCTGTGTAATCCTAGCTTTTTAGCTGTTAAATTGTTAAATGGAAATTTAGCTTTACACCTTGTGGGAACTCATGCTGGCTACAGCCGTGCTATCTATATGATGGGTCTTAAACTATCTTTGATATTAGTGGACAATTGAGAGTTGAAGAAGGCGGATTAGCAGAGATGCTGGACAGTGAGTGTTGTGCACAGCTGCCAGAGTGAGCATTTTATTTTAAACACAGATATGATGGCTGTTGAGTTTCTTTGATGTCAGAGAAAGACAACAGGCAACAGATACTGGCTGGGACACTGAGGAGTGTAGCCAGCTGATGGGCTGTGGAAGATTTTTAAGACTGCATAATTTACTATTGGTGGTGGTTGTGTTTTTCGGCAAGATTGAGAAGTTGTCCAGGGAATTCTTAATGCAGCTAGCAGGAAGTACACTGATGCTTTGAGGTTGGGGATATCCCCATCATTCTCATGGGTTCAGAAATGGAAAAAAAATCTGCTAAAAATCAGAGGTAAATGGAATGGTTGAATTCCATTGGGTGGCACAGTAGGAAAATCTTTTGTACATCACTGAGGCCATGTCTACATCTAAAATTTTGCAGCGCTGGTTGTTACAGCTGTATTAGTACAGCTGTATAGGGCCAGCGCTGCAGAGTGTCCACACTTACAGCAACCAGCGCTGCAAGTGGTGTTAGATGTGGCCACACTGCAGCGCTGTTGGGCAGCTTCAAGGGGGGTTCCGGGACGAGAGAGCAAACCGGGAAAGGAAACCAGCTTCCCCGCGGTTTGCTCTCTCGGTCCCGGAGCCAGCCAGCAAACCGCAGGGAAGGAGACCTGCTTGCTCGGGGTTCCGGGACCGAGAGAGCAAACCGGGAACGCCCGGTTTGCTCTCTCGGTCCCGGAGCCAGCCAGCAAACCGCAGGGAAGGAGACCTGCTTGCTCGGGGTTCCGGGACCGAGAGAGCAAACCGGGAACGCCGCGGTTTGCTCTCTCGGTCCCGGAGCCACCCAGCAAACCGCAGGGAAGGAGACCTGCTTGCTCGGGGTTCCGGGACCGAGAGAGCAAACCGGGAACGCCGCGGTTTGCTCTCTCGGTCCCGGAGCCAGCCAGCAAACCGCAGGGAAGGAGACCTGCTTGCTCGGGGTTCCGGGACCGAGAGAGCAAACCGGGAAAGGAGACCAGCTTCGCCGCGGTTTGCTCTCGCGTTCCCGGAGCCAGCCAGCAAACCGCAGGGAAGGAGACCTGCTTGCTCGGGGTTCCGGGACCGAGAGAGCAAACCGGGAACGCCGCGGTTTGCTCTCTCGGTCCCGGAGCCAGCCAGCAAACCGCAGGGAAGGAGACCTGCTTGCTCGGGGTTCCGGGACCGAGAGAGCAAACCGGGAACGCCGCGGTTTGCTCTCTCGGTCCCGGAGCCACCCAGCAAACCGCAGGGAAGGAGACCTGCTTGCTCGGGGTTCCGGGACCGAGAGAGCAAACCGCGGCGTTCCCGGTTTGCTCTCTCGGTCCCGGAACCCCGAGCAAGCAGGTCTCCTTCCCTGCGGTTTGCTGGCTGGCTCCGGGAACGCGAGAGCAAACCGCGGCGAAGCTGGTCTCCTTTCCCGGTTTGCTCTCTCGGTCCCGGAACCCCGAGCAAGCAGGTCTCCTTCCCTGCGGTTTGCTGGCTGGCTCCGGGACCGAGAGAGCAAACCGGGAAAGGAAACCAGCTTGATTACCAGAGGCTTCCTCCTTCCACGGAGGTCAAGAAAAGCGCTGGTAACTGTCTACATTGGATTACCAGCACTGGATCACCAGCGCTGGATCCTCTACACCCGAGACAAAACGGGAGTACGGCCAGCGCTGCAAACAGGGAGTTGCAGCGCTGGTGGTGCCCTGCAGATGTGTACACCTTCAAAGTTGCAGCGCTGTAACTCCCTCACCAGCGCTGCAACTTTCTGATGTAGACAAGCCCTGAGAGAGAAAGAGTGTCACCATCCCCAGAAGTCATTAAAGAAAGTTGTCAGATAATTGATATTGGTTTATCTGCCCACATGACACTGGAATAAAGATGGGAAACTGGTGTGATGAAGTGGGCTTGTTCTTAATGTTTCCATTGAATACTGTGTGGGTGCCTCAGTTTCCCCTATGCATTTCTTAAGTCTCCAGTGTGCATAAATGGCTGACACTCTGTATCCTGGCAACAAATGGCTGGGGCCCTTCCCCCTGCAAGGAAATAGCTAAAGGTGAACAGAGATCAGGTGACCTCCTGGCCTGGGAAAGAGACAAAGGCCAGAAGGGAGGTGCTGGAGGGGAGTTTTCAGTTGGGAGCTGGCTGGGAACAGGAAGTGAGGACAGACAGGGTTGTCTGGCTCGCTGGGCCCCAGAATGGACCTACAAGCTCTGTTTTAGACCATGTTCCTATCATCTAATAAATCTCTGTTTTACTGAGAGTCACGTCTGACTGCGAAGTCGAGGTGCGTGCAGGACCCTCTGGCTTCCCCAGGACTCCGCCTGGGTGGACTTACTGTGCGAAGTGCCAGGAGGGGCATATGCTGAATGCTCCAAGGTCAGAGCTAGGAAGGTGAAGCGTATGAGCGTCTTGCCATGAAGACAGTCTGCTTCAAGGGAGAGATGGCTCTCCAAAGTCCTGACTGGCTTTGTGGGGAGCAGTTCCAGAGCATCGCCCGGGGACTCCATGACAACTGGTACAAGATACTTTCATAAGAATGCAACCTGAAGAAGTAGGAAAGTACTTTTTGAGGTATTTGTGGAGTGATTTCCTGAAATAAGATACTTAATTTAATTTAATTTAGTCACTAGTTTTATAGAAATTGGATCATAAAAATCCCTTCTGCTATTTGCTGGCTACATTAAAATGATAACTTTTTAGGTTTGTCGCTATTCCCTATCCCTGACCTCTGAGGTATTTGGGATCATAAACACTGAGCAATTATCTGAAGGTTGTGCCATGTTTATTACTGTTTTCCTGGTCTCTTTGCCAAAGCAAAAAGCAACTTTTGAGACATTTTATACACATAAATTCAAAACATTTCTATATGCTTATGAATTGGAGATATAAGACCTAAAAATCTGGATAATAATAGTGGTGTAATATTAACTTGTATTTAAGAATGTCCTTGCTGACCATTCCACAAAGTATATCTTATGGGACTATCTCATAGAATCAGAAATGTAGGGCTGAAAGGGACCTTGAGAAGTCATCCAGTCCAGCCCCCTGCACTAAAGTAGGACCAAGTAAATCTAGACCATCTCTGACAGGTGTTTGTCTAATCTGGTCTGAAAAATCTCTGATGATGGGGATTCCACAAGCTTCTTTGGAAGCCTATTCCAGATCTTAACTACCTTTATAAAATATTTCCTAATTTCGAACCTAAATCTCCTTTGCTGCAGATTAAACCCATTGCTTCTTGTCTTACCTTCAGTGGTTCTGGAGAATAATTGATCATTTTGCATTTTATAACACTCTTAACATACTTAAACTATTATCAGGTCCCCACTTAGTCTTCTTTTCTCAAGAGTAAACGTGCCCAGATTTTTTAATCTTTCCTCATAGGTCAGGTTTTCTAAATCTTTTAGCATTTTTCTTGCTCTCCACCACACTGTCTCGTATTTGTCCCCATCTTTCCTAAATTGTGGTGCCTAGAACTGGAGACAGAACTTCAGCTGAGGTTTCACCAGTGCTGAGAAAAGTGGGACAATTACCTTCCATGTCTTACATATGATACTTCTGTTAATGTACCCCGAGAATATTAACCTGTTTAGCAACTGCATCACATTGTTGACTTATTTTCAATGTGTAATACCATATAAACCATAGATTCTTTTCAGCAGTACTGCCAACTAGCCAGTTTTCCCCATTTTGTAGTTGTGCATATGGTTTTTCCCTTCCTAAGTGTAATACTTTGCACTTGTCTTCATTGAATTTCCTTTTGTTGAATTCAGACCAATTCTTCAATTTGTCAAGGTTGTTTTGAATTCTAATCCTATCATCCAAAGTGCTTGAAGCCTCTCCCAACTTGGTATCATCTGCAGATTTTATAAATGTACTCTCCACTCCATTGTCCAAGTCCTTAATGAAAATATTAAGTAGTACGGGACCCAAGACTGAATCCTATAGGACCCCACTAGATATATCCTCCAAGTTTGACTGTGAACCATTGATAAATTCTCTTTGAGTGTGGCCTTTCAACCAGTTGTGCACCCAACGTACAGTAATTTCATCTAGATCACATTTTCTTAGTTTGATTATGAGAGTGTCATGGGGACTGTGTCAAAAGCCTTATTAAAATCAAACTATAGCACATCTATTACTTCGATCCTAGCTACAGGCCAATAACTGTGACAAAGAAGGAAATTAGGTTGGTTTGGCATTATATGTTCTTGACAAATCCATGCAGGCTGTTTGTTATAACCATATTATTCTCTAGGTGCTTACAAAATGATTGTTTGGTAATTTATTCCAGTATATTTCCAGGTATCAAAGTTTGGCTGACTGGTCTCTAATTCTCAGGGACATTTTTGGTCCCCCTTTTAAAGATAAATATGTTTGGCCTTTTCCGGCCCTCTGGGACCTCATCTGTCCTCCATGATTTCTCAAAGCTAATCTCCAAGCATAATAACTTGAGCAATATATTGCAAATCTGTTTTAATAATGGATTCGGTCCTCAGCCAATGTGTATGGGTGGAATGCTAATTAAATAAATGGCATTGCACCCATTTACACCAGCTGAGGATCTGGCCCAATGCATGTATTAAATAACCCTTTTAAGACGGAATATATTAAAATACTTTGTGCCACAGTGGTGATATAATCTGGCACTAAAGCCTTTTAACAGGTCCAGGTAGGATTACTATAATATTAGAATGACATTTCAGTGATATAGAGCTGAAGTATGGTTCTTATGCTGTCACCCTTCACTGCTAGTAGAAAAGCAGGAGAAGGAGGTTGTGGCCAGGTGTCCTAAACATACAGCTAAGGATAGCATAAAATCCCTCCTTACCTGTAAAGGGTTAAGAAGCTCAGATAA
Source organism: Gopherus evgoodei (assembly GCF_007399415.2). Taxonomy (NCBI): domain Eukaryota; kingdom Metazoa; phylum Chordata; order Testudines; family Testudinidae; genus Gopherus; species Gopherus evgoodei. Next base: position 71,631,852 of record NC_044329.1, read on the forward strand.
CCTGGTTGGCACCTGACCAAAAGGACCAATAAGGGGAGAAGATACTTTCAAGTCTGTGGGGGGAAGGTTTTTGTTTTGGTGTTCCTTTGTTCTTTCCCAGTTAGCAAGGAGCCAGGGCAGGGAAAATACATCTCCCTAAGCCATATCTGAACTAAGCATCTAATTTTTCAGAAATAGTAAGTAACAGCAAGGAAATGCGTTAAATTATCTTTTGTTTTAGCTTGTGAATTTTCCCTGTGCTAAGAGGGAGGTTTATCCCCATTTTTGTAACTTTAAAGTTTTGCCTATAGGGGAAATCCTCTGTGTTTGGAATCTTTTTGCTACCCTGTAAATTTATCTTCTATCCTGATTTTACAGAGGTGATTCTTTTATCTTTTTTTAAATGAACTTCTTTTAAGAACCTGATTGTTTTTAAGTATTCTAAAGACCCAGGGGGGTTGATCTGTGCTCACCTTGTAACCAATTGGTTAGGATATTATTCTCAAGCCTCCCTAGGAAACGGGATATAGGGACTTGGGGGAATATTTTGGGGTTCCAAGTGGCCCTCCCTGAATGTTTGTTTAAATTACTTGGTGGTGGCAGTGATACTAAGGGAAAGGAAGGAATTTGTGCCTTGGGGAAGTTTTTAAACTAAGCTGGTAGAAATAAGCTTAGAGGGTCTTTCATGTGGGTCCCCACATTTGTATTCTAGAGTTTAGAGTGGAGAGGGAACCCTGACACCAGGACATACCTGTGATGTGCTAATTTTTTTGATCTTTTCTTACCCTTTTGTCATTTAAAGCCAGTGTAAGTTAGAACAGCCCTCAGGATGCACCTTTATGCAACTGGGGATAGCTGCACAGCACTCCACCATTATCAGGGTAAGTTTTAAGTCACGTTGGCAATCCCTACCCAATCCTCTTTGTTCTCTGTGCAAGTTGGCTGAAAATGAGGCTCTGGCCCTCTGTTAACATTATTCGGTCTATATAACCTATAATAATCAGGACATCATCTCCAGAGTATGCATGTGCGTAATCAAACACACAGAATCTAATTCCCTCATATATTTTGTAAACATTAGGATTTGCATTGCCAAGAACAATTCCTGAGAGGTCAGAGAAACCTTCCTATAATAATCCTGTGGTGAGATGGGGGATTTCTAGAGGAAAGACTAATACATAGCATTTATATAGCACATTATAAATTGAAAACATTTGCATATATTTGTGTGCCCAGAGGTGAATTCAAACTTAATATCTCCTGCCTATCTCTAATTGAATTTATTGAAAATACCTAAAAATGCAAATTGAATGTAATCCTATGTACGAAGTTACATATATATGGAGTTCCAATAAAGCATATACTAGTATATACTAATTTAAATATATATATATATATATATTAAGATTCCTCCCCATTTTACCTACATGTACCATTTTCGACTTAATCTAGTGTGTTTAGTGTCTATCATTAAAACAAACTCACAGAAAAAACCCAAGAACTATTGTCCTACATTTTAGCTATACATCTAACTTGTATCTATTTTTTATTTTTCTAGAGCACCTTGTATCATATTAAGCCCATAAAAAAGGGCATAAATGGCATTTTAGTGTTATATAGCTCTGTGCTGGTCATGTGCACTGGCATGATTTACATGGAAGAAAAAAGTCTCCTACCCTTCCTATTTGTAACATCTCTCAAATATTTGCAATGTTGTTCATATTCCTCTCTTCAGTTTGTCTGAGAAGTGCTTGCTAGCTGATTTTATCATAAAGCACTTTAGGATACTGGCAGGCTAAGCACCTTGCATATTGGGCATTTATTTGTGTTAGATATTAAAAGATATTCATGTAGGAGGAGAACTTTTCTGCCTTTTTTTCCACCCTCTTTCATTGCACTGAATCCCAATATAAACATTCTGGGGAAAATATACTGTAAATATTTACATTTATTCATGTTAATGGGAATCACACAGCTAAATCCCCATACACTGCACTAAATATTTACCCCTCTCTGTAGGTTAGTGGATACATTCAAGGACAGAACAATCATTCTCAATGTTCACAAATAGTAAAAGATCTGATTAACCAAGAGAAGTGGATATTTGCTTATTACCTCTGACAGAAGAGCTGGAAAATAACAGAAAAATTATGCTAGAGTAGGTAGTAAAATATGAATGTTTTGTGGCTTAAAAGTTTGGAAATAATTATGATGTTAAATTATTGATTGCCTGGCTATTTATTTACTCAACACCTCTCCAGAAAACCTCCATACATAGCAGGGCATGTTAACAAGCATTCCATTTATTGCATTAAATAGTCGTTGATCCCTACTTGTAGAGCTATGGAAAATGTTTGTAATGTTGTTGTTCAAAATGAAGCAAGTTTAATTATAAAATTAAAACTCAAGATTTATACAGAAGATTCACTAAGTTTCAGGTAATCTTTCCAAAATGTTGAGGAGTTTCAGGTGAGACTCGAAGCCTGAAACTAGGAGAAAATAGGTTCTGTACAGATGTAGTAATAGACATTCCTGGCCCCTTGAAGTCTAAACAGACAAGACATATGAAAGGTTGAAGAGGAAACAGAAGTGAAGTGACTTACTTAGAGTCAAACAAACAGTCAGTGGCTAACCAAGGAATAGAACACAGTTCTCTTGAGTCCTCATCTGGTGCCCTGCCTGCTGGAACATCTTACCTTTCAAATGGCATGGCAGGATCCTTCCCTCTCACAGACTCCAGGCTTTTGTTTTCCCTGTTATCATTTTGTTGGAATGATACATTTCACCTCCCTGCACCAGGTCTACCTGCAGGACTCTGGAAGGATAGCAGGGGTGAGTGGATTAATTGGAGGGAGGGCAGGCAAAGGTCTCTTGAGGATTCTACCAGGAAAGGGCACATTCCTTCACTGAGAAGTGCTCCATAGGATCCCAGCAGTGAAAGGTAAATCAGATGTATTTTGAACTGTTGTATCCTTAGGCCACCTTAAACTGTGTCACCATCTTGGCCTTTGCTGCCAATTACTTGAATAGCACTGGCCTCTGCCTACTAAAGAAGAGATTGTAGGTGCTTTGCCATTTAGTTGCACAGATCCTGGCCGTGGTATTTTGTAAAGGTTAAGATGAGCAAAGAATTTGGTACAAGAACCTCCACTAACATTCAACATTTTAACTGAATTCTTTCAGGTTCAGAAATCTTTGGATAGCTATTTTTTCTCCCATTATTGTTTTTATTCTCATGAACCACTGCACTTCCTCGTTCTCCAGAACCAGACCAATAGCAGACAAAGAAACATGAGATAGGCTGTCTTAGTAGTTCTATTAAAAGGTGAAGTAGGATTTTTCAAAAGCGCTCTGCAACCATTAATTTGTGATGGCAGAAGTCACCAGATGGAGTTGTGCCACGTGCCCTTAAAAGTTCTTTTTCTTAGTGTGCAAGCACCATTCATTCTTTGTAGAAATGCTATATTATTAATTCCAAGTTGTTTCTTCTTGCAGGAGCGATTGCAAGCAGCAGGAGAGTTTGCTCTCTGCTTTAATTTTTCTAAATGGAGTCAATTCCTGGGGCAGAGTTACACCCTCAGAACCCAGACATATAAGAATTCTGCATGAGATTCCTGAAAAGGGACTTCTTGAATGTAGTTCGTGACTATCTGTATTCAATATAGTGTAAATAAACAAATGACTAATGAACAAATCATTAATTTTCTCCTCCAGTGGGCAACTGACCTCCAAGGCACAAACATCTGGTGCCACTCAGCAGAGGGGAAACAGAAGTCAGTGCTACATCTCCCATAGATCTCAGTGGATGCAAAGCTGAGCCATTACTGAAAATCTCACCTGTGATCTACAAAGCAGTTTTGTAATCTTCAGAGGTTCAGGTAGAGTTTGGATAAGTATTTAAACTTCTGAGTCCTCTGACTGACTCTTTTAGGTTCACTACCCAGTAGCACTAATGGGCCAAGGAATTGATGTTACACCCTTTAGATCAGACAGTGGTCTGATTAGTGTGAAATTCTAGCTACACTGTCTCCTAAAGAGTCACAAATTTAAATCTGATTTGTGTTACTTTTGTGTTACCGTTCTAAAATACAGGTTTTTATAAAACCTTTTGAGAAAGAAAATAATAAAGATATCCTAAAGTGTATGGCAGCTGACACAATGTGGTGATTTTAAAATGAACTGTATATGTCTATATTTAAGGAGTGCTGCAAATGCAGATTATTTCTAGCTGTTAGGGTCAATCAGGTAAATATTTTAGAACCAATCCTGCCCACTCCTCCAAGGCAGATGCATCTGGTGTGGTTCCACTGGATGCTGGTGGTGGTGAGACTAGATTTGGGGAGCTGTCACATAGGACCCCACGCCCCTCACCTGCAAGGTTCGTTCATAGACTCATAGACTCTAGGACTGGAAGGGAACTCGAGAGGTCATCGAGTCCAGTCCCCTGCCCTCATGGCAGGAACAAATACTGTCTAGACCATCCCTAATAGACATTTATCTAAGCTACTCTTAAATATCTCCAGAGATGGAGATTCCACAACTTCCCTAGGCAATCTATTCCAGTGTTTAACTACCCTGACAGTTAGGAACTTTTTCCTAATGTCCAAACTAAATCTCCCTTGCTGCAGTTTAAGCCCATTGCTTCTTGTTCTATCATTGGAGGCTAAGGTGAACAAGTTTTCTCCCTCCTCCTGATGACACCCTTTTAGATACCTGAAAACTGCTATCATGTCCCCTCTCAGTCTTCTCTTTTCCAAACTAAACAAACCCAATTACTTCAGCCTTCCTTCATAGGTCATGTTCTCAAGACCTTTAATCATTCTTGTTGCTCTTCTCTGGACCCTCTCCAATTTCTCCACAGCTTTCTTGAAATGCGGTGCCCAGAACTGAACACAATACTCCAGTTGAGGCCTAACCAGCGCAGAGTAAAGCGGAAGAATGACTTCTCGTGTCTTGTTTACAACACACCTGTTAATGCATCCCAGAATCACATTTGTTTTTTTTGCAACAATATCACACTGTTGACTCATATTAAGCTTGTGGTCCACTATGACCCCTAGATCTCTTTCTGCCATACTCCTTCCTAGACAGTCTCTTCCCATTCTGTATGTGTGAAACTGATTGTTCCTTTCTAAGTGGAGCACTTTGCATTTATCTTTATTGAACTTCATCCTGTTTACCTCAGACCATTTCTCCAATTTGTCCAGATCATTTTGAATTTTGACCCTGTCCTCCAAAGCAGTTGCAATCCCTTCCAGTTTGGTATTGTCTGCAAACTTAATAAGCGTACTTTCTATGCCAACATCTAAATCATTGACGAAGATATTGAACAGAGCATGTCCCAAAACAGACCCCTGCGGAACCCCACTTGTTATACCTTTCTAGCAAGATTGGGAGCCATTAATAACTACTTTCTGAGTACAGTTATCCAGCCAGTTATGCACCCACCTTATAGTAGTCCCATCTAAATTGTACTTTTCTAGTTTATCTATAAGAATATCATGCGAGACCGTATCAAATGCCTTACTAAAGTCTAGGTATATCACATCCACCGCTTCTCCCTTATCCACAAGGCTCGTTATCCTATCAAAGAATGCTATTAGATTAGTTTGACATGATTTGTTCTTTACAAATCCATGCTGGCTATTTCCTATCACCTTACCACTTTCCAAGTGTTTGCAGATGATTTCTTTAATTACCTGCTCCATTATCTTCCCTGGCACAGAAGTTAAACTAACTGGTCTGTAGTTTCCTGGGTTGTTTTTATTTCCCTTTTTATAGATGGGCACTATATTTGCCCCCTTCCAGTCTTCTGGAATCTCCCCCATCTCCCATGATTTCCCAAAGATAATAGCTAGAGGCTCAGATACCTCCTCTATTAACTCCTTGAGTATTCTAGGATGCATTTCATCAGGGCCTGGTGACTTGCAGGCATCTATCTTTTCTAAGTGATTTTCATCTTCATGAATCGTAGAAATGCAGGGCTGGAAGGGACCTCGAGAGGTCAGCAGGTTCAGCCTCCTGTGCCGAGACAGGACCAAGTAAATCTAGGCCATCCCTGACAGGTGTTTGTCTAACCTGTTTTTAAAAGTCTGTAATGATGGGGATTCCACAACCTCCTTGGAAAGTTATTTCAGTGCCTAACTATCCTCATAGTTAGACATTTTTTCCTAATATCAAACCTAATCTCCCTTGCTGCAGATTAAGTGCAGTACTACTTCTCCTACCTTCAGTGGACATGGAGACAAAGTGATCCCAGTCCTCTTTATAACAGCACTTTTTGGTCCATGTTTCTACTTTTTGTAGGATTTAGTTTTAATTTTCCATTTTGCTGACACAGAATCTGGAACAGAGGTGGAGATGGTAGATAAACCAATATTGGCTCCAATAGCCACACCCTTTTAGAGCAAGGATACAGGAGATTAGAGACAGCCAAAAGAAGCATTGATTCCAACGTAGCAGCAGCAGATTCAACAAGGAGTATCCTATGTTATCCTGGCTGGCTGCATGTTAAAGCTGCCCTACCCTGGTGACACCACTGAGTTGAGGAGGGGAGCATCATCTGTATTTCCCCAGAGTAAATATCCCTCTATTGAGGGATGCAATTTGGACCCCCATTCTAGCATGGACATCAAGCCCATTATGTTTAATGAAAATGGACACAGCCTTAAGTATGCAGGGCTAGCAAATACTTCTGTGACTCTTTTTGTAGCAGCAATGACAAAACAAGAAGTGCTGACAAGACCAGAGTAGATTAGATGTGGGATATCTCATTGAGCTACAACCCACAGGGGTGGTTTGCAAATCCAGCAATCTGGATCCAGCAAGGTCAGAAAATGGTTTTATATTTTTAATCTTCCTCGCCTACATTTTTAGGGAACCAAAAAGGCTAATGCTGTTGTAATAACGTCTAACTGAATGTCTGCATTTTCTGATCCTGAGCTGAATCCCAAACAGAAGAATCGGAGATCATTGCAAGTATACATTGTGTTAAACGACCATGCTGCAAACTGGTGAAGTGGCTCAACTCACTATTGAATTGAATCCTTCATGTATAGCTTACACTACACCTTATCATTACAAAGTACTCCTTGCTGTTCTTTTTCTTTATATTCAGCTAATATACTTTTTAGACCAAACTGTATATCCTAGGGGGCATTTCCTCTCCCTAGTGCCGTACATGAGGAGGATGGTGAAGGCAGAACCTTCTACTGTGCTTCTGAAATCTCAGACCTGCAATAGATCATAGGTAGGCTTGGAAAGATTCAGTTGTTATCTGTAAATGTCAATTTCATCATACTCACACAAACCGATGGAAAAATCTGATTGAAATTTACAGATAGGCAAAGTAAGAAAAATGCTGCTTGGGAACGTAGAGTTTGATTTAAGGATATTTACTTTGTGATGTTGACAATTTATGTTTTAGTGCTTTAACTCTTTGCATTTCATCATCTATTGTCATTAAAAATTATGACAGCCCCCATAATTTTGCACAACTGTGAAAATTTAAATAAAAATAAAAAGCTTAAAAATAAGCATTTATATTATCCATTGAAATTATATCAAATATATCCTGTCATGCCTAATCATACATCTGATATGCCCCCCAATTAAGGGAGAATGTCCAATGGTCAGCCCATATGGTTGCCCTGCCCTACAACCAAAACCCCTATACAGGCTAAGATGTAGGAAGGTCCAGTGGAATAAAGATCCTGAACCCACAGAGGCTTTTGTAGCCTCTGTACTAGATCATAAACCCTGCCTTTCCAGTGCTGTGGAACTGCTTTTAGTGATATTGTGAGGAGAGGAGAGTTTACCCCTTAGGTGCGAAATAAAGAAGACACATGATGTAATTATAAGAAGTTATTTCAGGATACCACTAGATGAGAGTTATATTTAGATTGTGCTAGAGCTCAGCTTGAACCAAAGCCCCAATTGAAACAGCTGAGTATGGGGAAGTTCAGATGCAGATCTGAACTCTACAATGAGCAATAGTTTAAAGCCACTTATGCATCCAAATCCAAACTTTTAAAAATAAATCACATACCTACTGCTCTGCTCTTTCTGTCATGTATTGAACTGGTTTGATAATAACAAATATAGCTTGCAGGGTTTGGAGAAGTAAATTGTGTTGCTCTGTAAGTAAAAGGTGTCTGTGTCTATTTTCATTATTTGATCTCTTCTGAATCAGGGGAAAACTTTGATCTCTCAATTTCTGCATTTAACAAACTCAGCTATGTGTTGTACCAATATAAGTGAAGTGAGCCCTTTTTCATCCATGGTTGGTTTCTCTGTATGTCTGAGTATGAGAGATGTAAATGGTTTACTTCTCCTGTGTAATACAGTGACTGCTTATCAGATTGTAGGTCGGTTTATTCTGAATAAAAGAATTTGCAGCCCTAGTCTGTTTAATCAAGTAAGCTTTGTTTTTGCTAGTTTTAAAGTCCAGGCAGGTGCTGTGTGGGGAGAAATGTAGTTAGTGATCATATATCATAGAATCGTAGAATATGAGGATTGAAAGGGATGTCATCTAGTCCACCCCCTGCTCAAAGCAGGACCAATCCCCAACTAAATCATCCCAGCCAGGGACTATTCCTTAATGAATATGCACAAGTGTGCATTCTAAAAGTTTGCAGGAGCATGGCTGGTGGAGCCTTAATTCTGCATTTCTTCATTTTAAAGTGTTTGACTTTGTAACCTAATGTTGTCTTTTAGTGTAGAGTCTTGTACGTAATTTCTGAAGATTTAAAAAATGGAAACTGAAAAAAAAAATTCATCATGTGGAACTATATTGATTCCCGCATGGTTCATGAGCTAGGTTAGAACATTTAAATCCCCAGCACTGACCTCTACCATTACAATTACTGATGTTTTCAAAAATTGCTTGTCACAGACCTTTATTTTCCTGTCATTTAAAGTGTAGGGATAGATACTGAGCAGGTGTAGATTGTCATATCTCAATTGACTTCCACTGAGTTATAACAGTTTACACTAGCTGAGAATCTGCCCATGTTTTCTGATCAAAGGGAAGTCTATGTTCCTCATGAAGGATCTCAGACCCACCAAAAAGCAGTGCTGGCAAAAGTGAGAGCACTAGCTCTGGCTTATACGTTGTACTTCTTTTCCCCTCATATGTTCTTCTATCTTGCTTGCTTGCTCTGCCCCTTTCTGTGACAGAGCCTTTATGAATGAGTTTGTTTTTCTACCGTTTGTTCTCTTTTCATCTTATTGTTGCATTTCATTTTTTTCTTTCTGCCTTCTTTTTGCATTCTGCTTAGGAGAGACTTTGGAGAAAAGGTGCTATAATATATAAAGAGTTAGATATAGTATGTGAAATCTACACACTGCACATATGTTGTGGCATGTTTCATGTACTAAATTAAAGACACATGGTACAAGGTTTGTTTATCATGCACCTTTGACTGCTCCACTTATGCTCTGGCCACTATTCCATCTGCCCTGGGTCTACTTCCAGCATTCTAAGCTTCTGAATAGCTTCAAACAGCCACAGTTTAAAACATCAACAACCACAGGCCAGAGAAATATTTCCTTGTTTGCTCCCCAGTTGTGGACTTTCCTCCTCAAATTTACAGTGCTGAGGTGTAAGAATGGGTAATATTCAGTGATGTGTCAGAAATTGATTTAATGTTCAACTTCTTGCAATGGGAGTTTTCTAGCTGTCCAATGGAATCCCCCTGCTAGTTGTAGTAGATTGTACATATCTAGTCTTAAAATTGAAACATTGTGTGTTAGATCCTCAGGTGGTATAAATCAGAACAGCTCTGTTAAAGTCAATGTTGCTGGGATAATTTATACCAGCTGACATAGCTGTATATTCTATAGCTATTTTGGATATGTTTTAGACATACCTAATCTTGTTATTTAAATTTCTTCTCATTCTCTGAGACCTCTAAAATCAGACTAATGGTAACTAGAGGAGCCTGATTTCATAGGCAAAGGGATGTTAAAATAACTAGTACCACATTTTTAAAATCTGTCCAAAGCTTTTCTAAAATATTTTTTCTATAAAATGCATGACAAACACAAAGTACATATTGGTGTGATATAAAACTTGTATTGCATGATGTGAATAACTCAGCTGTGGGCTTCATCTCTCATGAATAACAAGGCCATCCCAAACTCATGCCATTGAACTCGTTCTACCACACCACACCTTACTGTATGCCATGTATAACATACATACAGATAGATGTACACTCACACAGTCTCTATCTCTTTCTTTCTCTGTTTGGACTTATAAGGCATAAAGCTTAGGATCTGATGGATTTAATACTGCAATACTCCTAAAATTCCATAACTATAAAGGTAAATGGCCTATGAAATATTATGCTTAGCATCTTTAAAGAAATAATGTGTTTAGAGACCCAATAAAATAAAAGTAAATCTGTCAACACAAGTCCTAGTTCAGAGAATGTGATAATTTCCATGAAGTTTTTTTTCTACAGAATATTTGGAAAGCCATTATTCAGTTGCGTGAAAAGCTCATTAGAGATATTAAAAGAAGAAAAAACAACAAAATATGCATTTTAATTACTTGAATCCTGCTAAACAAAGGCAGAGAGAGTGAATTTCATTTGGCTAAGTCAGACATTTTATATAATATAGATAAGTAATGAAATTCATACAGCAGTGAAAGTGATTTAGGATTGCTGAATGCTTTAATATGAAACTGATGTAGATGCCCATTTGCAAAGTAAAATAATTGAGGAAGGGCTTAGCTTTTGGCATAATTAACAGACATTATTTTGTTTTCCTTCTCATTTGGTTCTATTACTAAACTGAGATTCAGATTGTTTCAACACATTTAATAAGACAGGTCAGTGGGGTAGAGTGAAATGTTTATACTAGAGCCATGTGTATATTCTCTGAATACTTTAAATAATGTCAGTATTTGACTACAGTAGGAAAAAAATCACCGTTGTGGTAAACTGAAACAGGTCACAATGGGACAAAGTGTGTTTTGTTCTTCTGAATCAGGGCCACACACATGTTCAGATCCCACTATTGTCAGTGGGTACAGAACTCTGGATTAGTTTGAAGATCTAACAAAGCACTTAAGCACATTCTTAAGATTAAAGCTCACTGAAGTAAATGGGACAATTCACATGCTTAACTTCAGGCATGTGCTCAAGTCCTTTGATGGATTAGGGCCAAAGAGAACAAGCCTATATCACTTGAGCCAAAGCCATAACCCCACCAGTTGTCAATATGCAGCAAGTGTTTATACTTGATGTAGGCCACTGAAGCGTGACATGATCATTCACTCTTAGCCAGTTGGCTCAAATTTGGTTCTCTGAGCATCTTTTATGTTTGAAATAAACATTGGATCCAATCTTACATCATATTCAATTCCAAAAATGAATGTACCTGCAGAGAGTGAAGCTACAGGGGAAGGACAGATGATGCCTTTAATATCCATTAGGTGGAGCTACATCAGATGAGAAGTAGATAATTAGATGACAAGAAAAAGTATCTAGAGAATGATCAAAAGAGATGATACTGGAGGATGTTTGTTTCCAGTTCCTGAGTGAAATATACTCATCCAAGTCAGTAACCACAGTAGCCTTTTTCACCTAAAACTGTAAACAAGACACCAGCAACTATTAGTGTTTTTACCACCAGGTAGTATAACTCTGCTTAGTTCTGAAGATACTTAAATACAGCAGTGGGCTCCAGCAACTTGTTTAGTAAAGTTTCTAATTGGTTCTGTGCTGGTAAAGCTTTTAGGAATAGTGGTAGGGAATTTTAGGGAAAAAAGGTTAACGTAGACAAGGGCAAATTGTCAAATAAAACACCCCCTTTCTCCTTTTCCTAATTTGGAAAGAATAAAGGTTCTAATGAAACAGCCATTTTGAAAAGATAAAGCTACAGAATATCATTATGCATTACTCTATACAGCAGATTTGATAGCATAACTGTATTTTGAATACCGTTCTTCAAAGCAGTTTCTTGAAAATAGAAAAGTGTAATCCAGTTATATATTTAATGTAGTGACTTCTTTGGGGACTTTGTGTTAAAGATTTATGAAACTACTAAATGATTGCAATTATTACAAGTCATAAAACATCTGTAAGTGGTATAACTGAGAAATATCGCAGAGCCTGTTTCAGTACCTGCTGAAGTCAATGGAACATTTCCCACTGGCATCAATAGCTGTTGTATCAGACCACTAGGCTGAGATTTTCATAGATTCATAGACTTTAAGATCAGAAGGGACCATTATGGTCATCTAGTCTGATCTCCTGCACAATGCAGGCCACAAAATCTCACCCACCCACTCCTGTAAGAAATCCCTAGCCTATGTCTGAGTTATTGAAGTCCTTAAATTGTGGTTTAAGGACCTCAAGGTGCAGAGAATCCTCCAGCAAGTGACTCATGCCCCATGCTGCAGAAGAAGGCAAAAAACCTCCAGGGCCTCTGCCAATCTTCCCTGGAGGAAAATTCCTTTCCGACCCCAAATATGGCGATCAGATAAACCCTGAGGCTGTGGGAAGACTCACCAGCCAGCACCCAGGCAAGAATTCTCAAGGGAGCCCAAGTGAGTTAGGTAACAAATTCCCATTAAGAGTCACTAGGAAATGGACACCTAACAATCTTAAGCTCCTTTGAAAATCCAAGCCTTATTTCACTTCTCAGTAGTCCTGTTTCTCCATACCTCTTCTTAAAGTTAATGCAGTTAGTTGCTTTCTTTATCAGCTGAGATTTATAAAAAGATAAAATGTTTGATTAGTAATAAAATCACTGGATTTGCTAGTGAAAAATATTACTCAAAAATACATATTCATTGCTTAAATTACTCCTTAACTTTTCCTCTCAAAATATTGTTCCCAAGTTTCATGATCATAATCCCTGGGGTTTAACGTGCTCTTTGACAGCCAAATCCTACTATGCCAATTCAGGCAACACTCACCTAGACCTCAAGGAAAGTCTGGAGAAGGACTGAGTAAGAACTGCGTGATGTGGCCCTTTCAATGAGAAAAGATCTAGTTTGTTTCCTGCATAAATAAGACAAGCAAACCCTAAACATATCAGTCTGAGGAAGACAAGTTTAATCTTTAACAGATAACTGTGTTGTAGAAAGGACTGATTGTTAAGAGTAGTGATTGATAGAAGGAAATGAATGACAGAGGAGAAGCTATAGTGTTGACCCCTGAAAAGTGCATATTTCCCCAAGGAGTCTATTTTTCTTAAGATTTCTCTGCACAGGGAAGAAATTATTGAAAGTTTCCTGAAATGTATTACAAATTCTTTTTTTTGCAGGGGAATTTAGCTTTTGATCATCCCCAGTGCATTGCAATTGAAAACTTTCCCTTGACACTAGTTTAAACTCTGCAGATCTCAGTGGGTGTAAACTGGGACTTCAGTGGAGGTATACTGATTTACACTAGCTGAGAATCTGGCCCTCTCACTTGTGCAAAAGCAGACAGAAAGTAACAAATATGTCACAAAGCCCTTGTATGTTCCCCTGGGATATCAGAGAAGCAAATTATTCTGAAAAATTGTTATTAAAGTAACTTTAATAACAACTGATTCTTTATATTTCAGGAGCACTGAGAATGGGCTCAGTGCTGTCCAGATGAACAAGGAGGAAGAAGTGTTCTGGAAGGAAAAATATGGAAGTGTCGGGGAATTATATGAATACTTATGTATTTTAATTCCCATTTATATTATTAAAAGATAACAGGATGGGGAGAGAAGAAGGGGAAAAAATGTGTGAACCCAAACAAGTTAGATAAATAAAACTCTGTCAACTAGGTCAGTGAAGCATTCTGGCTGAAGGACAGTGCTCTATCAAATATGCCTCATATCTCTTGCCTCAAAAGTGGGCAATGAGGATAAGCAGCTTACTCTAGGTCATATGAGTCAAAATGGGAGCAGAGCCCAGGTCTCCTGATCCCCAGTCTTGGGGGGATGGAGCTCTTCCTGTCACTCTTGGAAATTCTCTGATTGAGGCTTGGAGTTGTGCTGCTAGGCTGTAGAAGTTGTTGCATCTAGTCCTGTTTGGCCAGAGAAGGATCACTGTAACAGGAGCATTTGAGGTTGTAGAAAGAGGGTAAAAAGGGTGATAAGTGAGTGAATCCCAAAAGGAAACATGTTTTTCTTATAGTGTTACAAGACAGAGAAAGCAAACACTCAGTGTTTGTAGATACAGCCATCTTGATTCCAGAATAAGTATTTGGTACAATAGGATGTAGTGGTTGCTATGGTAACCAAATTTTACTGAGAGGCAGATAAAATGTAGGTTTCAGACTTGTGACTGTAACTTGTTAGCAGACTTATTCACGCTCTGTTTTATTGTCTCATTTTCATTTTCAATCATTACAATGCAGCTTGTAAAGAACACTTGTGAAAAAAGCACAATAAAACAATTGAAGCATGGGTTCAACAAGTCATACGTATAGTACAATGGATGCCACTGCAAACTAATTAATAATAATTAATAATAATGCTTTGTCTTGCTGTAGCATCTTTCATCAAAGGAACTCAGAGCTTTGTAAATATCAGTTAAGCCCCAAACACCCTGATAAGCGTGCTCTGTCTGTAACAGATAGAAAAAGCAAGTTGATATTTACACACTTCAGAGGGGTGTTGTTAGGTTTAATCAGTCAATGTTTGTTCATTGATTTTTAAAAACAATACATAGTACCACACAAGTGGACTGGAAAGGTGAAAATACAGTACCTAGCTAAAAAAGGGTAATAAGGACAACTGAGGGAATGATAGACCAGTCAGTTTAACTTTGGTACCCAGAAAGATAATGGATAATGTAAGCATGTAGAAGGTGAAGTGATGAGTAATAGTCAATGAGGATTTGTCAAGAACAAATCATGTCAAATCAACCTAATATCCTTTTTTGACAACATATCTTGACTTTTATTAAAGCTTTTGATACAGTCTCTTATAATCATCTCATAAGCAAACTAGGGAAATATAGCCTAGATGGACTTACTATAAGGTGCATGCACAACTGTTGGAAAACCATACTCAGAGGCTAGTTATCAATGTTTCACAGTCAAGCTGGAAGGACAGATAAAGTGAGGTTCCACAGAGATCTGTCCTGAGTCTGGTTCTAACCAATATCTTCATAAACAATTTGGTTAATGGCATAGAGAATACACTTATAAAGTCTGCAGAAGATGCTATGCTTGGGGAGGGAGGAGCTGCAGGCACAGGACAGGATTAGAAGTCAACGTGATTGGGAGAAATGGTCTGAAATCAATAGGATGAAATTCAACAAGGACAAATGTAAAGTACTCCACTTAGGAAGGAATAATCAATTTCACAAATATAAAATGGGAAATACCTAGGAAGGAGTATTGCAGAATTGGATCTGGGGGTTATAGTGGATCACAAATTGAATATGAGTCAACAATGTTACATCATTGCAAAAAAAACCCAAAACATCCCCCCACCAGCATTCTGGGGTGTATTAACAGGAGTTTTACAAACAAGACATAAGAAGTAATTTTTTCTCTCTACTCTGCGCTGATAAGGCCTTGACTAGAATATTGTGTCCAGTTCCGGGCACCACACTTCAGAAAAGATGTGGACAAATTGGAGAAAGTCCAGAGGAGATAAACAGAACTGATTAAAGGTTGAGAAAACATGACCTATGAAGAAAAATGGGGAAAAAAGTGGTTTGTTTAGTCTGGAGAAGAGAAGCCTGAGAGGGGACATGATAACCGTCTTCAAGATGTAAAATGTTGTTATAAAGAGGAGGGTGATAAATTGTTCTTCTTATCCAATGAGAACAGAACAAGAAGCAATGGGCTTAAATTACAACAAGGGCAGTTTAGGTTGGACATTAGGAAAAAACTTCCTGTCAAGGTAGTTAAACACTGGCATAAGTTACCTAGGTAGGTTGTGGAATCTCCATTGGTGGCTTTTAAGGACAGGTTAGACAAACACCTGTCAGGGATGGTTTAGATAACACTTAGTCCTGCCTTAGTGCAGGGGACTGGAGGTCTCCGACAGTCCTACATTTCTATGATTATCTTAGAGCATGTCTACGCTGCCTCATAATTTGGACTACACAACAAAATGTGCACCAGTGTGCTATGCTGCAACTCCCACATGGTGATGCTGCAGGCATGAACTTAAAGGTCCTGAGTTCAATGCAAACTCAGGACCTTTACATTTGGGCCAACATTATCTGAATAGAGGAGTTACAGCATAGCATTTTGGTGCACACTGCAGTTCACTCCCCTGTAGTCCAAGCTGTGAGGCACTGTCCTTGGACTGTGATTGAGACATTTGTTTTATCACTGTGACCTACCAGAGTATAATCCAGGCTAATAAGCAACTGTGTCACCCCTGCTCCAGGGGCAGCTCCAGGCACCAGTGCAGGAAGCGTGTGTCTGGGGCGGCAAGACACGGGGGGTGGCCTGCTGGTCGCCATGAGAGCGAGAATCAGGCAGCCTTCGGTGGCATATCTGCAGGAGATCCGCCAGTCCCACAGCTTCGGCGGCAGTTCGGCAGTGGGTATGCCAAAGGCGCGGGACTGGTAGATCACGTGCAGAGCCACCACTGAATCCGCATCACTGGCAGACCTCCCGCAGAAATGCCACCGAAGGGTACCTAACTGCCGTGCTTGGGACGGCAAAAAACTTAGAGCCGCCCCTGCCCTGCTCTCTACTCTTGGGTACCTTAGAATGTCTTGCTGAAGTAGCTCCCACCTGGCCCACTCACAAACAGCCTTTCAGCTAGCAAGCTGCACACTGAGTGTCTGTGTGCAACTGCAACCTGCCAGTCACGCTCCGGTTATGCTCTGGCTCTCATGAGCCTTAGTTACTTCTGCAGGGTGACCCTAACACATCCCCAATCTTTTTCCCCTAGAAATGTATGTCCTGTATGGCCCAGCCCTCTTCTGGGCAATACAAGTTACATTAAGTTCATTGTTTCTTTAAAAGAATAATATGCAAACAACTTGTTAGCTCAAATGGCATTTCCCAGACACTTCAATAAAGCAATAAAACAATAAAACAAGTTTATTAACTTCAAAGAGATTTTAAGTGTAATGAGGCATTAAAATAAAAAATGGCTACAAGAAAAATGAAGATAAGACATTTACCTAATTTAACAAACTATATCAGATTAAAGCAAGATTTCTCACCACTTGCTTTCAGGAATCTTACCAACCAGACCCTATAGGTCAGGACCCCTTCTCCTAGAGTCCAGCTGAGGCTTCCTTTGTTGCTTCTGATGCAGTGAATGTGGTGGGAAGGGAGAGAGAAGGGAGGTGCCTTGGGTGTCTATCGCTTCTTTTTCTAGTCCTGAACTCCCTTTGAGAAGTATTTCCAGCTAGGAGCAAGGCAACAGGCAATCTGTGTGGAAGGGAACTGCTTGCTGTTTCTTTCCTTACCTGTTTGAGATTCCTTTGTTTTCCTTCCTGTTTGTTGACTCTATTTACGGCTTACATTCAAATTAAGTAGAGCACCCATCCTTTTGTTCAGGACAGCCCTGTTGCCAACTTCTGTTTGGAACATGTGTTAATACCATACTGGGGTATGTTATAACTTCACATATAATGTTGCTATACATATTTTATCAGGACTATAACAACCAGAAATTATGAATTTTTAGATGATACCTCACAAGGCATACTTTGTACAAAGATTATTACTATAATACTTAGGGTGTGAATTAGGGGTATATTCTGTCACAATCACAGAGATTTTTGGTGTTAAGGCAGACTGATCCTGAAACAGTTCCCAAGAGATGTGATTTTGGTTAGTTCAGTCTCCACAGTTTCTATAGTGACTTCATTTTTCTGGGTTCATTTTATTGAACTAGATTAATGTAACATTTGATTTTTTTTCCCAGTGTAAAGTACAATCTTGTCATATATGTAGCACCTAGCATCATTTCAGAGATGCTATTTTCTTTGATTCATGGAATTATGATTCCTGTTTTGTGTGGCCATTCCTTGCCCCAATTCTTCTTCATATTCTCTGGCCCCAGGTAGTTCTCCTTTCTGTTGTTTGCTTTAAATGCTCTCTCTGAACATTTTTTGTAGTAGCTTTCAGTTTCAGAGCTGGATTGGTACAGTCTTTGCTAGTCTGACCTGGTGAAAAGGAAATGTCTAAACTGAAGTTATTTATAGAAAGCTGTTTCATCCACTTTGTACTGTTGTTCCAGACAGTCAAAGGATATCCACTCATGTAAAGACAACTATATGGACCATTGAACAACCTGCATGCCCTTGTTCAGAGTTGTGTGAAAATCAGTGGTTTGGCAAACAATTTGTTTCTGGTTTCAGTTCACATGAGTTCTCATCCTCTGAGTTTTATTTTGAATTTAATGTTCAGGTTCAATCTGAAGAATTTGAAATAAAATTCAACCGCAACTGTAGGAAGGCTACATGAAAGGGGAGGGGTAAAAGCTGAGGTGGATTTCAAGCAGCTCATTTTCTTGAAGATTTTTTCTGTCCTTTATGGGAAAGAATTTAATAGGGTTGAAATCAATTGGTTTCCATAGGAATGTAATAGAGGTCCATATTAATAACTCTGCTGGCATATAGAACTTGAGAGAATGAGATTATTTCTGTAGTGTTTTTTTAAATCATCCATGGAAATTCTATAGCAGTGATAAAATTGTTCATTATATTCTAAAAACCTATAGAAAAATTATCATTTTTATTAAATTCTATAATAGGTTGATTGTATCCCCCTGAGGAGACTGTAGGCAGGAAGTCAGGACATTTATGGGAAACATAAGTAATGACCCCTGTGACTAATTCACTACACTAAAAGACAGTTATACCTTTTGAAGACTTAGGATGATTTACAAATATTTTATTAAAACTGAAGATGGATAACAGCCACATTGTTCAGAAATGGATCTGAGCTCCCTCGGAGTTTGGGATATTTTTGCATCTTGATGGGGCTCAACTCACTGCTGTGGTGCCTCCTGCTAGCTGTCCTGGGAATTAGCTTAGTTTGCCAGTGTGCCCTCATCTGGTGATGTCTTGCCACCATCACATCTGTTCAAGGAAGCGTGTTGTCACAACAAACACAGCATCCTCTTCAGGACACAGCCCTCCAGATGTGTCACACTTTGTTCTCCTCTCCTTCTGGGGGAACAGCAGTCCACTGTTCAGCCACTTCTTCTATAGCAGTTGGGGGTAACGGGGGGACCCAGGCATGCCCACTACACCAGGTCTTGGCCTAGGGACCCTGTAGATAGCAGCTATGTGCTATGTTCCCTCCAGCCCTACAGTCTACTTCCATGGGCCATTTCTCCATTGCCCCAGCACCTTCTCCTTGCCCTTGCCTCAGGGCCTCAGCCTGCAGATCCCTGCAGCCCACCAGGAGCTGCCTTTAGCTCCCTGAGTCTCTGCCTGCAGCACTAAGTCAAGTCCCAGGTGCTTGCTACTCTCCACCTGCAAGGTAGCCAGTCCTCCTCCCTCTCTGAGCTCCAGGGAATGACTGCCCCTGCTCTGCTTTGCAGCCCTTCTTATATGGACCAGCCCAAGCCCCTCTGATTGACTGCCTCCTGTGCAGCCTCCCAAGTGTCCTATTAACCCTTTATAGGCACCCCATCACGGCATCCCAGAATTTTGGTCATCCCATTGTGTATGTATAGCATCTGGGCATAATGTTTGGGTTGGATCTGAACTCCCTCAAACTTCAGGATTGTTGAGATGCTGGTTCAGGTCCATCTCTAATTAAAACCCATATTTCACAGAACCTCAGATGGATACATCCAGTATATACTGACATGGATGGATTATTTTCAGTGTCCATTGACAAGAGGTTCTGGATGCAAGTAAGACCCTGTTTTGTATCAGAAAAGTCTGGTAATTTCCCCTTTTTTGTTGAATTCTGTTCAAATACTTTGATTAGTCATTTAGGGTTAAGCTTTCAAGTGGCATCCTTGCAACCAGCAAAACATATGCATGCATTTTTCTGACCTGCCCATGAACTGAGGATGGAAATAGTGGTTACAGGCACCCCTTTAAAAGTGCCTTAGTTACTTAGAGTCTTAAGTTTTATTTTCAAAAGTCTCTTGGGCTCAGATTTGTAAAGGCACTTGTCAAGGTTTTTTCCCCACTTTGAACTTTAGCATCCAAAAAGTGGGGACCTGCATGATCACTTTTAAGCTTAATTACTAGTTTAAATTTGGTACGCTGCCACCAGCCAAAAATATAGTGTTTGACACACTTCCTGTTCCCCCAAAACCTTCCCTGGGGAACCCAAGACCCAACCCCCTTGGATCTGAACACTAGAAGAAATTAGCCTTCCCCCCCACATCTTTTCCCCCCCAGACTTTCCCCTCCCTGGGTTACCCTGAGAGGCTACACTGATCCAAACTCCTTGGATCTTAAAACAAAGAGGAATTAACCTCCCCCCCCGGCTCCTTTTCCCCCCACCAATCCCTGGTGAGTTCAGACCCAATCCCCTTGGGTCTTAAAACAAGGAAAAAAATCAATCAGGTTCCTAAAAAAGAAAGCTTTTAATTAAAGAAAGAAAAGGTAAAAATTATCTCTGTAAAATCAGGATGGAAAATGTTTTACAGGGTATTCAGTTTCATATAGCCTAGAGGGACTCCCCCCCGCCCCCAGCCTGAGATTCAAACTTACAGCAAACAGGTAAAAATCCTTCCAGCAAAAGGAAAAGCATTCAAAAGTTGAAAGAAAACAAACATAAAACTAATCCGCCTTGCCTGGCTACCTACAAGTTTGAAACATGAAAAACTGATTCAGAAAGATTTGGAGAGTCTGGTTGCACGTCTGGTCCCTCTTTTTCCCAAGAGCGAACAATGAACAAAACAAACAGCACAAACAAAGACTTCCCTCCACCAAGATTTGAAAGTATCTTGCCCCCCATTGGTCCTCTGGTCAGGTGTCAGCCAGGTTCACTGAGCTTCTTAACCCTTTACAGGTAAAAGAGACATTAACCCTTAACCATCTGTTTATGACAGCACTGCCAATGGGATTTTGGCTCCTAGGTGCCTTAATCCCTTTTGAAATGAGATTCAGAGGGATTTCCTACACTGCCCTGCCAACATTAGTTTCATACCTTAATGGCACTTAACAATTGATGCCAATTCCGAACAGTTCCTGACTAGTCTCAGAGTGGAAAAGATCCTAACGAGGTCAAAAATTGTAACTAATTAATAGCAGTTGGAACCAGTTTTATGAGGAATTAAGTTCCATACTTTGTTTTTGTTCATGAGGCCCCAATATTACAAAGACTTATATGCTTAACTTTATGCAGTAGGAGCAAACTTTTCATTTCAATGGAATGGCTCACCCAGTATAAAGCTAAACCCCTTTGTAAATCTCTGATTGGGGTCTAAACATGTCACATAAGCTACTGTAGACATACATGTGTTGCTATTTTAAACATTTCATTTTAAGTTTCTGAAAATACAGTATAATTATCTGCCCCAAATATTTCCCTTCCAGTACATGAGTTCATACTTAGAGATCTAATCTAAAGCTAGCTTGAATTAAAAACACTCACACTTCTTTGTAAAATCAATAGAGCTTTGATTGGGGTAGTAATGTCCTGAAACTGCTTCTGACATTCAGAAATTAGATACATGTTTTAACTGAATTTTGCAGTTTCAATGATAGATTTTAATAAACATTTTTTTAAATTTCATCAACTGCATTTAGATTAAAAGTAGGAGGTATTTTAAAAGCCTGTATTACAATAACCTAGCAAAAACCTTATCTAAGTTATCTTTGCATAGTTTTAAATATGTTTAAAATGAAAAATGGACCCTTTCACAGCCTTTTCTGGAGGATCACAAATATGTATTTCTAATCTATAAATTTTATTTCTAAATACATAATTGTTTAAAAAATTATCTTTGCTGATCATCAGAAGCTGGCACTTCTTGCACAGAGAACAATAACACTTGTATTTCAAATAGTGTCTCAGGGGTTGTATATTTAACAGCCAACTTTATGTATGTAACTATCCAGCTAATAATTTATCCTTTTTATCCATTTCCCAAGATTGTTATGAGCATATAGGATAATATAGCACTTGTTCATATCACTACTTTAATTTTTCTTATTGCATCTGAAGTACCTAAAGAGAGCCATCTTTCATCATTTACATTCACAATGCAGATTTCATCACCTTGTTATTAGTATGGACTACTTAGCCTGTCCCAATAGAATGCCGAGGCTAGAATATGAATTAAATCATATAGCATTCTCTTTCAAGTGTAGGATTCCTGGGTTAATCTCTACATGAAACAGTTTGGTTACCAAATGGAAGAGCTACCATGTGGGCTAAGGCTGGCAAAGTCAATATATTTTAGGGGATTTAGTATGACATACCTCTGTGTGGTCTGAAATAATTAGTGACTGAATTCTTTGATGTCTAACTGGAACACAGCTTTAACTTGTATCTTTTTTTGTTTGTTTGATGGCAAGCCATGGGCCTGTGGAAACCGAACAAAAGCCTTGAGGGCTATTGTCATTGGGGGTATGCAGACCAGAGAAAAGATAGTACTTCTATTTCCCTGATGAATTCCAGCTCTGTTGATTAATATCTGGAAAGATGACTGTTAAAGAAAAGAAAAGATGATGTATTAAGTTGTGCCATCACTACCTTTCATGTATAGAGAAATAACCAGTTCATAGGTGGTCTAGTAAGCCTGAAATATCTCAGTGCTCCACCACACAGCGATCCGAGTTTAGAATTTTGATTCTGAAGTTTTAGTTCAAGGGTTTGAGTTTAGCTCCCTCACTCTCAGGAAGCTGGTATCTCTGCTGGGCTCATATGTAGACAGCAGCAGGGAGGGGACTGGGGAAGTGTTCTTTAGTAATGCTTTGTAATCTTTTGAGCATAGTCAGGAACAACAATTATAAAGGGAGCTGGATCCATCACTTCTGGCTGTAAGGAAGATTAGCTTGGTTGAGGATGAGGAAATACAAGGATGAAGTTTGCTACTCAGCGGCCAGAGAGAGGCTTAAAAAATCCTGAGTGGGGGATGGGTAGGAAATATTTTGATCTGAAAACTCTTATATGGTCCCCCTCTCATAATTAATGGCAGTTATTTTTATATAAATGTTTTCATTAAAATGCTCAGTAGATTATCTTCTAAAACATAAACACAACACTGATTATCTGAGGGAGAAAACTACTTTGAGATGGCAATTTGATGAGCAAATATTGTTTGCTCTTACACTGGCCCACTCTGCAGATAATGGATAAACAGTAGTGACTAAAGTGGGTCAGATTTGTTTGGCCCAGTTTTCAAGCGAATTTACCAAAGTGGGTTATATCATTTAACTCAAACCTTTCTAGGTTTACCTTCCATCTAGGAATAACTGGGGGAAAAACAAAACAAAACAGGATTTGAGAGAGGTGCAAAAACCAGTGACACTATGAAAAAAGAGTAGAGATGGGGAGAGAGAAATTCCAGTGGGGGGTGGCAGGGAAGGGGAAACCCACAATATAATGGAGTTAAACCATGGCTGAAAATGGCTTTGCCTGTGTGTTTAGAATCATAGAAATGTGGGGCTGGAAGGGACCTTGAGAGGTCACCAAGTCCAGCCCCCTGTGCTGAAGCAGGACCAAGTAAATCTAAACCATTCCTGGCTGGTATTTGTCTAACATGTTCTGAAGAACCCCCAATGATGGGGATCCCCCAGCATCCCTTAGAAACCTATTCTAGAGCATAACTACCCTTACAGTTAGAAAGCTTTTTCCTAATATGTATCCTAAGTCTCCTTTGCTGCAGATTAAGCCATGTCCTGCCTTCCGTGGACCTGGAGAACAATTTATCACAGTCCTCTTTTATAACAGCCTTTGACATATTTGAAAACTGTTATTACATTCCCCCTCCATCGTCTTTTATCAAAACTAAACATGTCCAGTTTTTTAAATCTTTCCTCATAGGTCTGGTTTTCTAAACCTTCTGTCATTTATTAATCTCTTATGGATTCTCTCCAATTTCTCCACATCTTTCCTAAAGTGTGGTACCCAGAACTGCACACAGTACTCCCACAGAGGCCTCACCAGTGCCAAGTAGAGCTGGACAGTTACTTCCCGTGTCTTAGATTTGACATTCCTGTTAATGTTGCCAAAAATATTAGCAGTTTTAGCATTATTGACTCATATTCAATGTGTAATCCACTATAAACCTGAGACCCTTATCGGCAGTACTACCAAGTGTGCACTATCCTATTCTGCATTGCTACATTTCTCTTGGTTGATTTTTTTCTGCCATCAAGGCTCTCAAAACTAAGCTTGATTCTCATAATCCTCACAGGGGACAAAAGAAAACAGAATTAACTGAAGGAAGGAACTGTTAAAAAGTCTTGTGGAAAACATAGTAGGGTTACAAGCCTAGGGAGAAAGCACCAAAGCTCTGATGGGACTAATTGTCAAAAATAATACTATAGTACATTGAAGGGGAAATTTATTGAAAATAATCTCTAAAAGTGTAATTTCTGAGTGCTGAGTTTACATCAAGGAGTGACGAGTGATGAGCCTTGTAACATTTTACCTCCCTTGATGAAACAATTGCTTCAGGAAGAATTTATCCTTTCTAAATTGGCTAATATCTTTAGAGTTGTATTTGAATATTCCCCTTCCTCAACTACCATTGGAACAACCATCTAAGTCAGCCATATGGAATGCCCTTATGATCACTTCTACCACTCTTTAGACCTCAAGCCATAGTTAAACACAACAAGATTAACAGAGGTAATGGAAATGCTTCCTTTATACATACACATCATTAACGATCATGAAGCACTGGTGGTAAATGGCAATGTAACATGAAATGGAAATGAGTGAATTCTGTCCATGTATAGCATCTATATTTGCTGCTGTTTATGGGATAAGAGAATACACAGCAGGTTCACAAAACCTCCTGGCCAGAGGTCTGGTGTGCAGGTAAGTAAATGAACTAGACAAGGATTGATATGGTACAAAATTAGTTGGTGTGAATGTGCTCAGAGAAAATTGAATGTAAATTCTTCTTGGCAACCAATAAATATAGCTGGTGAGCCAAATGTTTTTTAATTCAATGAAGTGCTGTCAATTTACACCAATGGGGAATTTGACCCTATAGGTCTGCTTGCCTCAGGAAGGAACCTGATTATTTTACAATCTCAGGTCCATGCCTGCAGCCAAATATAGTGCTCTTTCCTGTGCTGACGGAAACATGAAAAGATTTTAGATGTTCTAAACTGTGCTAGGCCTTATTTATTTCCTGTGTTGTTCCCCCTAAACCGCTCCACACTTTCTTCCTAGGACATCCAGCTTTGTCATAGATACTGCTTCTGTTTATAAAGGTTAGGACATTCAATCAGGAAAGAGAAGCCATTATATGTGACTCAGATGACCAGTCACACATATTCTGTACTGAATCTGAATATCTAATACACCAAGGAATATCTGTATACACAGTTTGAGAAACGGTTTAAATATGTTTCTTGGAAATATTTGTTTAATATTTTTCCAATTCTTTTATTCATTAATCAGGTGATGGACAATCCCCGAGCAGAGAAGAGGTGTAAGTTGTCCCTAATTAGTATCTGAAAAGGTCTATTAAATATAAAAGCATTCTGTCTGAACCCTTCCACACCACTGAAAGGTAAGTCACTATTAGCCAGCATCTTCAAATTAAAGAAACAGAACTAAGGCTTCAGTCCTGAAAAGATTTAAGCCGTTGTGTGTTTTAAAGCACCATGAGTAGTCCTCCTGAAGTTAATGGGACCACTCGTACGTTGAGTTAAGCATACGTATTGCAGAATTGGGGCCTAAAATTGTAAACAATAATATTTGTATTGAGGTAGAACCAAAGGACCCCATTATAAACTAGGATCCCACTGTGTTAGACCCTGCACACACACATTTAACAATAAAAACTTCCTTGTCCCTCAGAGCTTTCAGTCTAAATGTATGATGAAAGGATGAAGAAAAATAAGTAGATGTGAAGAGGACAAGGTAAGAGTTAAGTGATCATGTTTGGTACACTAAGCAATGAGCAGTCCCAGCATGCCCACAGCTTAAGAACTATGTAACAATGGTATTATATTTTCATTGTATTGTATTTTATTAATGCCCATTGCAGATGTGCTATCTGGATTCCTGACTGAGTTGACACCTTTCATCCTGCTGCTGGTATATGTCAACTAGCATTTAAACATTCTCTAGATTTTAGTGATAGAGTGCTATAGCACAAGGATTTTGTAAAGGCTGTAAAATATACTTCTTTCATTCTTGTGCAAGACTATTCATCATTGTACCTTTTTCTAGGCTTTTACAATACAGAGCTCAGGGCTTGAAACATGAGACTTTAAGATGACACTGCTGCACTGTGGAAAAGTCTGTATGAAAGTTCAGGTGTAAGAAAAGTTTGATCTCTGATTATCCTAACCAGTCACATTTGTCTGCTAGCTTTAAAGATTCTTTTAATCGTAGCTCATACAGTCTTTGATGTGCTTGGTTAGCTTTCATCCCTCTTCCAAAATCCTTTTCTCTGTCTTCCTTAAATGCCAAAAACATAATTCTCAGTGCTGCTGTAACTGGAAATAATAAAATCTACACTTTAGACACTTTCCTTTTGTGTACTAAGAAACATAGTCTTTACAATTTTGAAATCAGATTCTCTAATTTCAGTTCTAACTGTAGAAAGTAAAAACAATGACCCAATTCTGGTTGCTCAGTTGAGGCTTAATAATTCACACCTTTCTCTCTCTCTCTTTCTCTCTCTCTCTCTCTCTTTATCTCATAGACTGGAACTTTTGTTTCTGATGTTTTCCAAGTCTATACTACTATATATAATTACTCACCACACTGCCAAAGGGATAAATAATACAGCTCACAATTTTTCACCCAAAGCATTTAAAACATATGGACATATGGGAGTTTCATTCTATAAAGGAGAGCAGAATTTATCCCTTTGCTTTTATTCCTTTACTTACCAAGAACTGTGCATGAGGGATTATTGTTATGACATGCAAAATGAGGTACACAGACAAAAGTACTCTACCGACTTCTCAATCATAAAGGGACATAAACCCATGGGACAAAAGCTAAGCAACCACTCTTGTATCACATGACTGATTTTTGGAAATGTTTATACCAGTGCACTGTGGATGCTGTTGCTCTAGTACTAATTCTTTCTCCCTTGTCCAACTTCCACACATCAGAGTTGACACCGATGGCTCTGGTACATATAATGCCAGTGGTCTGATCTCATTGGGACTGTCACAGGTCAGGGCAACTGCACCTGTATTTCCCCTCAGTGGCATAGCAAGGGCACCTACTCTCAGGCTTCAGCTCCCCAGCCATTGCCTATCTTGGGTGGAGACCTATGTCTCACTCTCTTTTGTCTGGAGTATTTCCAGGCTGCATAGTTCCCTGCCTACACTGTTATTCTCAGCGGAAGCGGGCTGCCCAAACATACATTCTTGCTTTCTCTTCAGAGCCCAATAACAAAGTGAGTGTCAATAGATATTAGTGATCACACAGTTCTTTCTATGCAAGACTATTTTATTCTTAAGGTAAAAAGCAGTCCAGAGAGGACATATTAAAAACAATAAAAGGACCTAGACCCATGCTAATAAGCTTACCAGAGAATCTCCCAACCCTAACATGGACTCTGGCAGGAGAAGTCCTTCAACACCCCATCTGTGGGGTTTCCTTTGTGCTCACAAGTTCATTACAGCTTCAGCTCAGAACAAATACACTCGGTATGTTTAGTCTACCCTTTATACGATTCAGGGGTCTTTGATCTGGAGTTTCTAGAAGCAGGTAATTAGCAAAGAGAACAGGAGTACTTGTGGCACCTTAGAGACTAACAAATTTATTTGAGCATAAGCTTTCGTGGGCTACAGCCCGCTTCATCGGATGCATAAAATGGAACATATACTGAGGAGATATATATACATACAGAGAACATGAAAAGGTGGGATATATACATATGTATATATATATATATATCTCCTCATTATATGTTCCATTCTATGCATCCAGTGAAGTGGGCTGTAGTCTACAAAATCTTACGCTCAAATAAATTTGCTAGTCTCTAAGGTGCCACAAGTACTTCTGTTCTTTTTGCGGATACAGACTAACATGGCTGCTACTCTGAAACAGGTAATTAGCAGATAACAAGCTTTCCTCCCCAGAGCATAGCTTCAAGAGGGTGGATTCAAAATGGGTCATTTGGTTTCCCCTCATCCTCAGGTATTTCCTAGGAAATCCACTTTACATTCATTGTCCCCCAAAGTCCTTTGACATTCCTAACATTTACGTTAGTCGAGTCCCTAGAAAAGTTACATACAATAACACACAAACAATTGCATTTTCAGGACAATGTACCCCAAAGATATTAACCTAATTCCATAATGTTTAACATAATTCAATAAAATTTAATTTCATAAAGATTATTCAGTATATTACAGGAGTAAGATACTATTCAACCTAAAGAAGGGCATCGGACTCTGATGCTAAAATTTCGAAAATCAGACTTATTGTTCTGGGCAGCAGCAGTCTGATTTCTGCAACCAAAACTGCTTTGTTGGCTCCTGTCAAATACAGGGAAAAATAAGAGAAACACTCTTTTTTTTTTTCTGGCTGGCTTAAAGACACAAAACTCCTGCATGGAGCAAGTGAGCTACAAGTGCTTTCACTGGATTTTTGGAACATGTATGAAATATGCTTAGGCCGTTAGGAACCTGAAGCAATGCCATGCTCTTTCCATGACATGATGAATCTTAACCAGCAGAGTTGAAAATTCAAAAATGCTGCTGTGACAGGTTAAGATACATGACTGAAGAACAAGGGATGGCGTGCAGGTGAGTCTCTTTATTTTAAATTGAAATTAGAAAAATTAAAAACAATAAGATCTCTCTTAACCCTTTCAGATATATTGACTTCAACCCAAATGAGCATGAAATATCTACTGCCCAGAGCTCACAGCAAAATTCAGACTTCTGTATATGCCCTGAGCTCCCTGGCTGTTCAGTTTAGCCCATTTTATGGGAGAAAATTGCCCATAATCCCAGAAGTAAAAGAGTTAAAATTTCCTTCATCATTAAAAACAAAATCCTAAAACTTGTTATTTAATGTAATCAATTAAAAAACAGGCTCAGTATGAACAAAATGTCAATGTGACTTATAAATGTCATTTCCCAAACCCCTCAAGTCTTGAGTCAGCATTCCCACTGCTTTCTCAGATATAAAAGCTGCAGGTTCTTGGTGTATCTCCATTACACAGAGCTTCTACTAAAAGTAAAACAGGATATTGAGCAATGTACCAATTTTTCATTAAACATCCCATATCTCAACCAAACATAGCCAACTTCAAAAGCAGCACAATAAGGAACCTTTTTTGACAATCACTACCTACCTTGGCTTACCTCAGATAGTTTTGATCCAATTCCAACTGATTTCAATGAAAACAGTTTCGAGCCCAAATATTCATAACTGGTCTCTTAAGTATTTAAACAAAATAAATAAATTTCTTGTTCAGTATATTGGTCTGGTGCTATTGAATTTTTTATATATATACAGTTAGAGAATAGATGTCTTTGAGTGGAAAACATAAGTGTTGTGTGATTATTTTCCAGTCAATTACAGGAATCTTACTGCTCACTAACAAATGATGTGGACTCTGTGCACAGGATGAGTACAATATGTTCACCCATGTTGATAAATGGAAAACCAGCTTCAAAGATATTTATTTTATTTATTTCATGAGTGGAATATTTTGTCATTTTTATTCATTTTTTCAAAGGCTTAGGAACATTTCTAAAGGTATTTAGGTGCCTCACTCCAACTGATTTCACTATTCTTAGATTTATTTGAAAGCTCATTGCAAGAATGGATCTAGTTTTTAGCTGTTACGTACTTACGTTGGTGCCTGAGCTCTCAGACTGGACTTTGATACATGCTGGTACACTTATTTCTGGATTGTTCAGTAACTAATTTATGGTGAGTTTTACAAGTGGGAATGACAGACATTGTTTTCTATTGTAAAAGCATCCTTTCCCCCCCCACCCCAATGTCTTTCTTAGTGTTGCCCCATTAAATGTAACTTCCTTCCTCCTACAATGAAGATTTGAGCTAAAAGGCTGAGAGGTCTGTGTGGTAAGTTAGAGACATGAGAATTGCTGCTTCAGTTGTAATTCTTAATATTTTAATATTCTTATGGGTATAAAGTCATTTTGATGTTCAGGAATTTACATGCATAACTCGCCACGTATCATGATGAGAGTATACCCCTAAATTTTTAGTGACAGATGGAGTGCTTAAATTGATCTGATCTGATTGATAATGTGCTAATTTGAATAAAATGACAAGTATTTTTAATGCATGATGCACAAAGGGTTGGTTACATTTGGTGCTATGGGAGAAAATAGTCATATGGTATCACTCTCAAGTATATTTTTTATACTATGAGAGTAGCACTTGTGAGGTGACATAGTCTAGAGGAATGATAAGCTTGGGATGTAGCAGCCCTTATGTTGGTAACTTTACCACAGACAGACCGCGGTGGGGGTGGGGGAAGGGCAGGAGTTGGACACGTGAAATTCTGGCTATAGAGTAATTCTCCCTCTCTCTGGCCCAATTACTGTTTAAATATTTTATTTGCAGTGGAACAGCATCAGCAAGAGAGCTGGAGACAGACCCACTCCAGAATAGCCTATAGCAAGGTGGTTAGGGCAGTCACCTGGGAGTGGGGTAAAACAGGAATTTTCACTTGGTCTCTTCCTTTCTAGCTGAGGTCCCTACCCACTGGCCTGATGAACACTGCTTGTTGCTGCTATTTTGTTAATCTAGGCTGAAAAACA
Organism: Gopherus evgoodei; assembly: GCF_007399415.2. Classification (NCBI taxonomy): domain Eukaryota; kingdom Metazoa; phylum Chordata; order Testudines; family Testudinidae; genus Gopherus; species Gopherus evgoodei. The sequence goes on from NC_044329.1 coordinate 71,662,627, forward strand.
AAATTTCTGGATGAAATTATTTAGCAAATTTATGTCAAATTCATGCATATTTTTAAATCAATTGAAACTGCATTTTTCTGTGAATAAACAATGTATCTGATAATTTTTATCCAGGTCTACATAGGACCCTGAGTCCCTGTTTCTTTAATGAGATTTAGGTTCCTAAGGGCCTAAATCAATTTGAAAATGTGGCTTTGGCTCCTAAGTCACTTGGATCCTTGCATCACTGAGCACAGCAACTCCTAAATAACTTCAAAATCTGGGTGCTAGTGGGATTTTCATAAGCACCTAGGCACCTACATCCAGCTGAAATCTCTGAATGTTCAGGCTTCAGTGGAGCCTTGCAGTTCAGTGGGTCACGCCATACGTGAAAAAAGGAGAATTGTCTACGTGTTTCATGAAAGATCTAGAGGACATGATCTGAGATCCAACTAAGGTCCTGGAACAAAAATATTATTTTGTCCATAATCGGTATTAGTTATATGGTAGCTAAACCTGTATAAAGTTTCTATGGCCATAGCTGCAAAGCTATGAATATCTGAAAAATGAAACCTTAGGACCCAAACCTGTAAATACTTGTGAACATTCTTAACTTTATTCATGTGAGTAGCTCCACTGAAGTCTACTGGACTACTCATTATGCATAAAATTAAGCATGTGCATGTTTTTAAAATCAAGACCTAACTGAACATTTTGAGGTGACATGGCTTTTATTCTTCTATTGTTTCTTGCAGGTTAACAATGGAGCAGTTAAAGGTTCTTTGGTGAGAGTGAAGGTATAGAATAAATAATACATATGAAGTGGAAATTTTATATACAAAAATCAAATTACAGATGGAGTTTCAAGATGCAGCATGTCTAGTTTGGATTACTCATAACTACTGATCTAGAAAAAGCAATCTCTTTGAATCCTATAGCATTATGCATACTTAGGTTTCTCCTTTTTAATTTCTTGAAAAGCTTATGAGGAAATCCAAACTTTCATGTTAGTTAATCCGAAAGATCTTAGCAGTGCATTTTAATGTTACATCAAAGAAATGTTGTCACTACAATTTGACTAGTTTAACATTTTTAAATGGGAATTGAGTGTATTTTATCATCCTTTATATTCTGTCAGGAAACAACAGATTTAAACTGATGATTGAAATGATTTACACTGTTAACTTAAAAAAATCCCATTAGAATTAAATATGTAAGAAGCACATTTCTGGCTATTGAAGTATGCAAAATGCGGTATTGCACAATTCTAATGGTTGCTGAGCATTCATGAATACAGTGGCTATCTGGATGGTTAGTCTACTGTTTTTTCACTTCCAAGAGTTGAATTCAAATCCTGTTTATAAAGTGGAAAAAGAACCAAGTGATCTCACCCTTGCTTTCCTTTGTCCACCTAAGCAAACCAAATATGCCATATCTGATAGTCTATTCAAGTGAAGACGACAGAGACTGGAAGAGAGATATGTCTGGATTGAAGTGCATTTTCAGAGCTGTGTGGAAAATCAGGTAGTTGTTAGTATAGAATACTGACTTGAAACTTTTCTGAACACTACAAGCACAGTAACAAAACCCGTTCTCCTTTAATTAAACTGAATTGGTAGAGACTCAAAGATCAGTCATATCTCTTCCCACCCTGTCCTTGAAGTTCAAGTTGAAATGAAAGGAGGAAGCACACAGCTAGAACAGGAGGGATATATCGTTTCTAGTCTCGCCAGCTATCTTGTCGGTTTCTTTTCTTTTTGTGTGCTTGTGTTTCTTTAATTTCCCAAAGATTCTTTGCTTGGAATAAGTAGAGGCTTGTGCCAAAGTAGGAAATCCTTTTATTCTTGAGTTTTGGTGGGTCAAGGAAGAAGAAGTGGCAATGATCTTTGGAAATGTGCATGTCCAAACTACCACTGAAGGACTATTCCTGTTCCTATTGAAAAGAATGGGACTTTACTTCAACAGCAACAGAATCTGGCCTTATTGGTTTATTCTCCTTAATCCTAGGAGTATTTAAGGGTCCCTGAGACTGCCTTGCTTGAGGAAGAAGAGCAGGAGCTCTGTTTATTGCAGTCCTCCATTCTTTCTGAGGGGCTGGGTTTAGAATGGTAGGCGACAGTGCTACTGTTTTAAAATACAGGGATTAAGAGTGAAATCTTCTGATGGTGCTCTGTATACTTGTGGTGGGTCTATTTGCCTAAAGATGCATGTGCCTTGGGGATTTATGTTGCATGTTATAGTGATTTGTGTCTTATTTGTTGTATAGCTTTGTAATGGAATTAAATGGAATGGAGGGATCTAGGATAAGAGTGGTATGTATAGCACAGTGGACAGTGTCACTGTGCTTGCCAGCTCAACCTTTTAAGGAATTTACTGGCTGGGAGCAGAAGCTTCCCCTGTAGGTATAGCTGATTGCATACTCTAGGAAACGCTGTCCATTCCAACAAAGGCATTCAGTACTGTTGAGTCTATTTTAATTCTGTGAAAATAAACTGGTTGTTTTCAGCAGCAAAATAATGTTTCAAGAAGATGAGCAAGAGTCCATGATCCTCCTTCCAGCCTTCAAAATCTTGAATTATATAAGAAGTGCTCATAAAAACAGTACTTCAGTATCTCCTAGTTTAATAAAGGAAGTTTGCCATTTGTCTAGCAAATTGATTCAAAATTTGTAATTTACACAAAGTGATACCAAACCAATGCAATAAATGTATTTTCAAAATGGTGTTAGATTTTCATTTGAAAATTGATTGTGCATGAGTTTCTAAGCAGCTGCTGTTGGAAAGGACAGAGTTACTATCCAGTTATACCCTGCATAATAGCTGATCATACCAACCATAGCACATTTTGTAGGAAATATATTTTTGTCTTGTATTCTGAATTTTTTTAAAGATTAGTTCTGTGTTTGATATTTTGTATAGCTGAGAGTAAGAAGACAATGAATACTGTAGTGCTCATTTAATAAGTAAATCTTCAAGAAAATATGTTAAAGATATAAGGCCTGATTCTGCATCATTGAAGGCAAGGGGACTTCAGTGAAAATGAGATCAATCTCATAAGCCTGAATTTTCAAAATGTGACTAGTGATTTTGGGTGCCTCAATTTTTGGTGGTATCCAATTTAAGACAACCTATACGGGCTGATTTACAGAAGTGCTGAACATCAGCCTTCTGAAACTTACCCTTTTTAGGGTGTCTCCAGTTGAACCCCATAAATTGAGGCACCCAAAACCACAACTCATTGCAGCTGGTCAGAAAACATTATTTTTCCCCTATGGAAAATGTTGGCATATCAGCAAAAAATCAAAGACAACAATTTTTTATTTGTAAATACCATTGGACTGCCTCATGGGAGTTGTAGTTTGGGTACCTTATATTCCCATTCTCCTCTAAAGGCCACATTTCTTGGACAGACTACATCTTCCATGATGCACCATTGTATCCCCTCTGGAGTGTTAGGCAGTACATCATGGGAGTCCCATGGCTTTGTCTACATCCCATGAGAGATGGAATCTGGCTGGATAGTCCAGCCCACAGTGGAGAATAAAGACATGAGACAAATGAAGTATGACTCCCATGAGACACCATGGAGGCATTTCCAAATAGGGAATTCTATTTCAGTTTTGGGCTGAAATACTACGGTTCTTGGCTAAAAACTAAAAACTTCATTTTTCAAGTTTTTGCTTTTTTAATGAAAAATTTGAAGTGATCTGTTATAAGCAGGCACTTTTTGTTTTTTTAAAAAAAAAAGTTTGAAAAGCCAGTTTTCTTTTGAAAAATTGCTCTAACAATTTTTTTGACCAGACCTACCAGTCACTTCTGAAAATTCAGACCATGAAACAGGCGCTACAATTGCATTTTTTTCTCACTTGAGCACATCAGAGATTTGCCAGCAGTGCACTTGATTATAATGTGGGTAACTTTCAGGCTCAAAAATTAACCTTAGATCTTTGTACTCTGTTGATTCACTTTTTCTATGACTGGTGGGTGCAGATAATATTGTAAATGATAAATCTATTTTGCTCCTTTTTTGTAATGTTAAAAACATAAAGAAGAGCTTGATTAATTAAGATGTATTTATGCATCTGTTTTATACTTGCAACTTGGTTTATTGGCAACTTTAAAGCTATTTTTTAATGTTTGTTTAATTCATCCATTTAGTAGTTTCCAGAGTGAAGGCTTTAGTGTGTCAATACTTGGTCAAGCTTTAAAACTTCATTATTTTTTGACACAATGCTAGATCAGACATTTTGATTCTTGGAACTGCTAACTGCATGGACAGTGACTGAAATGATTAATCAAATAATTAAGTGTGTGTGTGCGTACAGACTGAAAAGGAAATTGAACTCCAATACTAAGAGGGACTACAAAAGCAGCAAAGAATCCTGTGGCACCTTATAGACTAACAGACGTTTTGGAGCATGAGCTTTCGTGGGTGAATACCCACTTTTTCAGATGCATGTGGTGGAAATATCCAGGGGCAGGTGTATATATATGCTAGCAAGCAAGCTAGAGATAACGAGGTCAGTTCAATCAGGGAGGATGAGGCCCTGTTCTAGCAGTTGAGGTGTGAAAACCAAGAGAGGAGAAACTGGTTCTGTAGTTGGCAAGCCATTCACAGTCTTTGTTTAATCCTGAGCTGATGGTGTCAAATTTGCAAATGAACTGAAGCTCAGCAGTTTCTCTGTGAAGTCTGGTCCTGAAGTTTTTTTGCTACATGATGGCCACCTTAAGGTCTGCTATAGAGTGGCCAGGGAGGTTGAAGTGCTCTCCTACAGGTTTTTGTATATTGCCATTCCTAATGTCTGATTTGTGTCCATTTATCCTTTTCTGTAGAGACTGTCCAGTTTGGCCGATGTACATAGCAGAGGGGCATTGCTGGCATATGATCTCTGATAACCAGTAGTATAGTAACAATAATGAAAATCTTGTACATTATATAACACCTCACATTCAAATTATTCCAAAGTGCTTTACTAATTTAAACTATAAATAATCGCTATAACTTTAACCACTCATGAATAAAGCCATCTCAGGGATGGAATGCAGAAAATGTTTAATAATTCACTGCAACACTATACAGCAGTTTAAGGGAAAAAGGGAAATCCTTCTTCGATAGTGATACTGCAAGGGAATTTAATTTAAGGGCAGACTTTAATTACTCAGTTGGAATGTGGCTAGGGCACTGCAGTTAACATGTATACTTTTACACAAAGTGCTGTGCAAATCTTCAAAGACAATAAATGATCAAGATCTTTATTTGACATCTTCTATAGCAGCACAGCCCCTCTCTTGAGCACAACACTAAAGCCTGATTTAGTAAAGATTCAAAAGTGATCACGAACAACTTTTCCAAGGTTGAAAAAAAAAAGCCTTCCCTTCAAATTCTGACCTCGCTCCACTCCACTTAGTCTTTGGGAATTGAAAGTGCCACAACATGTGATGTCATGGCTATATATAATACCTTGTACTTCTATTACCATCTTCTAAATCTGAGATGCTTCCTAGAGAAATATAAATTCTATATGGAGCTTGAATAGCAGCTTTACGTTTAAATATATAAGTACAGGAAAGGAGAACTGAACCAGGCAGGAAAGAATAACAGCAGCCAAATAAATTATATAAATTACTAAAAGTTAAGTATATACAGGAAATGCCAAGCTAAAATTAGATTGAAATATAAAAGAATACCAAGGCTTTATCTAAAGGCAGGAAATAGGTTTTCTTTATTCCCAATTTGTCTTTGAGAAATGGAGACAATAAAACAGTCAGACCCTGAGCTTGACCTGCTATTCTTTCCCTGGGAGCCTTTTATCTAAGCATGACACCCTTCAGTCTGTTCAGCAGAAGACCTGAAACTTTGCTTTCTCTCCTAGCACAGGTTACATTGAGACTACTTTAAATTATATTTCTTTCCTTCTAGGAAAGCTTCTACAATATGTATGCTACTAGTTTCCTTGGCAACTGACATGCAGTCAGCATAATGGCACTATGGCACCTGCAATTAAACTTCACAAGGCACGCCACCTTCATCCCCCAATATCTTCTCCTGGCTGTCCTTGCTTCTGAAAAGGGTATGTATGAGTTGGGGAGAGGGAGCTTTTTGCTTTTCACCCACCCTGTAGGGAAAGGGGTGTCCCATGCAGTTTTAGCACATGGAGCTTTAATAACTGTCTTGACTGTGTGATTACTTCACCTTTTATAATATGGAACAATAATTAGAGTGGCAGAGTCAAAACACTAGTCCATGGAAAGCTGGTGCATCTGATTGTCTGGAAACTAAGAATGGAGTGGGGCTGGATGTAGCTTGTAAACATGTAGCGTGTAGTTCTCGTTCTGTTAAATATTTTCTTCTGTAGTTATTTTTCCTGATTGTTGTTGCTGACTTAAATTAAAAGGCATGATTGGCCAATTGGATTTGGAGAGATTTCTCAGTGAATCTCTCACCTTTGCCACTGCTGGAAATGCTGTTCTTTCATAGCTCCTTTCTCCCACACGATCACTGATCTGGGTGCCTTCTGTGGCCTCTTGTTTTTCAACACCAACTAAATCATCTCAGCCAGAACTTTGTCAAGCCGGACCTTAAAAAACCCTAAGGATGGAGATTCCACCATTTCCCTAGGTAACCCTTTCCAGAGCTTCACCACCCTCCTAGTGAAATGGTTTTTCCTAATATCCGACCTAGACCTCCCCCACTTCAACTTAAGATCATTGCTTCTTCTTCTGTCATCTGCCGCCACTGAGAACAGCCTATCTCCATCCTCTTTGGAATCCCCTTCAGGTAGTTGAAGGCTGATATCAAATCCCCCCTCACTCTTTTCTTCTGCAGACTGAACAAATCCAGTTACCTCAGCCTCTCCTTGTAAGTCATGTACCCCAGCTCCCTGATCATTTCTGTTGCCCTCCGCTAAACTCCCTCCAATTTATCCACATCCTTTCTGTAGTGGGGGGCCCAAAACTGGACAGAATACTCCAGGTGTGGCCTCACCAGTGCTGAATAGAGGGGAATAATCACTTCCTTCAATCTGCTGGCAATGCTCCTGTCAGGGTTCCTTCCCCACTCTGAACTCTAGGGTACATTTGGGGACCTGCATGAAAGCCCCTTAAGCTTAGTTCTACCAGCTTAGGGTAAAACCTGGTATGCTGCCACCATCAAGTGATTTAACAAGAAACAGGGAAAGGACCACTTTTAGTTCCTGTCCCCACAAAATATCCCCCCCAAGCCCTTACATCCCCTTTCCTGTGGAGGCTTGAGAGTAATATCCTAACCAATTGGTTACAAAGTGATCAAAAACACAAACTCCTGGGTCTTTGGACAATGGAAAAATCAGTCAGGTTCTTAAAAGGATTTTATTAAAAAGAAAATGTAAAAATCATCTCTGTAAAATCAGGATGGAAAATAACTTTACAGGGTAATCAGATTTAAAGAGCCCAGAGGAACCCCCTCTAGCCTTAGTTTCAAAGTTACAACAAACCAGGGATACCTCCCTCTAGCAAAAGTAACATTCACAAGTTGAGAAAACAAAGATAAACTAATACGCCTTGCCTGGCTGTTGCTTACAAGTTTGAAATATGCGAGATCTGTTCAGAAAGATTTGGAGAACATGGATTGATATCCGTTCCCTCTTAGTCCCAAAAGCGAACACCACCAAAACAAAGAGCACAAACAAAAGCCATCCCCCCAGCCCCCCAAGATTTGAAAGTATCTTGTCCCCTTATTGGTCCTTTGGGTCAGGTATCAGCCAGGTTACCTGAGCTTCTTAACCCTTTACAGGTAAAAGGATTTTGGTACCTCTGGCCAGGAGTGATTTTATAGTATTGTATACAGGAGGATTGTTACCCTTCCCTTTATAGTTATGACAGCTCCTACTAATACAGCCCAAAATGCCGTTAGCCTTCTTGACAACAAAGGTGCATTGCTGACTCAAATCTAGCTTCTCGTCCACTGTAACCCCTAGGTCCTTTTCTGAAGAACTGCTGCTTAGCCAGTCAATCCCCAGCCTGTAGTGGTGCATGGGATTCTTCCATCTTAAGTGCAGGACTTTACACTTGTCCTTTTTGAACCTCATCAGATTTCTTTTGGCCCAATCCTCCAATTTGTCTAGGTCACTCTGGACCCTATCCCTACCCTCCAGTGTGTCTACCTCTCCTCCCAGCTTAATGTCATCCACGAAATTGCTGAGGGTACAATCCATTCCATCATCCAGGTCATTAATAAAGATGTTGAACAAAACCGGCCCCAGGACCGACCCCTGGGGCACTCTGCTTTATACCGGCTGCCAGCTAGACATCGAGCTGTTGATCACTACCCGTTGAGCCTGACAATCTAGCCAGTTTTCTATCCACCTTATTGTCCATTTAGCCAATCCATACTTTTTAAACTTGCTTTCAAGAATATGTGGGAGACCGTATCAAAAGCTTTGCTAAAGTCAAGATATATCACGTCCACACAGCGAAGTGTGTGCTCCTTAGCAGCTCCTTATTCTCTGAGTCTATAATTCTTTTTCCTCCCCCACATATAGGGAGCAAATATTAATGGTATCCCACATGGTCATGGTAAAGAGAAGAGTTAGCAGGCTGGGGCAGATGTTGGAAAGTTGGTTTGCCCAACACTCAGCTTCCTGGGCCTGCTGTCAGGCAGAAGGAAGTGAGCAAAGATCTCTGCTCTCAATTTTTAGATCCACAAAGGGCTTAGTTAAAAACAACAACAACAACAACAACAAATAAATTAAAGCCTGCCTTGGAAAATATAGACTGGTTCAAGTGGCAAACAAACAAAGAAAGTTCCCCATTCGCAACCATACAGAGAGGAACTCTTTAACTACAACAGCACATGAACAAAGTAAAAGAGATACATACAGTTCTTAGCATTCCAGAGTTAGGGCCTGATCCTGCCCTCATCTTAGTCACTGGAAAAACTCCCACTGACTTTAATTTTATGGTCAGGCCCTGCAGAGTGAATACAGACATTAGGACTTGCAGCCATGCATACAGACAAATATACAAACCTCTCATATGCGTATCACAACCAGTTCATGCTTAAAAAAACCAAACAAAAACAAAACCTAGTTCACTCACTCAAAATCAAACACAAAACTCCCACTCAACCAACAACCTCTTCCCTTCTCAACTGCCATCTGACTGTCATTCAGTTTCACACATTGCTATTATGTTCTATCCTTGGTTGTGACAATATCCAACACACAGTCTGTCGCTGAGGGCTCTGGTATATAAGAGCCCGCCAGAATACAATATTTAACCAGAAAAATGTAAGGCTGTCTGTCACGAAATATTACAACCTCAGTTATCCTGTGTAGGTTGGAAAATATAAACACACACACACAGACAGAGTCTTATTAGTAAGATGGAGGGAGGGAGATGGCTAATAGTTCAGAGCATCTACAAGAAGTGTTGCACTGCTGAAATTTGAAAAGCTCTCTGCAGATAAGTCAAAACTGCCCTTTCCTCATTGCCCTGTTTTTATAACTATATGAAATCTCACTGGGGCCTCTGGACTGTTCATGATCTTATAAGCATATGGGTTTGCGTTTTTTTAGTGTCTTCATTTTATTGTCTAGTAAGAACTAATAAATTCCCCTAACACCCTCCAAGCTTTTAAGATATTATGTATTCATTTAATTAGCACATTATAACATGCATCAAAACAATTCAAATGCTTAATTAAAATGTTGAACATAAAGTGGTTTTGTCTTGCCTTGATGTACATGTGAAACCCCCATTCACATTAATAGAGTTTACATGTATTCAGTGAAAAGAAAGTGAAACCACAGGATTTTTTGGAGAGACTGGGGGGAAGAGAGAGAATTAATTAAACAAAACTGATCTCAAATTACTCATTAAAATGTATTAATAAAAGTTACACATAATGAGCTGAAACAAGACCTGTAGTTTATAGGAGATATAAAATGAACAAAAGTGATTTCTAAATAACTAAACATATTAGAATAAATTTCAGCTCTATTTTTTATTTATTTATAAATTTGGTAGTGCAGAGAGGCTTGAAGTGGGTTGCGTACCCATTGTGCTTAACAGACATAATGAATGAGAATCCCTAACCCAAAGAGCAAAAAATAAGTCACAACTCCTTTACTTTATGAGGTTATGCCTTCCTTCTCTTCTTGTTCTAATTGTGGAGTTAAGTGTAAACATAGCAGAAACAACCAGACTTAGGCCTTGTCTACACTATGGGAGGAGAGTGATCTAAGTTACTCAACTTCAGCTATGTGAATAACGTAGCTGAAGTTGATGTACTTAGATCTACTTACTGCGGGGTCCACACTACACTATGTTGACAGCAGATGCTCTTCCATTGACTCCCCTTGAGCTTCTCATTCAGCTGGAATACAGGAGTCAACAAGAGAGGGATCTGCAGTGAATTTAGTGAGTCTTCACTAGACCCACTAAATCGACCAATGCATCGATTGCCACAAGTAGATCCCCCAGTAACTGTAGACAAGTCCTTAGTAGCTCAGCAAAAACTAAATTTCTCCCCGGTTTGTGTACTAGACTCTTCTTGTATGGGGTTGAGGAAACCTGATGGCCAATCAGTAGCTTCATTTGTCATGTTGCATTTGCACTTCTTCCCCTTGCAGATCTTTGAAACATCCATCTTGTCCACTGAACACATTCTGATTCCGTCTCCTCTGGCAGAAAATGGGGAAGTAGCTCTTCTACTAATGGATTAACCCTTCACCTGTCTACGTTCTTCCTGCACCAAGCAGAATGTAGCTGGAAGTAATGGGGAACTGGGCCCTCCTGAGATTCAGCCTGGCAATGGCTCAAAAAAGAAGAATAGCCAGTGTACCATGCTCCAGCCATGCTCCTTACGTCTGCCTTCCCCCAGGCAATGAAAGTGGGAGCAGTGTAGTCATTCCAGCAGCACTGCTCTACCTGGTGGACCCTGTCACACCAGCTGCATTGCCTGGTGGCTGTTTCCAGTCTGGGGCATAACAAAGAAAATATTCTTTTTTTTAAAATTGATTCCAAACCCTGCCCTTTAAGATAGTAATGCATAAATAAATAAAGGAGTGGGGTGACTTTCTCACTGAAATGGATAAGCCCCTCAATGACTGAGTTACATGTATATCTAACATTTCCTTTTGTATAATGTATCTCTACTGCTCAAAAGCCTTTCCTATTAAGCATAGACTAACCAGAGTTGAGATTCTGAAAAGTAAGTGTGTGTGTGTGTGTGTGTGTGTGTGTGTGTGTGTGTGTGAGAGAGAGAGAGAGAGAGAGAGAGTGAGAGAGAGAGAGAGAGAGAGAGAGAGAGAGAGTGTGTCCTCACTTCTGGGTATGTATACACTGTAGGAAAAAAGTATGTTCTTAACTCAAGTTAACTCGCTTGGGTTAAAATAGGAGTCACGGCAGCTTGTTTTTTTAACTCAGGTTAAGAGCTCAAGTTAAAATGCAGTCTTCCCTATAGGCTTTGACTCAAGCTGCTTTAAACATCCAGGGTGATATCCTGGCTCTATCAAAATCAATGGCAAAATGATAATTGCTTTCAGCAGAGCCAGGATTACATCCACAAGCTGTTGGCTGTGTAGATGAGCCTTGTGAGGTTTGGCCATATTTAATTCTTTTCTCATTTATACATGGGTTGAATAGCTATCTTATTAATTTAATATTTATTTGGAAGTGTGTTTCACACAGTGTGAACTATTTAGAGGGACATCTTCTATGGAGTGACTGCAGTCCAGATAGAAATGATGATGCTTGTTTTATTGCCTGGTCCTAAAGAAGAAGCAGGATATGAAAAAATTCTACAATATGACTAATGAATATATGTAGCTTTCAGTTTGAAGTATTCCTGTTAAAATCAGAGCCTAATGCAACCTGAAGATGCTGTCATGGGTGAGCTAGCTGACCCTATTTACAAGAACTTCTAAGTACAAACCATTTTAAAAAGTAAAAATCTACAAAAATTCAAATGGAGGATGGACAAAATATCCTCTCAAGAAAGATTAATCAGCAAATGCATTAATCAATAGAGGCCCCACATAGGCCATTTACACTTTCAGACAAAAGCCCCACTTAAATAACAGTTAGCAGCAAAATAAGCTGAAATTAAAAAAAAAAAAAGACAAAAGAAACTACTTCTTGGTCTGGGAAGACAATGAGTTACCTAATCCTCTTAATCTTCCGGGATAGCTGCTAGAATAGAGTGCAATTCTGTACCCTCTTCTCTGTGCAGCAATTTCTGAGTTAATTAGTCTCCAATGTTAGCAAGTGGGTGGCATTTACTTTTATAATAATAGGGCTGTCTTTTAAATGGAGGCAGCACGGATCATGATTGTGTACCTTACCTTTTGTGGCAGGAAAGTAAAGGTTCAGTAAATGGCTTTAAGCAGAAAGTTAACTAACTACTCCACCCACTGCTTACAATGCCTGCACCCTGAGTATGTTGCTTTACATGTTCTAATTATGGAATGGCAAACATCAAGTAGAAATGATGCTATGCCTGGGTGGGGATGGTGACTCAACCTCAACTAGTGACTGTAGAATAGGCTGTCAGATGTATTCTTTTTTAATCATGCTTGGATGCTGCTTCTCTGACTCACTACTGCTTATAAACGTGTAAGTGCCACATTAGCTAATAAAGCAGACTTTGGAATTAAATAAGGTACTTCACCCTTTAAAGTATTAGGCCTTCATGTGGCCTTTGGCAGTAATGTATAATAAAGCTATTAGTATCACAGGAGGCGATAAACAGTGGGTGATAGTCAAAGAAGCTCTTGCCTGTGACTCCCTTGTATGAATCACAAGCAAATATGGAAGAGTTGATTTATCATTTTAGGGTTGGTTTGTTAAGTTTTAATAGGTAACTGTTTGTATAAGGGCAAATCCTAGTCCACTGTGGAACGCTTGAGTAAAACGAGTTTGAGTAGGGAAGCTGTACATAGCTTGGGGTGTGGTGCAGAAAATTTAAATGAGAGTTGTCACTCATTTTAGTCCCAAACTTATTGGTGTATTCTATGGAAATTTGGTGTTCTCTCACTTTAATTATGGAAAACTGTTTACATCAGAAATAAAGAACCAGGAAACTGAGGCTATAGAAAGGGTCATTTATAACAGAGGGATGGATCCCATGGCATTTTAAGTTTACTGTATGAACAGTTTTCCCTCTCTTTCTTTCATTTTGGGTTTTGTCCCATTTTGGTCCCACGTTTGGTCCCACCTCAGGACAGGACTCCTTGTGCTAGACACTGCATGGATATATTTATCAAATCATAGTCCCTGGCCCAATGAGCTTACAGTCTAAAAGACAAGCTGTAATGGGTAGACGAGGCACATAAATGGGCTGTAATGGGGAGTTGGAGAGGGTGACACAAATTATAGGATGTGCACAATTCTTAGCAAATCAGGAACAGTAATCACAATTCACTGCCTGCCTGGGGAATGGGATGGAATAGCCAATTTGACCCATTTCTCCATCTCTCACTAGATGAAGTTTTATGTCAAATGATCTGTGATGTGCACGGATGGCTGTCCATGGGCCATGAAGGGAGCAGAATTTAGCATTTGGCTCTTAAGATCCATTTCTACCAGGTCACTAAAAGGAAGCTGAAGCCCTAGGAACAAGAGAGGGGCGGCAGAGAGCGAAAGTGATGGACTGAATTTGCAGCAAGGAGCTTTGGCCTGACAGAGCTAATCCCCAGGACAGCCAGGAGGAGGCACCGCACAGCAGTGTTTAGGGTACTCCATCACTGGGAGACTGACACATTTTTTGAAAAGTACAAAACTACAGCACAACAATTTCCAGAGGGACCCAAGCTCTAGTGCAGAATGTGAAACTACATTTAACTCCACTTTTGAAACTGACCATATTTCAAACTGATGGTGTCCCGTGTAAATAAATAAATAAAGCAGAACAAAACACTTTTGTTAACACTAAATAACTTTGCTGTGTTGCACGGGGGATATGATAGATGGAGTTGAAATGTGTCCTAAATAAATTTTCTCTGGAGACTTCTCGTATTTTAGGGCCCAATCTTGCAAGCAACCTCCTCCAAACATCTGACTCCAGCATCTACGTAGAAACCCTTTGCTTTAATAAGTCACCTTATGGCTGCAAGCATCCCCTCATGTAGTTAATGAATAGGGATTTGTGTAAAATTCTCTCTTCGAGTATGTTATTAATCATCTTCCATCTAAACAGAAATAATCTTTTCCCTCTTCCTTGCTCTCCTACGCCTCCTCATCCCCTCTCCTCCGCAGTAGCATTATTTGAAAATGCTCTTTCTACCATGTTCTAATTCATAATGTGTGTATGTTTGTGACCAATATGCTGGAAGATCTGTTTGTTCCAAACGTGCAAGCATTTTTTTCATTTTTAAATTGAGTGTATCGCTGGAAATAGTAGAACAGATGGAAGAAATGTTATTATGGATTTGTAAATACTGTGATCAGATACATAGCCAAAGCCTTATCAGCCACTTCACTAGCAATGTTTCCTTGTCACTTGATGGCTCTTGCTAAAAATGGGTGAACTGATTTTAAAAAGAAAAGACTCACAAGAACAAGCCCAAACTGAGATTCTGTAGGATTGATTCTAAGTTATCTTTATTTTTCCCCAATTGTCCATTAATTTCTGTCACAGCCCACTGTAGTGGTTTGGTGATGGACGGTGGAATGCCAAAATATGGGTAAGATCCTTAGCTTGCATAACTCAGCATAGCCCCATTGACTTCAACAAAGCTATGCCAACTTACACCATCTGAGGAGCTGGCCCTATATTTTCCCTTCTCTGCTGCTCTCTTGCTTTATTCCTGTTTCCAATTCTCAGCCAAGTGCCTATTCAGCTGTTTGGAAGCTGCTGTGCTAGACTCCTTCTATACTGAACTGGGAATCCTGTTTTCTGAAGTGGTCTAAACCAAATTACCATATGTACTTGTTCACAAGCAGAATATTTTTGATAACAAAGTGATGCATCAAAGAGCAGAGGTCAGCTTATATTGAAATAAATATGCATTTGAACTGTCACAAATAGGAAATATGGACGAAACACCAATGACATTCAATCTCCAGAGCAACAGAATGGTAACCGTTGTTGTTGAAAGAACAGTTTTAATTAAAACCACTGGCCATGAAAAAATCCATTTTATGGTGGTTTTATCATATTTGGCAAATGGATCAAAGCTCCCTCCTGTTATTTTTAAAAGAAAAACCTTGCCTAAAAACATGAAATTTACTGCTGGTGTCATCGTATGTGCACACAAAAAGGGAAGGATGGATGGATGAAAATGGAACTATTGAATGGCTGGGAAAAGTGTGGAATAAGAGACCAGGAGCACTTTTCAAGAAACCTGCTATGCTCATTTGGGACATGTTCAGGACACACAAGACAGATGAAGTGAAAAATGTGGCCAAAAATATGAAAACTACTTTGGCTGTAATACCTGGAGGCTTAACTTCAGTTCTATAGCTGCTTGATGTCTGCCTGAACAAACCCTTTAAAGACAGGCTACGCAACATGTAGTCTGAATGGATGTGTGCAGGCATGGTGAAGTAGACAAAAAGCAGGAATCTTATGAAGCCCGAAATCAATCTGGTTGCCCAGTGGATCAAGGATGCGTGGGTGTCCATTCCCTTGGAAATGATAGACAAATCATTTAGGAAATGCTGCATCAGCAATGCACTCAACGGGTCAGAAGATGATGCCATATTTGATAATGACACAACAGAGGCTGATGATGAGAAGGAATCTGAGTCTGAAGATGACACGGCCGACATCTACGATGACAATGCAGGTGCAGCTGTGACTGAAGCCGAGTTTAATGAACTGTTTGGTGAATCAGAGACTGATTCAGTCTTTGAAGGATTTTAAGACTTTTTAAAGTCTCATATTGTTCTAAGTTAATTGTTTTAAATATCCATTTACTGATTTTAAATATTGACTGTAATTTTGAAGGTGAATGCATATTTGTTCAGTTATTATAACATCAGTTTTTTCATTAGATTACATTAAAGTAATTCTAGCCAAACTTTTGAGTGTTTCTTGTGATGCCAGCTTTTAAAATATAACAGGGGTTGCAAAACTTTGGCTCCCACCCTATCGGGTTAAGCCGCTGGTGGGTCAGGACATTTTGTTTACTTGGAGCGTCTGCAGGCGCAGAGCCCCTCAGCTCCCAGTGTCCACTGTTTGCTGTTCCCAGCCAATGAGAGCTCCCACTGTGAACTCTCCGGGTAAAGAAAACATCCAGGCGCGCTAGTGGCTTACCCTTATGGGCCAGGAGCCAAAATTTGCCAACCCCTAAAATATAGGGTCGGCTTAAGAAAGGGTCATAAAGTTTTTTTTGCTATTTTTACCTAACCATCTTGGGGGATCAGCTTATAAACAAATGGGCTAATGAATGAATATATTCATTGGTTTAAATATGGCTTAGCTTGCCAGTATTGACAGGACTAAACCATATAAACCAAGTTTGTAAACCTTAGGTTAGCCTTGGTCACAACTCTAGGTTGAGTAGAACTTATTTTTAAAACTGTTTTAATATCATCTAATACAGTCTCTGGGTCCAAAAGTTTGTTCAATTTGTTAAAATGTTATAGGTCCAAATGATCTGTTGTAAATGGGTTAGGTACACTTTATACAATACTTCTCACTATCCAAATTGTACTTGAAGTCTATAGAATTCTCAGTTGACAATTGTACTTTTTATTAACTGCAAAAAACTATGGTCAAAATGTTCAAATTTGTCGCCTAAGTTCAGACATCTAAATACCTATTTAGGAACCAATCCAAAGCTTTTGTTTAGATTTTTCATAGGTGCTGAGCATCTGTTGAGCAGTTCCTGTTGATTACACTAGAAGTTGCGGGTTTCAGCAATTGTGAAAATCAGGCCACTTTTGATACAGTATTTAAATATTGATTTAGTGCCTTGCATTAGGCATCCAAATTTGAAGCTTTTGGCCTGGGTTCATACAACATTTAGATTCCCAAAAGTCCAGAAATGCCAGCGTTAAAGTTGAATATCCAACTGTAAAAGGTGTGGCATATTTTAGGTGATGTGATTCTTTGCCAGTAGAGTAAAGTAAATAACATCATATTGCTCTTTTAAGAACTCCTGCCTATTCTGTTTGTCTGTCTGCTGGACTGGTGCTTTCTCTACTGGAAAATAAACTGACATTTAGTGGTGGTAACACAGCATGGTGATTGACTGGAGGCTACTAAATCGAGATGCTCGAAGAACAAGTTTCAGTTGTGGCAGTCAAGCAATTTAAGAAGCACATCGATGGTCAGAGGCATTTAACAATGTACCAGCTGCCAACTCTGATTTTTCAAAGTGAATTGTAACTGCAGTGTACTTTAAATGAACGTCTGCTTATGGAACAAAACTTTTCCTACTTTAAAACAAAAACAAAACAAAAACAATTGAAGTTCATTTGAAGGAACTATTCTAAAATTGGTTTGGTCTTGAGCTCCCAGAGTTTTGAAGGTATTGGATTGTTCAAATGCACACACAATTGGTAAACTTTTTTTTTTTTTTTTTTTTGCAGTTCAGCTCTGATCTGGACTTCAGAGCTTTATTGCATAACCTGCAATCTCTTGGTGTGTGACTGGGAGTTCTGCATGCAGGAATGGTGCAACATTTGTAGGAATGAGCTGGGGTGAAGTTCAGAGAGGACAATTATTTGCAGTTTACTTTAAATGAGGCTTACAGATTTTTCTCTTGTCAAAAAAGCAAGGTTTCTGTAACAGTTCAGCACCATAGTGTCTATTCATCATAAAATAATAATGGATCTTCATTGGCCTTATTTTCTGAGAAATTAGTTTTGATTCTCACTTTCTAAGATGCAAGACAGCATACTCAATGGTGATTCATGCTTTGTCTCGTCACTGTAACCTCTAGAGCTCTGGCAAATGGGGGAGATCTTTTCTCCTTCAGATAAAAGGCATCTCTGCCATCACTTCATATTGTGTTCCGTTGGTGGGTGCAGCACCGACAGCCCACATGCACTGCCCTTCTGCCATTTCTCTGAAGGCTAGTCTAAGCCTGCTTATTTATTCGTGTACAAGATACTGCATCTGCAGGGACTGTACCATTTCTAATTATTAAAAGACTACTGAAACTTACTTTTATGAATTCCTGAAAAACAAATCCTGCTTAAATTATTGCCAGAATTCCACAGCTTGGGGTGATCCTGCTCCTACTGGAGTCCAGAACAAAACTCAGATTTGTTTTAATTAAAACAAATTCTGGGCCCATTCTGTTCTTTAAGGTATAAATGGTAAAAAGTGGCAACAAGCAATTTGACTTAAGGTATCTTAGGCTCTGATCCAAAACCCGTTTAACTCAAAGGGAATCTTTCTATAGTGGGCTTGGATAAGGCTTTTAGTGAACTGGTTATCCAGAAATACTAGTTTTTGCAAATAGTAATTTTCTCTCCTCTATCCATTTTCCCCATACTGCCCTTTTCTACCTACTTGTATTTCTGATTGAAATTCAGGTGATATAGATTATATATAATCTCCAATTCTAGCAGAACTACTCAGATTATCTGTCTGATTCACTGAAGATTTATCCCTTTTTTGGCCACATGATTTCAGGAAAATCGGCAAAGAGTCCTGTGGCAACTTATAGACTAACAGAAGTATTAGAGCATAAGCTTTCATGGGTGACTACCTGCTTCGTCAGACGCATGTGGTGGAAATTTCCAGAGGCAGGCATAAATATGCAGTCTAGACTGATTCTTGCCTGCATATTTATACCTGCATCTGGAAATTTCTACCACATGCGTCTGACGAAGTGGGTTTTCACCCACGAAAGCTTATGCTCCAGTACAGGACTCTTCGCCGCTTTTTACAGATCCAGACTAACATGGCTACCCCTCTGATACATGGTTTCATGAGTAGATCGGGTCAAATTTTGTTTAAAAAGTAGGGGGTTTATGAAAACTGGCTATTTTGTCAAAACAGAACTTCTTTGCAGGGAAATATTCTTAAGTTTTCACTGAAACTGAAAACTTTGGAGTGATAAACATTTTCAACAAAAATCCCCAATTTTTTTAAGGAAACATTGACAAATTATTTTTTCCATTGAAATTTTTTTGTCAGGAACAAAACATTTCATGGTCAGTTGTATTTATGAACCAATCTTAATTTCTGTGAAATTATTTGATGTTATAGCTGTTTGGAAGACTTCTATGAAACAAATTTCAGACTTTTTTTTTGTGTGTGTGAATTCCCACACACACATGCATCTCTACCCATTTTTTTAACCCACTAAAATATTTGATGAATACTTTGGCTGAAATGTGTTGTCTGGAAACTGTTGGCTTCTACTAATCTTAATGCATGACTAGCCATTTCTGTCCTTGTAACAGGGCCTTCTCGGTCCTGCTTCAATCTCTGTCTACAAACCACGCAGAGATCCTTGTGCTGGTTCATCACCTCATGCAGTTTATTTATAATTGAGTCCCATCATCTTCACAGCATACCTAGCACCTTTACAAGCAGGGGGAGAGCACTCACACTCCCTACTTTTCACTTTCTTCCTGTGCCTATTTCTGAGCTCTGGCTAATGGCTTAATTAGCCTTTCTGCCCTGCCCCACCCACAAATTAGGCACAGATCTGCCTCCTCAGCTCCAATCTCTTATGCCTGATTGGAGATGCTGTGAACAACGTGCTGACTCAGGGTTTTGTACCTAGCACTCTGCCACAGTCCTATACCAGTGCCTTTGTTCCCTGCCTGTATGGAAATAGCAAATGATGAATAGTAAACAATACACTTCTGGAATTATTGTCTTAACAAATATTAATTTATGCTGTGTCATGAAACTTCTGGAATTCATTATCACTTTTACAAATAACCAGCAGTTGTCCAAATTCTTGTAAATAATAAATAATAGCACACTAAACTGTTCATTAAAACATTTGCAAATCACTTTTTAATATTTGACCCTAACTACTAATGACAAATGACATGAGTAACTTTATATTCATTTTATGATTCAGGATAAGAGAACCTGTAAAGTCTCAGGAGGCTTTATATCTTAACATAGTCAAGTCACTACAGTCTGGAAATAGAAGTTTAAAATCTCATGATGTAAGGTAGTACTGAGCATTTCATCTCCGAGTCTAGTTTGAGATGAGTTGCAAATAGTTTAAGATTAGTTTTATTATAGTATTTCCTTCTTTCCTAGTCAGAACCTGGAAATGCAGAGATGCACAAAAATGCTAAAGATAACCAAAAGAAAAAAAAACCCTCTTTTTCTGAAACTCAGAATATTGGGTTTAGTTTGAATTTTGGATTTGGTTTCATTTTCATTTGTAATAAATGCAAACCAGTTTTGCAGCCCTAATGCTAATAATTCTGTGACTTTGTATGAACAATTGGAAACTAATCAAATAGTTTCAAATCTTTTTTAAACTCAAAACTCACAAATGTTCGGTGTCCAAAGTCATTTCTTTTCTTCTACCTATGGCTTCTGTACAACTTGTGTCTAAAATGAAAAAAAGGCTTTTATCAAATAAACAATAGCCCTCCTGGAGACATCAGTGACTTGGCATAACTCAGGTTACTTAACACTTGCTTCAGTGTCTTTCCATTCTTCATTGCACTACTGCTCATTTTAGCATTGTCTCTTGGCTTTCAATATCCAGGCTTACCTAGTCTGTGGCACTAAAAAGACTAGTATAAGTCAGCAGGCACGGAGCCCCTCATTCTGACTCATGAATTCTGATTGATGATAGGTCTCCTAAGTAAACAGAAGGTATGAAGGACCTTAGTGGGTGATTTGATGTGCTTTTTGCACCACAACTGTATAGAAGTAGTGAAAGAAGCAGCACAGATATTGCTAAAAGTGGAATGCTGGAATGTGAATGTTATTTAGAAAATAGGCAGACATGCTACTATCCCTGCTAGCTTTGCAAGTCTGTGAGAGAAAAGGAGAAAATAAAAAGGCCCTGATCCTCAGATCTGTCCAAGTTGTGTTGTGCAGAGGATCCAAGAGTAGAAGTGCAAAAGTGATTGCTCACCACCTAAGTACTCCCATGATCCCAGGAGCACTTGGAGGCCATGTTTGCCCCAAGTACAAAATAAAGCAGTCCCAAGTCTGCTTTAACTTGTGTCAGCACTGTCATGTCTTAGAAACAGAAATCCTTTGGCACACCGATGGGGAGAGGAGAGGAGGAAGAATTGGGCTGTGGGGGCCTACCTCCAACTTCGTGATCATGTAGTTTCTCCCATGGTGGGATAAGCCTCAATTACATTATCATGGCAGCTTGAAGTTCCTTGCCTCAAACCTGTAAAATACCCACAGACTCACTTAGTACATATTTGTCCATCTTTCAACTTTAGTTGCTCCTATAGGTTCTACAGCAGCAACCTTTTGGTTTTATGATTTTTAAACAGAAGGAAACCCAAGGAGATAGAAGAGGCTAGAATAAGGCTCTCCTTCTGCTTGTTGAAAATTGGAAGCCTGTGTTTGTAAACTATCTATTTGAATTCTGAACAGCTTTTGATTTGGTTATGCCCGTTGTTACTCTCTGTATTCAAGTATTCATACGAGTGGGTTTTTGTTTGTACAATTACTTGGGGGATGACCTTTTTTTATATATATACAATTGGATTCTCACATGTGAACAAAATAATCATTTGATAGCAAGGATGTTTTATCTATATTTCTTATTCCCCTCTTTAAAACTTTTCTGTGATCCTGTCAGGGAGTTAAACCAATACCATATGATTCGCGATACAAATCAGACACCATGAACAGCAACTAATTGGCATGACAAGTTTGTGAACAACCTATAGTTTGAAGTTCATATGAACTGTTTGCTAAATTATGGATAGCAAATAAGATTAATGAAAGCCAGTCTGTTCACAAATAGAAAAATGACATTATTTACGGTGTTGTTGTAGCTGTGTTGGTCCCAGGATATGAGAGAGACAAGGTGATGAGGTAATATCTGTTACTGGCCCATCTTCTGTGAAAAAGAGGTGTGCTTTCAAGCTCCACAGAGCTCTTCTTTAGAAATGGAGAAGAGCTCTGTTGAGCTTAAAAGCTTGTCTTTCAGCAACAAAAGTTGTTTCTATAAAAGATATCACATCACCTACTTTGCATGTCTCACATGATTTATAATGTAATCCACTCTATTTGTTTTCTTCCCTTCCCCTGCTTTTGCTATGATTTTCCTTTGTATTTTTCCTCCTGTCTTTTAATCCAATCTTTTTTCTTTATTCTATTCTTAGACTTCAAACTTGTGGGACAGATTCTGTTTCCAGCTGCAGATCCTGTACATCACTCCAGACATGTAATGACCACAGCTGTCCAGGGAAGTATTACTCTGCTGCAGAGACAGCATTAGGCAGACATAATTGGAAGGCTTGACTGAGGGGGTTGGCCTGGGGGTAGGAAGGAGTGGACCAGAAGTACATGGCACTATCAAGCTTCTGGACTGGGCTGCAGCCTATAGGCAGCTTGACATGGACTGCCATAACTTTTAGCAGCCAGGAATCATTTTGAGTCCCAGAGTAGGAGAGAATCCAGAAAGCATAAAGGTGGTGTAAAATCACCTTTGTCCCCTTCTTCTCACCTGTATCTTCTGTGTTGTGCCTGCAGAAGGTGAAGTACAGATTCAGATCTAGATCCAGATCTCCAAAGGTATTTAGTTACTAACTCCCACTGGTGGGATTTTTTTAAAGCTCTGGGCTCTACTATCTCCAGTTGCCTGCCTCCTTCTCCAGTTTTCCAATTCCAGTAGACAAAGCAGTTCAAATGTGCTACTTTTCTTTCCAAGTGAACTAATACATTGGAGACAGTAATTCCTGCCAACCTTACACACACAATTGCCTGGTATTTTTTTAGTTTTTCCTCCGCACTTGCACAAGTTTGCATTCCACAGATACAGAGTTGTCATCAAAAAGAGTCTATCTGCATGCAGACCCAAAACATTGGCACAACAGTATGTGAACCTCTCTTTTTTGAAAAGTTTCAGTAAAGTAACTCACCACACAAATATCTGCCCTTCTAAACCCAACCCCCTACCACTGCTCGTGAAAAACCGGGCAACCAAACAAACACAACGCCTATCCTGAGCAGAGTCTTGATCCCACAAATGAGAAGTACTGGAGACTTCATACTGGAGAGTCCACTAGCCGCTTTGCTATTACTTTAATTTTATGTGAAAAGTGCTCAGATACATAGTAAGGTGACTGGTGGCAAAGTAAAACCCTAAATACATAGATTAAAATTATATCAAACTGATGTCTGAATAAAGTGCAGTTAGTCTTATCAAAAACATTTTATATTTTTCCTTATATAGGACTAGTGTAGAAGAATCCATTTTGAAATTTGCAATATGTAGGTTCAAAGCCTTAATAGACTAGCACTAATGCCTACAAGATTTAGGGCCAGATTCTTGATTGGTGTAAAATAGTATAACGCCATTGAACTCAGAAGAACAGTTCCAATTTAAACCTGTTTAGAATCAGGCCAGTGAAGTGGTTTACTTTAATCTATTGTTTTTGAAGCGACAAGTTGTCTTCTCAATGTATTTCATAAATGTTTTTCTTATATCACACTCTTGATATGAAAGTTTCAGTTTCTATTTAGTGTTTATATGAAAAGTGTTATAATTTCCATTTTAACATGCAGAGAAAGCATAAACAACTGCAATATTCTACTAAACGTTAGATATAAATTATTCTGTATATTGATTGATTCGGTCATGTAATCTCCAAACGAAGATCTTAAACAAAACCCAAAGAAGGCATGTCTGCTTCTGTCTTCCATCATCAAGAAAAGTATTACTCTGCAAGTTTAACACCTTAACAAATGTGTATGTTTAACCCACTATCTGAACACTAATATTCTAGGCATGAGAGAGAAGTGTGTTGCCTCTGACTTTAAATACAGATTTATTAAATAAGATATAGTAGTTTATTATTATTTTGCTGTGTTTTAGAGACCCAATTCTAACATCAAGATGACCATTGATGCACATGGGATAAGAGTTTGAGGATTTGTTGCCATTTATTCATCAGTGGAGGTTAAATAAGGCTTTTCCAGCTTATGGTGATAAAACAGTTGATGCTGATAAGGGAATATGTTAGACAATATAAAAAGCTATAGATTTACTGTTCAAGCAAAATAATGTAAAGTTGTACTTCTAAAGATTTTGGACTAGATCCTGAACTGGTGTAGACCACTAGAGCGTCATTGACTTTATGAATGAATTTATACCAGGCAAGGAACTGACACTAATAGAAACTTTTTAGCACAATTCAGTTTAATCTTTTATTTTGCTTTTGAATCAATATTTATCTTTAAAAATAGTGCCCCAAATGGAAACACATACAGATGAAAAGATAGAATATACAATTTCAAAGAGATGAACTATCAATAAAGCTCCCATAATTGTATTGCCTTTAATGGCCATCATTAACTGATCTTTTTGTTGTATGTTTTTTGTTTTATGTGAATACTTGACAGCCTGATTGAATAATGGGGAGATTTGATTATGGATTATAAAACTCATGTTTAAATCCCATTTTCAGATACAGGTACAAATTGTGTGCCAGTCTGGAACACGTAGCTAGAGTTTTATTATGGCTTTGGTTAAATCAAGCTTTTTATCTAAGTCTCTTATATAAAAGCTATTCTTTCATACTCGATGCTCTTTATTTTTTTAAAAGGTTTTTCCTCCTATTTTAATTATAAACACTGCCCTACTACCTGCAAAAATATGGGTACCTTGAACATATGGGTTTTGATTATTCAGCTAATGTTGCCAGCAGTATGCAGTAGATCTGTTGACAAAACACCCGATTACCTGATTATGCTGTGTAAGCCATCATTTCCAGAAATACACCACTATCACTACAGCTCCTGGCTCTTGCTCTGGAGACATGCATGATTTTGGCAAGTTGACTTCTTCAAGCAAAAACCTAATTACTGTGTCCACTCATAACAACACTTACTGTTTAAAAAGTTGTCAGAGGTTGGCTGGACCTTTAAGAAGAATTAGACACAGCATGGCCTATGACAGATCAGTTACTTCCCCTTCCACCCCATTGGTCCTGATTGGCTAGGAATTAGATGGACATTCTAATTATTAGACCCCATTGAGAGGGTAATGAGATACCTACCCAGAACTGCGAAAGCTCATCTGGGAAAGGGAACTGTGGAAGGACAGTTAGCTTCACTGGTAGGTCCTGGAAAAGGGTAATTCCCAGGCAGATGGCTGGGAAGGGGATAGAGGAAGGTTGCAGATTAGATGCCAGTTGATCAGCCCCTGTAACTGGCCCAAAAGGGAAAGCGTGAAAAGAGAGATGGAGGCTCCTGTGACAGGCCCTGGAGAGAGCCAGACTCCAGGTGGATGGCCTGGAGCTAGACTCCAAATAAAGATCCAGCCTGTTGAGAACCAACTTGGGGGAAAAGACTTCCAGAGAGGGAAAGCCCTGAGAGTCATTGCCTGTAAAAGCACAGGAAATAAGTGAGAGCTGAGCCCAGAAGTGGGAGAAGGCCCTTTTGTTTGTTGCAGTTGGGAGTGTTGTCCAAGGAATTGTCTAAACAGTGGAGTAATGCAAACTAACTAATTGGTCAGTGTGCACCAGCAGGGTCTATACAGAAGGTTCCCTAGTGCACCTTAATGAAACACTACAATAAAACACAGTAGGGAACCTTTAGTGCATACCAGCAGGTCGTACACAGACCAATTAATGGGCAACATGTAAGCTTGCTTTAGAAATCACACCCCTATAGTGTGCATTGCCACACTCTGCAGACAAGAGCTAAGTTTGTTATCAGCGCGTTGCTGGGTAGTGACATGGGTGACTATCACCTAGGAGCGTTTCCATGGGTTGAGGGGAACTGAGAATCATTAATACTGCCATGATGGACCACAAGGGGGTGCTGCACAGGTAACCCTGCCACACAATTATGCAGCCTCTTGAAACTATGAAGGGAAATCCTTGCTCCTTTACAAGTTAATGATTTTTTTGCCATTGACTTCAGTGAAGCCATGATTTTGCCCTGTGGCTTGGAAATCTATTCTGTCTTGTTGTTTCTACAAACTTGGAAAGAAAACACATATCTACATTAGAAAGAATATGAAGAACATCTTTGATTAGTTTATTGTAGTACAGTTTCCTGTAATGAAGATGGAGGTACAATGCCAATATCTTTGAGTATTACTAAATTAGTCTGTATTTCTCATGATTGATGCTTGGTTGTTGAACTGCAGTACAGTAGGAAATATTTGCTAGACACAGGATACTTGCTGAATGTTTCTTGTTGCATATAAAAAAATTACCTTTGGAATAAGAGAAGTGCATGACAAGTGACTGGGTGGTAGAAGAATATAGCAATTGGATGAGTAGTTTTTCACATGTAGCTTGCTGCCGTGTTAGTAGTGCTGTTATTGCAACCTGATAATTCTTTGATCTATGTGAAATACAGTGAGTTGGTGGTTTCTGCAGGTCTTAGTTAACAACTTGACATCAGACGTGTTCTTACTTCTAAAATAGCCATCGTTGTTGGCACCTACCTAGCACCCTTGAGATAAATCTCATCAGACTGGCCAAGGAAATGAGACAGTAACAGGCAGCTTGCACTACTGTTACACAAGTTGTATATTGTGTAATAATAGAGCACTTCATTCTCCAGGGCTGCTAGTCTTGTATCTTTCACAGATATACATATAAACCTACTCCAATTCCTTTTTCTATACTTTGGAATGTGATATTTGATTTGGCTAACTGTCTCCAATTATTCAATATCACTTTGTAGAGGTTTAGTACTACTAATATCCCTTTATGGTATCTAGGATCACCTATCTAGTTTCACTGGATTAATTGAAGTCCAGGTAACCTACAAGTAACTTTATATCATTTGGAAACTAATCCAAAATAAATTTCAGTGATGCAATGCGTGTAGTTTCTCATTGTCTACAGGAAATAAGAAATGAGACATCTGGAAGAAAATACATTTTCTAAAAATGAGCCTGAGCCATAAAACTCTTTTTTGAGTTACTCAGAGCTAAAGGTGGTTTCAGTGCAGATTTATACATGGTGTTTTGCTTGACCCATTTGTAGAGAATGTGCTGTGGTAAAATAAATAATAATGGAGTTAGACTGGGTCCAGATTAAGTAGCAATCTTTGTCCAAGTGATGCGGTGTTCACCCTCCACTTGCCCTGAAAGGGTTAATGAAAACTAAGAATGAAGCTAATCAGCCCAACAGGCCACAGCTAAGAAGAATCAGGTGGCTAAGCAATTCCTGGACTGACTAAGGGAGCCCAGCTGAGGAGGAATGAGTCGGGCTGGGATTTATAAAGAGAGGATATTGGCAACTGAAGGGCTGCAGGAAGAGAGTCTGCAGCCACTCTGGGAGAAGGGAGGTGTGTTTGGAGCCTATAGAAACAAGTAGCCCTTGGTTGCTCCCTGGGAGGAGGGAGGAGGGAGTAGCAAGCCCCAAAGGGGATAGGGGAGTACTGGAGTAGGAAGCAACCCAGGGAGTAAGCAGCAAGGTTGGAGACTGATCAGATCTTGACTGCATGTTGTAGGATGCCTGGACTGGAACCTGGAGTAGAGGATGGGTCAGAGTTCCCCAATCAGCATGGGTCAAATGGTGCTGGTGATGCAATGCATAGGAAGACTACCTGAATCTGTTTTGGAGAAGAAACTCCCTCCCACCCCCAGCCCTGGACGGGGAAACCACAATAGCGACCTAGCCAGAGACCTGAGTCATGAAGAGGCGGCAGCAGCCCATGGAGCAAGAAAGGGGCTTGCAGTTCCAGAGAGAGAGGTGATGTGCAACCACAGGAAAGGGCATTGATCTCATGAGCTACTCCCCAGAGTGACCAGGAGGAGGTACCATCCTAGTGGTGAGTCAAATAACCCCTCACACTCCCCAGTACAAACTTGATAGTATCTAGGTCCAAGCCTAAATTCTAGAAATATCTCTAGTAATTTAGAAACATAAGATTTTTGCCTTAGTAAGGTGAATATTCTCAAAACATTCAAAGCCAGATTTTCTCTTGCAATCCATCAAGGGGTGATTACTAGATAGATGTATCTAGCTGGCTGAAAATTCTCTGGTAAGGGTAGCTCTGAGCTGGCATGAAGCTGGAATAGCTGGTTCCTGTGCCACCCTTGCTTCTGGTCCCATGTAGCGTGTTCTAATCTATGCCGGGGCTGGAACTCTGCAGAACAAAGAATGAGAGGAGCGATGACTGCTCCATCATTCCACTCGCCCATGGTGCAAATGGATCACAACACAGGAGTAAATCTGAGCCTCCAACATTTGTTCAAGTAGGATATATTCATTAAAGGAAAGTAGTAGAGGTTTATTTAGCTTCTTCTTTCCGTTTATATTAGTAGTCAGTTCAATTGTACACACTGGTGAAAAAGGAGACTTTTGATATCATCTGGGCAAATTCTTAAAAAAAAAAAGTATATATATAGAAAGTTGAGAATATGGCAACAGATGCAGCAGTTCAAACAATATGAATCTGTCTCAGAACACTTAATAATTTGGAGCTGTTGTATTATCTGCAGATGACAATATTACTGTTGTTTTTATTGCTGTTGCTGTTGTTTGTTTATTTTTATTATTAAGAAAATCATCTGGTTCCATGAAAGTACATTCTTATTTGGTGGTCAGTTAAAAGATTGATATTTAAATATATTTGGAGAACTCTCTATCATTATTTTGGCAATCCCAGCAATTTAGTAGTTAAACACCCTTCTGAATGTATTGCCTTCAAAAATGGTCCTTGTGAGAATTACATGAGTAATAAAGCATCCTGAATGCTGATTCACAAGAATTGCAAAATAATTGATGGATGTAATAAGATTAGAATTTATTAAAAATAAACTGCTTTCATTTTTAAAATACCTTCATGTAATATGAACCTTGTGTAGTAAGTGGGAAAATGTAGGCCAAAATTTCAAAGAGAATTTTGTCAGGATATGTGAGACAAACTCAAAGTGGGGCACTTATAAGAACTGCACTTTTAGAATTTCTAAACACTATATGTTAGAATCAAATGTGGTTCTTAACAGTATGTTCTTGTATGTAAACCCATTCCTTCATATATAAAAGGCAGTATGTTGAGAATTTTAATATGGAAATTTGGAATGTTGGCTTCCAGGTGACCTTAGATTACAAGGCAATTGATTTAGAATGTCTTTGAACTTTGCAACAAAAACTCTGATCTTTGGAAACTGGTTTCTCAAATATAAATTTGAACGAGAACTTTCTCAGTAAAATTTATTTTCAATAAAGCAGACTAGTTTGACAAGTTTAATTGTGTTAATTTCTAAGGTAAACTCTTTTTCGGCCAATTAACCTTTTTGTCCTTTGCTCAAATTCCAGATGTGAGAATACTTATTTGCTACTTTCTTACAAGGGTTAGAGAGGCTCTGAAGTTATATTTACAAAGAATAAAGTATCAGAGGGGTAGCCATGTTAGTCTGGATCTGTAAAAGCAGCAAAGAATCCTGTGGCACCTTATAGACTAACAGACTTTTTGGAGCATGAGCTTTTGTGGGTGAATACCCACTTCGTCAGATGCATGGGTATTCACCCACGAAAGCTCATGCTCCAGAACGTCTATTAGTCTATAAGGTGCCACAGGATTCTTTGCTGCTTTTACAAAGAATAAAGAATTTTTTGATTTGTTGCCTTTTACCAGCATGGAACAGGCAATCAGACATGAACTGTATATTTTAAATTTCCTTAATGAATTTTATGTAGTCTTCAGGATCTCTTCAAAGCATAAGTGCTGATGTCTCTGTGGTGACTTGATTCAAATACGGACTGAAAGAATGAGCTACCATGTTCAAAACATTCTTATGAATTCACATGGAGTACTGGCCACATGGTGTAGTGCACATACAACAGATGATTGCTCAACACAGAGGAAGTCTTGAGCTGAAATGACCCCAGTTCCAGCATTGGTGCTCCTCAGCCTTTGTTGTTAGATTTATTCCTAATACTTCATGATGGGGATAGCCCACCTGACAGTTCCTAAAACCATGTGTCATCTGAAAACAGATTGCATAGGTACCAAGAAATTCAATCTCCACACTGACCAAAGGGTGCTAAAAGGAAGGAGGACATAGTTTTCTCAGCAACCTTCCTCCAGCTCATCTCATAAAACATGAAGTTACCATATTCAGGCTGGGAGAAGGAGTTAGTGATTTGATCAGGAAGCATGTAGGGTTGCTTGGAAGAGTAAAAGGAAGGATTTGCCTGACCTTCCATCTTGGTGAGCAGTCTCATGGACTCTTTTGCACTAGGATTTCTCATACTCGGATTACTGGTACACAACCACCATATGGTGTTTAGGGCATATCAGTCCCTTACTATTTCTGAGTATGTATGTTTATATAAAATCAAGATGGGGTCTCTAATTTTAGATGGAATTAAAATATCTAAAGGCATGAGAGTAAAATGCTACCTAATTTAGTTCCCTTTCAATATTGAGGCAGAAGTGAAGGGCTTGAGGGGTCAGTAGCAACAAGTTTAGGTGTAATAGGGAATAGAAATATCAGCGCATACCTTACTAAAGAAAGGCTTAATAGAAAGATGAAATATTGGTTCCCTTTGGCCTCTCTACATTGTAGTCAAATAGAATGTTTGGGACAGAGTCCTGCTCCATTGAAGTCAATGGGGCATAACTATTCCATGGAAGAAATCCTTCTGAGGGATTGATTGATGATCACTGAACAAACTGGGACTTTAAGAAGTGCTCATTTTTTCCAGCCTGAACATTCTGTGTGATGGAAAGACCCAGGTTGTATTCTGTGAACAGAAAATACATCAATGGTTATGAGTGACCTAACTGTACCCTTGGGGAAAATATAATTAAAACATGGTCCAAAGAGAGCAAGGCCTTCTCCCCCACCCCAATGGAGCACAATAGCTAAGTAGAGTGGAGCCAATAATTAGATGTTATAGGGGATTCTAGTTCTAATAATACTGTGAATCTGGTATTTTTGGATCATGAGATAGCAAAATCCATTCAACAATGTCAGAGGGGACTGGAAAGGCCTCTGCTGGACAAAAATAATGACAAATGTCCAGATGGTTCAACGTATTTCATGGTGTTGATACTGTAATTGGGAATAGTCAAATTATTCACCCATGTTATAGAGGTAGGCAAATTTATAAAACTACTTTTGACAAAAAAAAAATTTGTATATGGAATTCAATAAGTTACTTAAATTATATTAAACCAGGTCTGATAAAGAATAACAAGGTTACTTATGACTGCAGTAAATAAATGAAAAACTACATCTACTCTGGTTCTACAGCACATCTCATTAGAAGTTGTAAACCTACTAGGTTAGATTACCTGTTTATGTAAACCTGCTCAATGGAGCCATCCCAGTTTATAACAACTGAGGATCTGACCCATTAGTTTTAGACAACCAGAGCATTCATGGCTACAAAGGGGTTGAAGGCATTAACTATGAACCTAGATAATAAGTATGGTCAGTAGATAATTGTAAATGTTATACAGTTTCTCCTTTGTGACATTTTTTGCCTTCAGAGGTCCATTGTGAAAATATATTTCATAGCTGTAATGTTTGTATTCTATGTTTAACATTGATATTGTTCTTAGCACTCTATAGTAGACCTAAAGAAAATCCCTTTTGCTGAGGAGCAATATCCTAAATAACTTTTGTTCCTTCCACCTCTCATTGGCACTGTGAGAAACTTTACCCACTTGAAGACAGGATTCCTGATGTACCAAAATCACCTCTGAGAAGTCAAGGAATATGCAAAATAAGTGAGAAATCAAGATCATAGGAATTGTCATACTGGATCAAGCAGTGGTCCCTCTAAACTAGCATCTTTTTCCATTAGTGGCTAATACCAGGTACTTCAGAAAGAGTCAAGAATGGCTGGAATATTATGGAGTAGTGTGCCCATGCAGGAAACTTTTTCCATGAAATTAATGGTTGTCTCGTACCCTGAAGCATGTGGGTTTATATCCCTTATACTGTCTTATGCAAATAAGAATGTTCTTATCTGATATTGCTTTGAATCTTACTAAGCCCTTGGCTTCTGTGATACTTTGATGCAATGAGTTCTGCAGGTTAATTATGTGGTAGGTAAAATTATTTCCTATTCTTTGTATTGAATATCTTGCCTTTAAGTTCTTGTCACTCTGTTATGAAAGAGGCTACAAATGATCAGATGATGATAAAGAGAGAAAACAAAGTGTCATATTTTGGTTGTATGTTTTTATTGCCACTGCAAGCTGAGCATGTTTTCAATAAACTGTCCATAGTAACATTCAAGCCTCTTCTCTGAGTCATTGAAGTTAATTTGGAACCTGCAACACTTATAATTAGTTCAAATTATTCTTTCCCATGGTCACTACCTTCCATTTGGCAGTTTCAATTCAGTCTATCATATTCCTTGTTTTCTATTTCTTAGCCAGTGTCTGACCCAAAACTGAATCCTAAATGTCATCTAAAATTCCATTTGCTACCAGTACAGCTTCGAATCTGGAAGCTGCAACACCGATGGAGGAGGTGTCAAGCAGTTTTATGACACACTCATCTAAGGCTGATCTCAGCTGTTTAGTTCCTTAATACCCTTTTGTGAGAGAGGAGAAACAAAATCATGAGCCAAATTATCAGCTGGTATAAACTGCTGTTGCTCTGATTTCCAGCACCAACTGTGGCTTTTGTACCATACCTTATCTCCATCCCTTACATCCTTGGTGTTGTATGAATTTTTCTCATTTGTATGAATTGCTCACTCTATTTCATTGTCTTAAATTTTAATAACATTGTTTTCAAATAAACAAATGCTGAATCATAAAGCAGCAGTCACACAATCTTTATGTTAAAGAGACAAATCCCAGATCACAATACAAATCCTTTGAATTTATTTTTGTGGTGTCATAACAAAAATGTCCATAAATGGGGGTAGGAGGAGGAGGAGGAATCTAAGCTGCTTCAGAGACCATTGCAACGATAAAGACTGCACAGCTCCTCCATGTCTATGCATGATGTGTTCTTCTGCAGTATGAAGAAACAATGCAGCGATGCAATCATTCAACAACCTCTGCAAAACTAAAAGAGGCGGCTGAGGAGAGAGTTGGTGTAGTAGAGTGACTTCATGACTAGAAGCAAAGCATCTCTATGTTCTAATCCTGGTTCTGAACTGATTTCCTCTATGCAGTTGTAATCACTTTACCTCCATTTTCCCCTCCCTGTAAAATAGAGAGAACATCTATAAATGTCAATTGATTCTTTCTCTCCAATTGTCTCTTCATGCCTAGGACCTGGTGATTCTTAACTATGCAAAATATCAAGGATCTCTGACAGTGACACCTGAAACTACCTTCATAGTACCAAGCAACAGAGAGTCCTGTGGCACCTTTAAGACTAACAGATGTATTGGAGCATAAGCTTTCGTGGGTAAATCCCCACTTCGTCAGACGCATGTAATGGAAATTTTCAGAGGCAGGTATAAATATGCAGGCAAGAATCAGTCTGGAGATAACAAGGTTAGTTCAATCAGAGAGGGTGAGGTCCTCTGCTAGCAGCTGAGGTGTGAACACCAAAGGAGGAGAAACTGCTTTTGTAGTTGGCTAGCCATTCACAGTCTTTGCTTAACCTTGAGCTGATGGTGTCAAATTTGCAGATGAACTGGAGCTCAGCAGTTTCTCTTTGGAGTCTGGTCCTTAAGTTTTTTTGCTGTAAGATGGCTACCTTTACATCTGCTATTGTGTGTCCAGGGAGGTTGAAGTGTTCTCCTACAGGTTTTTGTAGATTGCTATTTCTGATATCTGACTTGTGTCCATTGATCTCTTTATGTAGTGACTGTCCAGTTTGGCCAATGTACATAGCAGAGGGGCATAGCTGGCACATGATGGTATGTATAACATTGGTGGACGTGCAGGTGAATGAACCAGTGATGTGGTAGCTGATCTGGGTAGGTCCTGTAATAGTGTTGGTGGTGTAGATATGTGGGCAGAGTTGGCATCGAGTTTTGTTGCATGGATTGGTTCCTGAGTTAGAGTTGTTATGGTGTGGTGTGTGGTTGCTGGTGAGAATGTGCTTAAGGTTGGTGGGTTGTCTGTGAGCGAGGACTGGCCTGCCACCCAGGCTCTGTGAAAGTGAGGGATCATTGTCCAGGATGGGTTGTAGATCTCTGATGATGCGTTGGAGAGGTTTAAGCTGAGGACTGTAGGTGATGGCCAGTGGACTTCACCATGTATTGAGATTCCCCTCATGCCCTCCAGATCATTAACAGCAAGGTCTTTTTAAAGTACAAAGAAAAGAGTAACACCATAGCAGAGTTGGTATGTGGAATGGCTATTGTGCATGTTGATAGAGAGAGAACATTATATCAGAAAATGTAAATGTATGTGGAGGCTTTCCAGAGGCAATGTAGATGAATGGCTAAAATGGCTTTTCCCCTTTCCATTTTACTTATTTGGTCAAGCGGTCTTCTTAATTTCTGATATTTATCTGTACAGCTAAACACAGACAACTAATTTGAAAGAAATCTTTTTAACTGGAAGCAGCTTACTTTATGCTAGGGATATATGTGTTAATGTGTGCTCACAATTTCTGCAGATATAGGAAGCCTTGATATCAGCACTAGCATGGTTCCACTGTACGGGGGTGGGGGAGAGATTTTTGTGGGCTCCCTATACACTAGTGGCTGATAGACGGAACAGGGCAAGCCTAGAGAGGAGTTAAGGAAATTGGTACAGTCACCACAACAAGGATACATTGCCCATTTTTCCTATCTATGTAGCCCAGGGATGGGCAAACTTTTTGGGCCTAGGGCCACATCTGGGTGGGGAAATTGTATGCAGGGCTGGGGCAGGGGCTTGGGGTGCAGGAGGGAGTGCGGGGTGTCGGAGGGGGTGTAGTGCACAAAAAGGGGCTCAGGACAAGGGATTGGGGCAGAGGAGGAGTGCAGGATGTATGGGGGCTCAGGGAAGGCATTTGGGGTGCAGGAGGGGTGCGGGATGTACGAGGGGGCTCAGGGCAGGGAGTTGGGGTGCAGGAGGCATGCGAGATACAGGCAGGGAGTTGGGGGCGCAGTGTAGGCGGGGTTCAGGCTCCAGCCCGGTGCTGCTTACCTATGGGGGGCAATCCCATGGGCCAGATCCAAAGCCCTGAGGGGCCAGATCTGGCCTGGGGGCTGTAGTTTGCCCACCCCTGATGTAGCCTCAGGAATAAGGAGAAGTCACAGAGCAGCTCTCTCTAGTTCTTTGCAGCCAGTGAGGGGAGGATTCCTTCTTCTGGTACCTGGCAGAAGCTTTTTGCACCAGGACTCCAAGATGGCTACTCAGATTCACTGTAGCGTAGAGAGGGAGAAGATTGTTTTTTCTCCCTCAATGAACAGGAATTCACTAAACAAGAGGAGCACAAATTAAAGAGTTAAAGGTGGTGGGAGAAAAAGCAAATAACTAAATGTAGAACAGTTTGTGGAAGCTGATGCTAGGGAAGACACATTTAAAGCAGGCATTTCTGGAGTCCACAGGGCACATGGTCTGGTGGAATCATTTCTCTTCTCACTTTGTTTATCCCTAAATTGCAGCATATTCATCTTGGAATTGCAAACCAGGCCTACCCCAATTTGATGAATTATAACTAAGAAGGGTTAATTATGTAGACTCTGTACATACAACTGCTGCCTGTCTTACATCAGGCCTGTGAGTGGAAAACAATTCTTTCAATCACCTGGTTAATGAACCTGGTATGCTTTGAGTGCAGCTCTTGAAGTAACCCAGGAGAATGATGAGGCTTCCTTGGATCACACTGAGAGCTAGGACTATTCATTGTGGTACCATTCTCCAACTGTGATATTTTTGTGTCAATTACTCCTTTGTCAGAGCTCCAGTGGCTATTTGGTAATAGACTAAGAGAGCAAATATCAAACTCAGAGTGCACTAAAATTTGTCCTCTATTGTGTTCTTTTCTTTGCTGGTTAAACAGCCCCCCTCCAACAAGCTGTTACATATAGATGAAATTTAATATCTGATAGGAGATCAAGCTTTCATAATCTATAACTAGGAAAGAGATTAGGAACAAAGAAGAGATTAATCTGAGAGTTTTTTATATCTCTGCTAAAATCTTTTCTGGGAAATTCTAAAGTTTTCTTCTAATCTCTGATTAAATATGGATAAATCTTTCATTGGCCTCCTACCTCATGATTTGTGTTTACTTAAAGAACATGTGTTTTACATAAAAGTATTTCCATTATTCTTTACCCAAAAATGAACCTGTTATCTATCCAGGGTAAAGTTATTTTCTTTGATAACTTAACTGTTATTTCTAGCTATTTATGCTGTTTTATATTTTGATTTTTTTTCAGAATTTTTAACCTCGTAAAGAAAGTGGAGAGAAATTTCCTTTGGAGCACAGATTTTTCTAAAAATGATTTGTGGTGATGTGGGCAAGTGTTACTATGATTTATTCATAATTCTGGGCAGTTATCATGTAGGTATTTTTTAGTGGAATCTTTTTTTAATTATTGTAAAGATGCCTAATGCTAGAGATATACACTTTCAATAAGCTGAAAACAGTGAGATTGGTCAAGATAATATTTATTTATGTCCTGCATTCATTTTGCTCTTCTCTACTTTATAGGTTATGCCACAGGAAATTGACTGACACCTTAGTTTTTTAATAATAGTAATATTTTTGTTTATTGAAAGAAACACTAGTAGCCTTGTGCACATTTTCATTTACCTTTACTTTAGAGGGTAGAGTACATATTTCAGGTGTGTTTCAAAATAATCAGTGGATATGTAAGCAGTTCTGGATTACATTTCATTTTATTGTAAAACTATATGCCCAGGATTGTACAATCAATTCTTAACTGTCAAAACATGTCCCAATCAGGAAAGTGAGATAGTGTGGCTTTTCAGAAATAGTTAAAATGAAGCTTTATTTACAAAATTTTAAGCAATAAAAAGTTAACTTTTTTAAAGTGTGTATTTAATACAAGGTTAGATATGCTCTACATCAGGGGTTCTCAAATCGGGGGTCGGGGTTATTACATTGAGGGTTGCGAGCTGTCAGCATCCACCCCAAACCCCACTTTGCCTCCAGAATTTATAATGGTGTTACATATATTAAAAAGTGTTTTTCATTTATAAGGGGGGGGTCACACTCAGAGGCTTTATATGTGAAAGGGGTCATCAGTACAAACGTTTGAGAACAACTGCCCTACATGGCTATGTGCAATGGGAGTAGGCCAGATGTAACTTTACGCAAAGCCCAGGCTACACTTAATGGTTTGCTGCTGTAGCAGCAAACAGTTCTGTTATAAACATCTTAACTTGCTGGGGTTAGGACACTCTCTCCTATCAATATCAGATAGTGTACAATCCATGCCTTTAGCACGAATGCATTTGTTTGCCGTATTGGGGCCTGTATCGATCTAGGTCTGGAGATGGATCATACCCGGGAAGCAAATGCATACTTCAGCAGCTTCATCCTGACCTTTGAGAGCCCACCTAGATCAGAAACTGTGTCTACATCCATGATGTGCCAAGACAGTTGTGTAACTATGATGGTGCAGCTTAAAAAGCCCAGGACACAAAGTGAGAGAGCCAAGCTATTTGTAGTCAAGGGAGGGGTTTAGCTGTGGAACAAATTTCCAGATGAGATAACTGGCCCTGAGTCTATCTAGAAAGAGATTCTAAAATACCATTGTGGTGAGGTACTGGTGACTGCATCAATCACCAATGTCTTTAAGACTGCGTGTGAACAAATCCTTCAGTTAACAGAACTGTCAGGATGAGTTAATCAGAAGCCTCCCTTCTATGACAATGGATTGTGAACATTCCCAGGAGTTTGGACTGAATGTGTGGAGGTCCTTAGCTGAGTATTGGGTGGGAGGTGGGGGAGGGTGAAGGCAGAACACCAAAACTAGGAACAGAACCACACAGAAGCAGAGGCAAAAAGCAAGAAAGCCGAGTAGGCTATGATCCTGGGAAAAGCTAGAGAGAGCTCTTGGGCCTGTTGACTGAAGAACCTTGGAGCTATAAGCTAAGGAACTGTTCCTTTTGTTCTTGGTTCCTCCTGCATTCAGGGACACAGGACTTGAATATTCCTTGTAAATAAACAAGATTGCATCAAAAAGAATATCAGACTCCACCAATTTCTTCTTCCAACTGGAACATCCACAGGGCCCCAGACTGTGACTAGCCATTCAGGTCAAAAAGGGGAAACAATACTCCCTTTTTTATTAGCTATTCCCACCATGCTCAGGGAGATGAAGGGCAAGGGGAGAAGAAAGGGACTACTTCCCCCCTAGATGTGCATCCCAAGGAAATATTTTAATCGAGGGATATAATTCCATGAAATCCTATCAGGAACCACACAATATAAAACATTTAAATGCAACTGTGATTGGTGATATAGAAAATCTGAAGACACCGCTAGTTCCTTTGTTTGTTTTTTTTCCAGGACATACTGCGGAAAAATATATCCAATAATAGGTAGGTCTGTTCTAAGCACTATAGTCTATTTATCAACTCATTTCTTTGACATGGAAGAAGTGGAGGGCGGGGGAAACCAAGGAAACTGTCTTTGTTTAATCACTGCTATCAGTGGAAAAGAAGAACTATGACCTGTAATACAGGATGAATGTTCTAAGTCCATTGAAATAGGGGAAAGGATGTGGCATTAATTAAATTCCAGCATTTTAAAGGCTTGCTATTTCCCATATTTATTTCCAGAGTGATACAGAAAAGAAGTCTACATATACTTTCCTTAAGGGTGTGTGAACCTTCAGTGGAGGTTGTCATGCCTGCTTCAGAGGGGGGAAAGGTAGTAAAGGGAAAAAAGAGAGGTAAGAGTAGTGTAATAGATGTTAAATGGAGTGTGACTTTCATGTGGTTGTGGCCTCTGGTCCTCTGGTGTTTGAGTGCAATGCGTTTTTCTAGATGACAAATGTTGGAAAGTTGTTTATTGCCCAAGATGTTTTAAGTGCCAAAAGGCAAGAGAGTGAAAGATGGCTATGAAAACATCAGAGAGAATGTAAAATTATTAAAGGGATGTCAGTCCATGTGTATGTGCACAGGGCAAAGAATAAGATTTTTAATGTTAGTTTTTTACTTCCCCAAGCAACAGATTTTTACTTATATGTCCCTTCTCATTTATTTTTAAATATAAATGTTTTTAAGCTTAAAAACTAAACCTATATTATGAATGACACTTCACTAATGCCATTTCTGCAATAGCAAGTGAATCACACTCACATTTTCGATGCCATTGTACTGATTCTACAGTTCTTGCTCAAAAGTACTGTATTGATTTATTGTATTGATTAAATGATTACCTCAGCATTTTCTAGGTAATAACAGTTTGTTTCTGTGCATTAACTTTTAATGATTTGGAGAACACTTGATCTTTAGTCTAGTATTTTCTAGTATATTCAATACCCTAAATTGCTGAAATGGTAAATGTGAGCTTTCGTGGACATAATGGATACCAAACTTTTTAAATAACCAATAAAAAAATCCTTGTTCTTTCAGATATGTTGTGCTATATTAAAAATATAATGTGCTACAGTAGTCTTACACACATCCATGGTTTGAGCATTTGTAAGTATATGAAATAATTAAATGCTATGCTTATTGGTACTATAATATTTTTTAACCTGGAGAGACCCTCATTTACTTTGTCATTCCTATATAGGTGAACTACAAAGCTAACATGAATATTGAGTTAATTTTGTATGCTGGTTGTGACAACAGACCTAACTAAATTCATACAACACAAGAATAAGTCTTAACAGGTCTTTCAAATATTATTTCCCCCTCTTCCATATGAAATGTTCCTGGCACTTCCTGATTCACTGGAGGTAAGTCCAAAAATGATTGATTTTTGGACTTTCCTGTTACTATGGGTGGACTCATTACTGTGATACCCTAAAACACATCATTCTCAAAACAACATACAAAAGCCAGGATGATTTCACATAGTACATACCGTGCACTCTGAAGGTCAATGCAGAAGTCTTATCAATAGTCAGCCTAATAAGAGTGGCAGTGGTCTCCTAGAGAGAACCTCTGAAAGCTTTTAACAGTAGATCTCTTTCTAAAAGTTATTTTCTGATCCAGTCACATTACTGGGATAAATGCAGGAATCACAAGGTGTAATCTAATACCCTGTGTTATGCAGGAGGTGAAACTCTGATAATAATACACTTCTTGGCCTTAAAATCTAGGAAGATTACCTACTTTTAATACAAACATTAATGAAGGAGAGGGTCAGGGAAGCAATAGACAAAATGAACCCAAAATTATTTTACACTACACTAAACTGGCATAGACCATTAAATGTACAAAAGGTTGCATTAATAGTTATGGACACAGTTCCTCAACAAATTTCTGTGTACCTTCAACTCGTATTC
This sequence comes from Gopherus evgoodei, assembly GCF_007399415.2. Lineage (NCBI taxonomy): Eukaryota > Metazoa > Chordata > Testudines > Testudinidae > Gopherus > Gopherus evgoodei. Next base: position 71,702,985 of record NC_044329.1, read on the forward strand.
TGACACCCAAAATAGCTTGTTGTCAATGCTAAAATCCGCTTCTACAAAACTGTAGTGCCCAACTTCTATTCCATGGTTGTACACAGAAGAGAAAATGAAGTAACCTACAGCTGGTTGAGCCTGGACTACTTAATAGGACAGTGGTCTAGCAACTTCTCTGAGAAGATATGACTGCTTCCATAGCCCCAAATATAATGTGAAACCTCCTACCTACAATAAGGAAAGGCTGTCTTTTAATATGAGTGGTAATTTGCTATAATACTGTCATATTCTGGAATGCAGTCCAGACCAGTGAGAGGTTATCAATACTTTGTTGTTCTGGCTCCCAACCTGGGCCACTCACAAATATCCTAAAAGCATGAAGGTCACAAGATGAATGTCTGTCTATATAGCTACAGCCTTGGCCCAGCAGCCTGTCAGCAACAGTCCAGTCACACTCTGGCTGCCACCAGACTTGGTCACTACTTGCAGGGTGGCCCCAACACTCCTTGCTCAATCTTGAATCTTCCCCAAAACATGTTCTGCACTATCCAGCCTTCTCCTGGGAAGCTGAAATATTAGGGGTGCATTGCATCTGTAAGGGGTCAATATTCAAAGTCTGCTACTTTAAATGAAGTTACCAAGGAATTCAGTGTAAACACAACACTGGATTAGCTTAAAAAAATTAGACAAGTTTATTTAACTACGGAGATTTTAAGTGAGTGCAAGTATAAGGTATTAAAGTCAAAATGGCTAAAAGACAAGCAAAGAGAGAGCTTAAGCTGTTTTTGCCCCTCACTCTTATAGTCCAGTCACCCTTCAAAATGCATTTTTAATGGGGACTACCCCTAGATAAAGTTAGGCTCATAGACTTTAAGGCCAAAAGGACCATCATAATCATGTAGTCTGACCTCCTGCACATTGTCAGCCTCAGAACCTCACCCACTCACTCCTGTAATAGACCCACAACCTCTGGCTGAGTTACTGAAGTCTTCAAATAATGATTTAAAGACTTCAAGTTACAGAGAAGCCAGAATTTGCACTAGTTTAAATCTGCAAGTGATCTGTGCCCCATGCTGCAGAGGAAAGCAAAAACCTCTTAGTTTCTCTGCCTATCTGACTTGGGAGAAAGCTTTCCAACCCCAAATATGATGATCTGTTAGCCATATGCTCAAGGTTTAAGACTCAACAGCCAAACACCCAGGAAAGAGCTCACTGTAACTCAGAGCCCTCACTATCTAGTGTCCCATTGGAGATATTTGCTATTAGCTGCCTACAATGGCATGTGGCCCATTTGTGACTATATCATCATACCATTCCCTCCATAAAATTATCAAGCTCAGTCTTTGAAACCAATTAGTATTTTTGCCCCCACTACTTGCCTTGGGAGGCTATTCCAGAACTTCATTCCACTGATGGTTGGAAACCTTCATATAATTTCAAGCCTAAACTACTTGATGTCCTCTTTATATCCATTTGTTCATGTGTCCACATTGGCACTTAACTCCTCACCCTCACAGATATTTATCCCTTTGATGTATTTACGGAAAGCAATCACATCTCTCCTCAGCCTTCTTTTGGTTAGGCTAAACAAGCTGAGCTCTTCGAATTTCCTTTCACAAGGTAGGTTTTCTATTCCTCTGATCATCCTAATAGCCCTTCTCTGCACCTGCTCCAGTTTGAACTCATCTTTCTTAACATGGGAGACCAGAATTGCACACAGTATTACAGATGAGGTCTTATCAGTGCCTTATCTAATAGTACTACCACTTCCTTTTCTTTACTGGCAATGCCTTGCCTGATGCATCCTAGGACTGCATTAGCCTTTTTCAGGGCCACATCACATTGGCAGCTCATAGTTGTCCTTTGATCAACCAATATATCCAGGTGTTTCTCTTCCTCTGTTGCTTCCAAATTATATATTTCCAGCTAATAAAAATACTTGTTGTTAGTTCCTAAATGACCTTGCACTTTTCATTATTAAATTTCATCCCAATTCTATTACTTCAGTTTTCAAGATCATCCAGATCTTCTTATATGATATTCTGGTCTTCCCCCATATTGGCAATACCTCCCAATTTTGCATCATCTGCAGTTTTTATTAGCACACATTCACTTTTTGTGCCAAGGTCAGTAATAAAAATGTTTAAGATGGGTCTCAAGACAAATCCAGAAGAAACTCCACAAGTAACCTCCCTCCAGCCTGACAGTTTCAGTATAACTCATTGTAGTCTCTTCTTTAACCAGTTCCTTATCTACCTTTCAGTTCAAGTTCATTCCAGCTGTGAGGATGGGGTCTCTTGGTGAAAGAGGTATCAAATTGTTTGCTGAGATGCAGATTCCCGTTCATCTGTGACGTCAAGTGGTTATTCTTTGGCAAGTGATTGCCAATCAACTTTGACACCTGGCTTGAGGCATCGGCTTGTCCTTTGTGTTTGAGAAACTGGTTTACTCACTCCCCAGTTAGTTTTCTGGTAAACACATTGTAGTCATAAACTGAAGTTATGTTCATAACTCTTGATATGCATTTTGTACATACATTACACAAGACTATTGATCAGTGCAGTGTTAATTTTTAAATGATACCTCACATGGCATGTTTTGCATAAAGATTATTGCAATAGCATGTAGAGTGTGAATACAGGTGTGCTCTCAGTCACAAATACAGAGATAGCAAGCAGCTGTTAAAGTCCATATTTCACAGTTCCTGAATTATAAAGTACCAGTATCTTATTCGGCATCCCCAGGTTCTCCTACCTGAGAATATTATGGTGACTGTATTCAATATGTTAAGAAATCTGCATTAGCATGCTTTAGGAGTATTAACATAGCATAACAAGTTTAACTAATACACTTGAAAACAACTAATAAATTTACATGTTTTTATTGTCAATTAAGATTTGCATACATACTGTGACATTCATTAAAAATGTCGCAGATGGATACAATCAGAGATAATCATGCATGCCACTTATTACCGAGAATATGATACATTGTTAATTCATGGAAACCGAAAGCCTAATTACTTCTATCAGTGTAATTGATGGGCTTTGTATGTGCTGCTTTGTCAAACAAATTAATATGAAATAAAATTTTCCTCTAATTTATTGGCACTTCAAGAAAAAAGAATACCAGTCAAATCTGCAGAAACTCTGGAAATTCATGCTTTGGGGAATTTCAATGATCATTTTTATAATCTTTCATAAGCTTGTTCCCAATACTAGTCTTTAAGTACAGTGCAATTAATTAGTTAGCTGATTAATGAATATGTTCATTGGCAGCACTCTAAAATTAATTTTTCACCAGTAAAGCTGTTTCAGTGGTCTGGTATAGCCAGGGGTGGTGCAAGGATGTTTCGCGCCCTAGGTGACACTTCCACCTTGCGCCCTCCCCCGTCCCTGAGCCCCTGCCCTGAGGCGCCCCCCCGTGGCAGCTTCCCTCCACCATGAGGTGCCCTACGCAGCAGCTTCCCACCCCCCACCTTCTGCCCTGAGGCACCCCCGTATTCCAGCTCACCCCTGCCCCTCCTCCTCCCCGAGCATGCCATCGCCGCTTCACTTCTCCTGTCTCACAGGCTTGCGGCACCTAAGCTGATTGGCGCCGCAAGCCTGGGAGGCGGGAGAAGTGAAGCAGCCACGGCATACTCGGGGAGGAGGAGGGGCAGGGGTGAGCTGGGGGGGAGTTCCCCTGTGTGCCACCCCCCCCTTACTTGCTGCTGGCGGCCCTCCTCGCGCTCCCCTGCCCCAGCTCCCTCTGCCTAAATGCCAGCGGCAACCAGGGCGGCTGAAGATCCGGCCACCGTGGTTGCTGCTGAAGAAAGTGCCGCCCCCCCAAATCCTAGCACGGTCACCTAAATGGTTGCACCAGTCCTGGGTATAGCTAGGGCACAGAGACCATTGATGGGTAAAAACTAAATTGGGTATTGCTACAAAACATAATTTCATTTCTGGTGATTTAAAATGCACCCAAACATTCTGTCAGATTTTTAGAGATTTGGCCTAATTCCATAAGAAGGGTATGCAGTGAATCACAAAGTACCCCTTTGCTTTTCCAGAACTGTTATGCCATTTTTGTGTTGATTCTGTCATCTAGTAGCTGTTCAGGGCCCAAGCTTTCCACTCAGTTGCTGAAATATTGGATGAACTGAATCATGCACGATTAATCAGGCTCATCTTTGTTGTTGTAGTGTGTATGTTTGCCTCAGGAAAAGTAAGGTGAGGTCTTGATGACCAGTGGACTTTCTGGAGAAGTATGACTCTTGAATGCAGTTGTGTTCACATGTACAATCATATCTGCTTGACATCATTGCTTGCAAACTTCTTTAGTGTATGAAATTTCAGTTGCTTTGACGGTAATTCCCAGTGCCACCAATAGCAACTGTGTGACTACGACCTTACATTTTACATTGTAAATATTAGGGTTCAGTGAATGTTCTTGGGACAAATAGATGACTCTGTGGATCACTTTAGGTTCACTAGAAGACATGCTCCTGAGCATCTGCAGGTCATCTGAGCAATGTAGGTAGCATAACCAAAGAAGGCAAAGCAAAGAGAGCCTGTGCTGCCTTGTAGCCTGCACAGCAATCCATGGTAACCAATGGTGGCAGTGACAGTGACTTTCTCATTCCTGGGTGTGTAATGGGATTGGAAAGGAAGATCAGGTTAGAACAGTACTTCAGGAAAGTGACTGATGACTGTTTTTGTGTTAACTTTGATTCCTTCTCCTGCTCCCAGGGACTACAGAGGGGCAAGAGCTAAAACTGCTAGTCATCTCAAGCTCCATGAGAGTGAGACAGAGTTTAGAATGGCGGCAGGGGAGAGCATCTAAGAGAAACTGAGCTCTAAACTTTACTGAAGCACAAAGAGACAATGTTGCAAATGCAGGTTTTTTTTTAAATTACACTACCAGAATATTTCACTGAAAGAGAAGAGGAAACAGATTAGTAATAGAGAAACTGACGTGGACTCAATCACTGGCTTCTATGTCTAGATAACGGAAGAAACTTTTGTCATGACTGAAAATGTTTTGTAATTAAGTTAGTAATTTTTAAAAATGTTAAAAATTAGAAAAAAGCAAAGGGACATTTTCTCCCTTCTTAATAATAATAATAATAATGTACACACATTTATAAACACTCTGACATTGCCCTATATAGCTTGTGGGCATGTATTTAATTTGGCTGAATTTAACAGAGACTGTTCCAGAATATAAAGTGAGAATAGTTTATAAGCAAAAAACACCAAAAGTTAATGCGAAAGCCTGGAAACAAAAAAAAAACTTAAAACAAGACTGAATTCTAAAAAGAAAACTTTTGAACTAAAGCCCTCCTGTCCTGGGATGGACTTCACGTGGGCAGACTCCTGTATCTGTGCAAAGCTCCATTGGAGGGTTAGGCTGTTAGTATTACAATATTTTAGATTTTGAAGGGAGGATGTATTCTTCATACAGGATGTGGGGAGAAGTAATAAACTGGTACACATTGAAATAAGGAGTTACATTTCAGAATAGCAGTTATGAGAAGTTGCTAAAAACACTGGAACAGAAATGTTTAGTACTTTAGGTATCTAGATCTTTATTGTCCAGAGAAATTCTGCTGTCTACAGAAACTATAGGTTACAGAATTCAAAGCAAACAAACCATAAGTAAAGTTCTTCTAGATAAGGCGGGGGTGAGGGGGGTAGGAGGGTTGTTTTTGTTTGGCAGAAAAAACCCAAGTCAAAAAATGACAACCTCCACCATCAACAACTAGGAAAATACTAAATCAATGAAGGACTAAGAAAATTGCAGACCATCATATCTGAATTCTGTTCTTGATTCCTACCACATTTATGAAAATAATCTGTGGATGAGGTCATGTTGGTGAAAGTACAAGAAAATATCTGATTTTAGAAAGGAAGGATGAGTTTGTGATGGAGGCCCTGGACTGGAATTGGGAATCTGCATTCAATCCCTAATTTTGCTACATATTTCCTGTATGGCACTGGATTGATCACTTAAATCTCTTTGTGCCTCATTTCTTCCTGTAAAAATTAGAAATTAAAAAAAAACCAACCCCCCTGCCCCTTTTTCTTCCACCTTTTGCTCTCTTGTCCGTTTGGGCTGTAAATTCTTCAGAGGAGGGAACATTTTTTTACTGCGTGCGCGCGTGTGTGTGTGTGGTGTGTGTGTGTATATATATACAGTGACTACAACAATAGGCCTCAGTCTTGTTTAGGGTCACTAGGGGCTACTTTAATACCAATAAATAACAATAACAATAAACACCTTTGGAAATGTCAAAATCAAAAGTTATATGCAGTGTAGCTGTAGCAGTGTCAGTCCCAGAATATTAGACAGATAAGGTTGGGGGAGATAATATCTTCTGTTGGTGAGAGAGACAAGATTTTGAGCCACACAGGGTATGTCTACACAGCAAAGAAAAATCCCCAGCTGGCCTATGTCAGTTGACTCTGGCTCATGGACAGTGGCCTATTCCATTGCTGGGTAGACTTCCAGACTCACAGGGTCCTAGAGCCTGGGCTTGAAGGGTCCTAGAACCCACAAGTCTAAACAGCAATGAAATAGCCACACAGCCAGAGAGAGCTCTTCAGGTCTGGGAAAGGTATTCCAAGAGTCACAGCTAAATGCTTATGCTAAACAATCTATTGCACTTTGCTCTGTGTGTGGCTCAAAAGCTTGTCTCTCTCACCAATAGAAGTTGGTCTAATAAAAGATATTACCTTCTCTACCTTGTCTTACTAACTTTTGTTTTTAGAATTTATAGATTTCACTTCACATACAAGGATTAGTCTGACATCTCAGTTTATCTAGTAGTGTGGTTTCTGACTATCTAGCTAGGTAGATTGTCACAGAAATAATACCTCTTGGTTCTCTGCTGTCATCAGGAGATAATCTGAACTCTGAGTTCCGAGCCCTCCCTTCACTTCAATGACCCATTATAATTACGTTGATTATTCAAGAGAGTTTCTACTGCACTTTCATATCACAGTCCCATTCTTGTTGGCCTTTGAATTATATTAGAGGAGCAGAATTCCTAAGCATGAAGCCTCCTCACATTTTGTTCCAGTCACCTCTACTCATCTTTAGTCACATATACAATTTTTGGAACTGTGAGCAATCTAAATACTAAATACTTTGGATGCATTTCACAAATCCAGTTGTAAATACTCTGCCTGTCCTTTGCATTGCTACTACCCACTCTTTGAATGTGGGTTTCTATTCTCTACTTGTCATGGTAAGTGTAGACCTACCCTTAGTTGATTAATTATTTGGATGATTTGTGAGTCAGAATCAAATCCAGATCACTCTCCTGTAGCTACCAGGAGTGAGACATTATAAATACTGTATATGTGTGTCACTGAAATAAGTATATACCGGTATGACTGGATATGTAGAGGAATAGATCTGTTGCATAAGAAAACTCTATTTTACAAAATTTTTCTGATCATACCTTACTCTAAACATCATTTTCCCCCTGCACTTCTAACACATCTTGTCTTGCATGCCATTCTAACCTACTTAATAGTGCTTTTTTTTTTTTTTTTTAAAACTTCTTAATGCACAATTCACCAACATCTCTAGCTGCTTAATATATTGATACCTTTCACAGATGCTTTTTTTTTAAGATCACCAGACCCTTTTTTTCTGCATCCTCTGTTTTGCTGTCAGATCCCTTCTAAAGTCCTCTCATTGCTTTCTAGAATAAGATTTATTTAAACATTATAACCCTTCATCTAGTGTAGTGCAATATCAACAATTTCCTCTCCTATTTAGGACTCTATTTTTAACGTCCTTCTTGCTGCTTTCTGCTTGAAACTCAGTTAGCATGAATTCTGTTACAATGTTGGAGGCCTGGGGAAGGTTGGTTGCACAAGATAGCCCAAAATAACAAATTTTCCAGATCCCCAAAAAACTGTTATCCTTAGGGTATTTTAGAATTAGAACGGTACTTAGATGTGCCATGCAAGTCATTATTTTTCACATGAGATCTAAAAAGGTATTGCCACCAAGTTTCTGAATGTTCAAATACAATTAATTATATGTTTATACCAATCCATTCACTGAAACCAAATTAAGAGATATTTGGGAACATGAGCAGGGGGGTTGGTTGGTTTTTTTAAACAAGTATATTTCTCTACTAGTTTGGTCATCACTTCTTCTGCTATATTGGGACACATGCATTTCCACAAGAGATCAAATGTATTCTTAATGTTGCTAGTCTTAAGTGCCCTATTTAAAATTAGTGATACAGTAGAAGCTCAGAGTTACGAACACCTCAGGAATGGAGGCTGTTGGTAACTCTGAAATGTTTGTAACTCTGAACAAAATGTTACGGTTGTTCTTTCAAAAGTTTACAACTGAACATTGACTTAATACAGCTTTGAAACTTTACTGTTCAGAAGAAAAATGCTGCTTTACCTTTATTTTTTAGTAGTTTGTTTAATACAGTATTTTATTTGCTTTTTGGTCTCTGCTATTGCCTGATTGTGTACTTCTGGTTCCAAACGAAGTGTGTGGTTGACTGGTCAGTTTGTAACTCTGGTGTTTGTGACTCTGAGGTTCTACTGTAGGTCCAAACTGTACCAAAGCTTTTGCTGTCAAATTTGTATATTTGTCCAACCATATTAAACTTGTGCAGCACCAGTGAAGGCTAAAAAAGGCATAAGCCTGAAAATACACATGAACAAAAGAACAATTACAGAGTTAAAAAAGGGCCCTGTCTCAAGAGAGAGGTGTAGGTGTTTGGAGGAACCACACTGAGACACAGGGATTCCTCTGGGGGTGTCTAAAGAAGTCAGGGATGGTAAGACATTAGGTAAGATAAACATATTCGTGAATTGTTTATTTTAGAGAGAGGATTATAAAATAATGTTCCTATGCTAAAATAAAAAATGTGGAACAATAACTGCAGACATCAGAGGTATAATTATTTTTGGATGGTCCCCAAAAAGAATCTGGAGTGTCACACTGTCCCCACCTCACTACTTCTCTCCCTCCTTCCCCATGATATCTTATAACAGTCACTCCTTTCCCCAGTATCCATTCCCTATCTGCAACCCCCTCACCCCCTAATGCACCCCTACACCCCTGCTATATGCCTGCCCAGAGGTACCCACACACCTCAGTGCAGGCACCTACCTGCACTAGCTTTAGGACTTGACAGGGAAACCACCAATTGTACCTTAGATAATTGTGTGCTAAGTGTGGAGCTTGTTTGCTGCATATCACCCACAGGAAGGGGCAGTGAACACAAAGAACTGCTGCGTCTCAGATAGCTGAGACAGGCTTGCTGAGAGGGATGGGGCGGCAGTTTTGTATAATTTTTGGTGGTTCCTGGAATGGGTTCAAGTCACACACCCACCCACAGCACATGACTAAGGCTCTGGGAGGAAGTTTGAGTGTGGGAGGGGTGCAGGCTCTGGGAGGGAGTTTGGGTGTGGAAGGGAGTTTGGGGTGCAGGCCCTAGGCTGGGGCAGGGGGTTGGGGTGCATTAGAGGGTGAGGGGTACAGGCTCTGGGAGGGAGTTTGGATGCAGGAAGGGATTTGGGCTCAGGGAGGGAGTTTGGGTGCGGGAGGTGTGCAGGGGCTGGGAAGGACTTTGGCTGCTGGGTATGGGCTCTGGGCTGGGGCAGGGGGTTGGGGTGCAGGAGGGAGTTTGGATGCAGGCTTTGGGCTGGGGTAGGGGTTTGGGGTGAAGGGTGTGGTGCTTACCTTGAGCGGCTCCTGAAAGCAACTTGCACATCCCTCCAGGAGAGGCTCGTAGTTGTGGGGTGTGGGGGAGAGAAGGGGTCTCCACGTGCCACTACCCACAGGCACCACCCCCCACAGCTCCCATTGGCCACAGTTCCCGGCCAATGAGAACTGCGGAGTCAGTGCTCAGGGTGGGGGCAAGGCATGGAGATCCCTGGGGACATAGGGCTGTTCTGGACACTTCCCAGGAGTGGCATGGAGTGAGGCCGGGCAGGAAGCTGCTTTAGCCCTACTGTGCTGCTGGTGGGGGCACCCAGGAGCCCCCGGTCCCCTTTTAAATTTCCCGTGGGCAGCAGACAGGGCCAGGAGACACTTCAAGGGAGGCGCAAGGGGGCAGCATGTGGGGCTGGGGGAGAGACCCGGTCCTGAACATTGGTGGAGCCAGGACCCTGGGCCCTGAACATTCCTGGTGCATGGGCACCACAGGCCCATATAACTTGCTGCCCCTGGATAGGGAGACTGTAACAAAATCTCACCACTCCCAAAGCTGCAAGATCCACCCTCAAAGCAGTATGCCCAAAGGTCTGACACAGGAAGACTGCCTGAATTCCAGGTCACTCTTATCTCTCTTTATTTTCTGATGGACTCCTCTCTCCCATAAGGGAAGGAAGAGGAGAGAGGACTTTTTCTTTTGTTTGCTCCATGAACCACCTTATATGTCTGCTGGAGGTGGGAGACAATGACAGCCCAGAAGCTGGGTTTTATAGGGACAGTCCTGATTTTTGGGTCTTATTCTTATATAGGCTTCTATTATCCCCCACTCCCTGTTCCGATTTTTCACATTTGCTGTCTGGTCACCCTAACTGCACTCTACTCCCACAGGATCCAAAGGAAAAAATACACAATACAGAAAACAAAAATCTAAAGGTATTTTTTTTAAACCCAACAACTGGAACCTCCAAAACAATCTCCCTTAATCCTTAATGTTGTGATCTTACTTTAAAAAAAATAAATTGAAGGGCATATGAATTTCCTTGGCAATATTGCTTATGTTTTTTTCCATCATGTAAAGTGAATAAACAGACAACTAGCAGTTGACTATGCAGAAACTAATCTATTAAAGCCATCATAGGAGGAAACATTTCACTGTTTGTTATAGGCTACAGTTTGTGTTAGAATTTTTTAACATAATAACGAAAGAAATGAGGGTTTTTTAGAGCGCTGTGAAAGTGAAGCATTGTTTTTTTGGTGAAATTTCATACAGGGATCCAGATTCTCAGCTTCAATGGAAGTCAGTGGAGCTACATTGATTTATGCCACCTGAGAAACTTGCTCAAAATGTTTTTTGTTGTTTTTTTTTTTTGGTCATTTTTTGTGTGTGATGTCACATCTCCTAAAAGCTAGTTTTCTACTGATCTCAGACAATGATTCCCTGCCTCCCTCTAAGAAATTGACAAGCTGTTTAGTTTGATTTAAGATGAACAAATGAAAGTTGAATAAATAATATTAGACAGCAAATGAAGCAGATGCAGTAGGTAGACTGGCTTTCTCCACACCAGGGAACACAGATATTTCAGAAAATAAAGCAAATTTCAGTGAGAGACCATATGTATAGTATAAAAAAAATTGAGTAATGGGAACTAAAAGGAAAAAATGGACCACTGTAAACTTACCATGAAGATGGCTTCTAGCTATAAAGGAGAAGACAAGTACAATTATTGCATTATATAAAAAATGGGGGCAACCATTTTAGTGTTTATTTTGGCAGAATCATGGCATATGCATTAGTATTCTAGTGGAAAGTAAATTTTTGCCCAGGTCTAATATTTGCATTTACTTTGTTTTGGATTCATTGTCTATACTACAGAGAATTTTACTCTTTACAAATTTTCCCTGAACACTGCAAATCATGCAGTGGTGTAAGTTCAACAATGGCAAAATATGTATCAAAGTGGTGAAGTACATACTTTTGTTCAGCTAAGTATCCAAAACCCTTATGCTATAATTTTCCATAAGATTGAAAGCTAAATACAGACCTGAAACAACTCTGTTGAATTCAATGAAATTGCATCTGCTTTCGCCATGGGGCAGACTTTGGTGGTACCATATAACAATAGCATTTTCTCACCAGTTGCAGGCATTATTTTAGAATATTCTAGTACATTTAAAAAAAAATCAAAGTAGGTTATTGAACTGGTTAATTTCATCAAAATCCACATCATAAACCCATCAAAAAGTGGCATGCATAGCAGACTTCTTAGTGGAGGCCCTTTGCTAATTTAATTTAAGACTGCATCATAATGCATAGCACAAAGGGACATGACCTTGCACAGGCAATCTTAATCATTGAATTTCTTACTCTTTAGTGCATCTCTTCACTTTACAATAATGGTCTTTTAGCATGTTTACATGCATTTTATATATCCTGAATCATACATGTTATATTCCAAATTCTGCCCTCACTTATACTAATTTAAAACCTGAGTAATTCTGCTAACATCACTAGAGCTATTCCAGTGGTATCAGTGTAACTGAGGGTATGTCTACACTTACGGTTTCGCAGCGCTGGTAGTTACAGCTGTGTTAGTACAGCTGTATAGGGCCAGCGCTGCAGAGTGGCCACACTTACAGCAACCAGCGCTGCAGTGTGGCCACATTTAACAGCACTTGCAGCGCTGTTGGGAGTGGTGCATTGTGGGCAGCTATCCCACAGAGCACCTCGTCGCATTTCGGCGCTGTGGCTTGTGGGAAGGGGAAGGAAGTGTGATTGTCTTTCTGCTTCCTGTTCCAACGCCCCGTGGTGCTTTGCTACACATTCCGAGCAGTTTGGCGGCATTGTGATTGTACAGCGCTTTTTCTGCGATTTTTGTTATAAATGGATCCTGAGCAGCTGACGACCTTATTGATGAATGTTGCCAGCACATCGCGCTTGGCAGTGGAGCTATTCCTTCAGCTGAAAAATGAGAGTGAGAGTGAGAGTGACAATGAGAGTGCCAGTGACAGTGAGGAGTCAGACGATGATATTGAATCGCCTCACTGTGAAGACAGTAAATTGCTTGTAGCAGTAACAGACGTGCTCAGCTCCGTGGACCGGCGCATTTGGGCTCGGGAAACCAGCACTCTGTGGTGGGATCAAATCGTCCTGCAATCCTGGGATGACGAGCAGTGGCTGCAGAACTTTCGGATGAGAAAAGCCACTTTCATGGCACTGTGTGCTGAGCTCGCCCCTGCCCTGCGGCACAGGGACACGAGATTGAGAGCTGCCCTGCCAGTGGAGAAGCGGGTGGCTATTTCAATCTGGAAGCTGGCAACTCCAGACTGCTTCAGATCGGTGGCGAACCAGTTTGGAGTGGGAAAGTCTACCTTTGGAATGGTGCTGATGCAAGTTTGCACAGCCATTAATCGCACCCTGCTAAGAAGAACCATGACTCTTGGGAATGTGCAGGACCTTGTGGATGGCTTTGCAGAAATGGGGTTCCCTAACTGTGGAGGGGCAATAGATGGGACGCATATTCCTATTCTGTCACCACCCCACCTGGCATCAGAGTATGTTAATCGCAAGGGGTATTTCTCCGTGGTTCTGCAAGCGCTTGTGGATCACCGTGGGTGTTTCACTGACATTTACTCAGGATGGCCTGGAAAGGTGCACGATGCACGCATCTTTAGGAACAGTTCCCTGTTCAGGAGGCTGAGGGCCGAGACTTTTTTCCCAGACCGCAAGATAACAGTAGGGGATGTCGAAATGCCCACTGTGATCCTTGGAGACCCCGCTTACCCCTTAATGCCCTGGCTCATGAAACCATATACAGGGAAGCTTGACAGGAGCAAGGACCGGTTCAACTACAGGCTGAGCCGGTGCAAAATGACTGTGAAGTGTGCCTTTGGCCGTTTGAAAGCATGCTGGCGCTGTCTTTATGGGAAGCTAGATTTGGTGGAAAGCAGCATCACCGCTGTTATATCCGCGTGCTGTACCCTCCATAATATTTGTGAAGGGAAGGGTGAAAGATTCAGTGAGGAATGGACCTCCGAGGTTCGACGCCTAGAGGATGAGTTTGCTCAGCCAGAGAGCAGGGCTAATAGGGAGGCCCAGGAAAGGGCTTCCAGGATTAGGGATGCTTTAAGGGAGCAATTTGATGCTGAGAGCCAACAGTAATGTTTGATGCATTTGATGTGCTTTGCTTTACCTTGCTGTATAATATTTACCACTTCCAGCAACAATATAATGTAGTGAAATAGAAAAAAAGAACTTTATTCAACATACAGTACATAACAGGCAAGGGGGTTGGAGTGGTGGACTGTAGATTCTCAGGTTTTAATATGTCCTATTTTGATCACTATTCAATGTCTGCTGCAATTCAGGATTACTATGCTGCAGAATAATGGGGGTGGAGTGAACAGGGAAAGAATTATAGTTCTCAGGGCTGGTAGGTGATCTTACAGGTGTTGGGGGCAGCTGGGGATAATAAGGAACTGGCTGCTGGAGAAAGTTGTTTTGTGGAAATACTGGGGAACAAGGAAGAGGGCTTTGGGAGGGCTATGGGTTACCACGGTACATATTTGTCTACATGGCTACAATAGACTCGAAAGACTCAGTTTGGCGAGCCAGGAGGCTTATCATCTGCTTTGTGGTTTTTTTGGAAGACAATTCCTTTCTCCTGCTTTCTGTTTGCCTCCATTCATGTACACTCTTTCTCCATTCATGTACTGTCTTTCTCCATTCATAGGTCTTCTCTCTCCATTCCTCTGTCTTCCTACTTTCTCTGTTGTAGTGGCTCATAACATATTTCATCAATTCCTCTTTTGATTTTCTAGGATTCCGTCTCAAGTTCTGCAACCTAGTGAGGCCGGTGATCCGGCTGCAGTAGTCAAGGTCACTAGACAAAAGAGAGATAGAAACATGTAATACACAGAGGCTACATTGTTTATTATCACTTGGTGAAGGACTTTTTAGACTTTTGGTAGCATCCTTCTCACATACCTCACATAACACAGAGAGGGCAAGCAAGCTAAGTCATGGCGAGCAATGGGGTGAGTGGTTTTGCCCCGATTTCCCCTTGGGAGTGGGAATTGACCAGTGGGTCACTGGGGTTTATCAGCAATGGGTACAGGAGGTAGCTGGTGTCCTGAAGAGGGGACAGTAGTGAACAGGAAGGTGGTGAGCTAGCTGCTTGCGGGGGGGGTGGTATATGGTCCGCATTCACGCTGTCCTGCTGGTGAGGGGGGTGGGGAGCAACACGGTGCTGGATGCCTGCTTGGAGGGGGGGTGGGGAACACTGGAGCACACCGCGGTGCTGGATGCCTGCTTGGAGGGGGGGGTGGGGAACACCGGAGCACACCGTGGTGCTGGATGCCTGCTTGGAGGGGGGGTGGGGAACACCGGAGCACACCGCGGTGCTGGATGCCTGCTTGGCGGGGGGGGAACACCAGAGCACACCGCGGTGCTGGATGCCTGCTTGGAGGGGGAGGGGGAGGTGGGGAACACCTGAGCACACCGCGGTGCTGGATGTCTGCTTGGAGCGGGGGTGGGGAACACCGGAGCACACCGCAGTGCTGGATGCCTGCTTGGAGGGGGGATGGGGAACACCAGAGCACACCGCGGTGCTGGATGCCTGCTTGGAGGGGGGGGTGGGGAACACCGGAGCACACCGCGGTGCTGGATGCCTGCTTGGAGGGGGGTTGGGGAACACCGGAGCACACCGCGGTGCTGGATGCCTGCTTGGAGAGGGGGGTGGGGAACACCGGAGCACACTGCGTTGCTGGATGCCTGCTTGGAGAGGGGGTGGGGAACACAGGAGCGCACCGAGTGGCTGCCTACGTGCTGGGAGGGGGGGGTTAAAAACAGAGCGCCATGGGCTGGGGAAACGAGAAACTGGCTCCCTGCACTCAATTATCCCTAAACTCTCAACAGGGTTTCCTACTGCCAGACATATCACTGCTGCGTGTTACCTGGGAAGAGAGGGAGGGTCTTCTACAGGAATGTGGATACCACCCTGGCCCCTATGCAGCTTGCCTGTGTGCAGCCATGGTCCCCCCACCCCTCGCTGCACAGTGGATCGGACGAGTTAGCCTGACCGGGACAGGGACCACGGTGGCTCTCCCGATCAATTTGAGAAAGCTTATTGCAAACGCTCTTGCAGCGACATTTCAAGAGATTACCGAGGCAGATTACAGAGATGTGATAGAGCAAATCAATGGGCTATTCCATGTTTAGGCATGCATGCAGGCAGCCATAACCAAAATCCTCCTCTCCTAAAACATAAACATCTACTTACCCCGAGCACGATCCTCAGCTTCCTCCTCAACATCAACTTCCAGCTGCTGCAACTGGCTAGCCTCCTCCGGGCTTGAGAAGAGCTCCTGGCTGCATGTGTACTGGGACTCTGGGGTGTCTCCCTCCATGCCAGTAGCCTCACTGTCGCTGTCCTCTACACCCTTCCCCACTTCTCCCTGCTCTGAACTCTCCATCGTGCTCCTAGGATTGGCAGTGGGGTCACACCCAAGTATGGCATCCAGCTCCTTGTAAAAACGGCAGGTTGTGGGGGCAGCTCCTGAGCGGCGATTTCCCTCACGGGCTTTGCAGTAAGCACTCCTCAGCTCTTTAACTTTTACCCTGCACTGGAACACGTCCCGTTCATGGCACCTTCTCATCAAGGACTGCGATATCTGTCCATAGGTATCATAATTTCTCCTTCTGGAGCGCAGCTGTGCCTGCACAGCCTCCTCTCCCCAAACACTAATGAGGTCCTGCAGCTCTGCATTGGTCCATGCTGGGGCTCGTTTGGTGCGTGGAGGCATGGTCGCTGAGTGATTGATTGATTGATTGATTGATTGATTGCACTCCACGCCTGGCTGAGCAAACAGGAAGGGGATTTTTAAAATTCCCAGGGCATTTAAAGGAGGGGTCAGGTGAGCCCAGGGCAGTGGAGTTTGCATGATTACCAGAGAGGCTTCTCAGGTATGCTGGGATACCTGCTTATGCCACGGAGGTCAGTAAAAACGCTGGTGAGTGTCTACACTTGATGAGCAGCGCTGGTGATCCAGCGCTGGATCCTCTACACCCGAGGCTCGACCGGGTGTATGGCCAGCGCTGCAACCAGGGAGTTGCAGCGCTGGCTGTGCTGTGCAAGTGTGTACACCACCTAGGTTGCAGCGCTGTAACCCCCTCACCAGTGCTGCAACTCTGTAGTGTAGACAAGGCCTGAGATAAGAATATGGCCCTTGGAGTATTTTGCAGCAAGGCAACATTAACCCACAACATGGAGTTTTTCATAACAAAGCTTAGAATGTTTCAGCTGTTACTTTAATATATTCCATCTCTTTGTTACTGATCATCTCTATAGAAAAAGAGGAAAGCTTATTGTCTTTGTGCTGCATACTTCCCCCCTCTAATCTCTGATTAAATGTTAGTGCTTATAAAGTGACTGAGCTAGGCATGATACAGACAATCTGTGCCCTTTTTCAGAAAATTCTGCAATTATGGCAGTTTTGTGGCAGTTTTATGGTATAGATAAAGAAAATTTACACTATAAAAATAATGTTTAATGTCTGAGAATGATTCTAATCATTATGTAGTAAAGCCAAGATATTAAAAATAGGGTCCTAACTTTAGGCACCGAAGTCCATACTTAAGCACCTATATAAATGGGCTGATTTTCAAAAGTGCCATAACCAACAACTCACATTAAAATTAATGGGACTGCTCACATTACTTATGTTAAGCACATACATAAGTTATTGCAGAACAGGAGCTTAATCAAACAAATGATGATATTACCTGTACTTTGTACCCATATTCTCTAGAGTTGAAAAGTTTAGTGCACTCCCTCACTGGAACTCCGTCTTCATTCCCAAAGAGCTGCATGAGTTTAGAAGTTATAATAATCATAAACATTAATGATATAGTGTAATTTAAAATATTTTTGATTACAAGTACTAAATGTGATGGGGGGAAATATAATTTTCATCCTTCTCATCATTGTGTTACTGTATGTTATAAGATTATGCTGACCGTATCTTGAATCATCCATTCCTTTATTATGGTCTCCATTTAGTTGGGGAATGAGTCAATGATAGAACATAGTTTTAATTCCTATTGCATTCAGATGCCCATATCTGCTTAGATTACTGATGCGATTAGATGAGAACATTTAAAAAAGGGGATTTTGTTGTTCTGGTTTTTGCTGTACCATGCAGTTTGCCTTCTGCATGAAAATGACTGAACTTTTCTTCTTAGTACAGTAATATTCTTTCTGAATGCTATTTCCCTTAGGGATAGGAGAATGTTTGAATAAATTTTAAGCCAACTCAAACTTCGCTGGTTTGAAATTTACCCATGATAAATGGAAGAGTGAAGGACCTGAGTTTTGGAACAAAAAGAAAAAAGAGGCCCATATGGCCCATGGAAAAAAGAAAGAAACAAAAGGAGAAAATGGACCATGGGCTGGATTCCTTTTCTATGTTATATAGACAAAGAACAACAGGCTTTAGTCAAATCAAATAGAATATTTTCAGAAAAAAATCTGTCCGTATACTAAAGTACTTCACAAAAATCCTCTAGTAATATCAGAATTAACTCTAGTCCTTTGGGCTAGAATACTTCCCTATGGAAAAAAGAACTAATGTCAAAGAGCACTGCTGAGTGGTCTGATATACTGCTGAGTGGCAGTTCAGAGGAGGGATGCTGAGTTTGAACATTGGTGGTAGTTGGGAAATGGCTTATTTTAATGGAGGGTGGGATCATTTCGTTTAATTTAAACAGTGTCCAAACTCACCAAAACCCCACTTCTCCCCACACCCCGCTTACTTCCATGCTCAGCCATGCTCAAATTGTAACTCCAGACACTGTCAGTCAAGCAGAGGTTACTTGCTCAATATTCCCAATATAAGCAAGTGGGCAGAGAAGGGTGGAATTTGGGACTTGGCTCTGCTCACCAAAAAGAGTAGCTTGCTAGGTATAGTCACAGATTAAGTTGCTGTATTGAAAAGGAATTGAAGTAACTTATTCTTCCCCCTCAACGGAGGCAGGAACAGGGGAGAAATTCTGACCGGCTAACAATTCATTCTCTGGTCAGTTCCACGCATGGTGCATCTGTGCATGCCCCCTTATTTAAGGCAGGTTGTAAAGTTATAATATAGCCCAGAATAAATAAGTAAGGGCCATTTTACAGGGTATTTAACTTTATTTCCCACCTGATCTTTAGTGAGGAATATTTCTTTCAATTCCAGGTATGATGTCTAACTGTAATGCTTTATCTGTGCTCTGTGAATCATTTCTGACAAGTACAACATGGTGTCACTTCCACACAATTTTATACACTGCACACTGAATAAACATGATCTTTCATAGGATAATCTATTCTCCTACCACTGTTATTTTATTAGCCATGGCTAATAAAATAATGTGGATTATTTGGATATACATTCCCACTGTTTTTTATCCTACTGTTTGATTGGAGGTCAGACACTGACACATGTCATAGATGCCGTACTACTTATGTAAACATTTGTACAATGCTCCAATTCTGCTACAAACTCGGTTTAAGCTATTTAGTCACTTTTGCTTTGAGACATTGGTGGTGGTTTGTAAAATTCTTTCCATTTTGGTTTTGTGAGATGAGGTATAAATTTAGGACTACATACTAATCATGATCCCCAGAAGAACCCCCACAGGTATCAATTGGAAGTTAGAACAAATATCAACAGTGGAATGTGGCCTTTACATAGTGACTAATCTTGGCATTATTATTTTACTTGTTCATTACGTTATTGTCACATTTAGTATCAATCAGAGATCAAACAGACTCACTTTTAGAACAACTGCTACTGCAATCCTTTATTTCTCATCTTTTCTTAACTTCCTTTCTTTGGCTCCCTCACTATTCTTTCTATTTTTATTTGATCCCTCTACATTTCTTTCCCTGCAGCAACTCCCAGTTCTCATCCTCTCTTTCGGGGCCCATAAATCAAGACCTACTGATCCAGCAACCACAACATGAGCCCAACATGCTAAAGTTACTGAGCTAATGACATCAGAGGCCTCTGACCAGGAGGACATCAGCCCAGAAAGGTACAGATGCTGAGCTAATGACCTCATACAGGCCTGTACCTTGACAAAAGGTCAGAAGCTAGAGTTGTTCACCGAGACCTATACTTCAGACTCAGGTCAGCAAATTCAAGGGATGTCACAGAACCCTGTACTCAGAAATCACTTCAGCTAGCTAATGTTGTAGAGCCAATAGATCTCACAGAAGCCTTTGCCTTGACATTGGTCCCACATACTACAGTTAATGAATACCTCACAGAGGTATCCAGTATCATCCTATTAAGCTATAGCAACTGAACCAGCAGCCCGCACAGAGGCCAGAGCCTTGGCATAGACCTATTGTGAAAGAACTGGATTTGACCTAATCTGCAGCCATCTTGTGCACTTAACCCCCTTACTCCACCTCCAATTAACTGGAAGCGAGGACACCACAGAGTCAGGAGACATATCTGGCCATGCTTAGGCAGACTAAAACAATTACAAGCTTCAGTTTTACTAACTGAGATAGAAAAAGTGAAAAGACCGCTTCATGAGAATGGAAGGAGCAGGAGAGACTGTAGAAAATTGACCTTGATTCTGGTTGTTTGTGTTCATATATTTCTTTGATGAAGCTGCTTTGCAGATAAGGAGAATAATGAATTATTGTTGGCTGTTGCTAGGAAAATTGTTAACCTATTAGGAGCTATTACGAGTTATGTGCTTTGTCCAGAGAAAATCTATAAAGAGTTTAGTTAGAAAGTGTACTTTGGAGCAGTGCGAGGGAACTTTTCCTTGGGTAAGGAATTGGCGTCTAAACTCCCCAACAGCTGGATGGAAGGAGGGTCCCCAGAAGCCTGGCTGCTGATCACTCAAAACCATCTCAGACTTTGGGTAACTATAAATGTTTAGGTGCTCTGAAAATACTGCTATAGCATATAGTAGTTTTGGGTGAAAGCACTCTGGTTTATATCAATAATTTATCAGACAGAGGAGCTGTGTCCCCATTGATTTATATGTGACAGCACCCAGAGAGAAACAACTTTGGGTTCTGAAAACCCTGGATAACAGACCCACCAAACTAACTCTTCAGCCAATGACTATTTGCTTTGTCATCAGCCCAGGATACTAGCGATGATAAAGTAGTTGTCAAGGTGCAGGCCTCCGTGGGCATCAGACCAGCAAGCTAGAGATATGGCTTTGTAATTTTATTTTTGACATACTCCTAAGTTATTGTCTTCACACAAAAAAAATCTGTGGCTGGCCAGTGACAGCAAACTCAGGCTTGTGGGGTTTGGGCTGTGGGGCTTTTTCGTTGCTGTGTAGACTTCTGGACTTGTTCTGGAGCCTGGGCTCTAGGATCCTGCAAGGTGGGAAGGTTCAAGAGCCCATGTTCTAGCCTAAGACCAGAAGTCTATGCAGCAGTGAAACAGGGCTGCAGCCCATGAGCCTGAGTCAGCTGGCACAGGCCATCGGTGAATGTCTAGTTGATGTGTAGATACCCTTAATAAGCTAGCGGTGCTGAACCAGTGAGTTTGCAGAGGCCTGAGCCTTATTATCAACCTAGCAAGCTAGAGGCCCTGAGCAGAGTCTAAATAAAGGAGAAGTGTATGGGAGCATAGGTCCCTGTCATCTGTTACAGAGCAGAAAGATAGTTTCTTTCCTCTCCTTCTCCTGGACTTGGAGTTCCCCCCAGAACTCCTCCTCCTTCTTCTGCCGATAAATAAGGACTAGTTATGGGGGAGAATCTGAAGCAGGAGCAATAGGAGGGGCTGGTGTCTGACTGGGAGTTTGAGAGTCTCCATCCTTCCCACCAGTAAATGGAGCAGCATGAGCACCTGCTGAGAGAAGAGGAATTGTCTGTTTCATTGCTGCCCCAGGAGTTCTGAACAGCAGTGTTAAAACTGACCAAATCAGACTGATCACATTTGACTTCGTGACTTTGTTGCAGCTTGAAGAAACTCTGGCCAACACTAGAGAAACTGGAAATGTCTGTCTGCAGGCCTGGGAAGAAAGCACTTCATTGGTTTGCATTCTCTTTACATTGAGTGAGTTATATTTGTAACCATATGGGGTAAAAAATAGAATAAAATATTGCCTCTATGAAGTCAATGGAATTTTGCCTCTGACTTTACTGAGGGCAAGATTTCACCTTGAAGTTTTTTCTCTAAATGAAAGCTTAAATGCTGAAGAAATGGGTGACTCTCAATTGGAAAAGCTCCCTACTGGTGTGAATGGATTTTTCAAGGCATGTGCTAAATCATTGTAATTGAGATTTCAGAACTTCAGGTCTCTGAACATTTTCAGTAACCAGATACAAGACCCTGGAAATCTTGAGCTTTTATCTATTTCTCTTACTTTGGGATAGCTTCTGCCTTACAGGTCCAGTACCTCATAGGGTTGCTAGGTGTTCGGTTTTCAACTGGAACACCCGGTCGAAAAGGGCCATCCCTAGCAAATGAGTGAGTGAGGGTGGGGGAGAGCCAAGAGACAGAGGGAGGAGGGATGGAGTGAGCAGGGTGGTGCCTTGGAGAAGGGGTGGGGCTAGGGTGCTTGGTTTTGTGCAATTAAGCCTTGATACTGCTCCTTTATGTTGCTCCAGCAGAGCAAGGAGGTGGTAAAGCCGTTATTGTCTTAATTTCCCTGCATCCAAGAATCTGTAAGTGACACAGAGCCATTGCAGCCAGCACTTTGCCAACCCCACTTGCAACCCCCAACCATTCTTGCTCCTCTCTCCTTGAATCTCACAGTGAGAGCAGGTTGGCCAGATTGAGCATCAGGGCCTACAAGTCTGCTTGAAGAGGCTGACATCTAACTAATTTTATACAACATAATAGAGATGTGGAAGCTTTTGTCCTTTATGTCTTGGAAGGAGTCTGCCTAGTGGGAGAAAATAACTAGAACATTTCAGCTCACTCAAAAACGTTATCCAGATCAAGATTATCCATTACTGGGCAGGTTCTGCCAAGCAAAATGACCCATTCCAAAACTTATAGGCAATTACAATTAGCACAATGGACACATTTCTAAAGTATCAAAAATATGGGACAAGTTTGTCTTATTTGAATTTTGTCTTGAACCTCCTGAGGCTATACAATTGTACTGGGATACAGTGAAAACAACCTTTCTCCCAGTAAGTTAATACATCTGCTTCTAGTCTGAGCTAGAATGTAGAGAAGCATGAAAATAAAAATACTGGGGTAGAAAAAAATGATTACAACTTTTTCAACATCAAAAAAGGTTCAGTTCAAGTTTGTTTGAATTTTGGGAAAATTTTCAGGTCAGTTTTTATATGAGCTTGGCCTAGTTTATTTTCTTCTTTCAGATGCTGATGTATTTGGCAGGATTTTTACATAGCTTGAATTAAAATGACATGATTATGATAATACAAACACAATCAGAAAGAGAAGCAAACAAAAGTAATTCCATGGGATGCAATTGAGAGGAATTTTCATAAATTGCCTAAGGTTTTTATATAACAGCACAGAAAAAATAAATAAGTAGGATATGATAAATAATAATTTAAGAATAATTATTAATTTTCAATTATACTTCAGGAGTCATACAAGCATGTTTCTTCCTTACTTGAATAGTTTGAGTATGGATCTGATCTTTCTCCCACGTCTATCAGGGGAAGACTTGCCACTGATTTTAATAGAAAAATAATTGTGCCTGGTATTTTAGGCAAATTAAAGGCTATTATAATTAAAGTTTGTGACAAACTGCTGTCTTGTGTTTTTTTAGTACAGAGGAGTAAGACTACTTGAAGAGGAGGCAATCTATGCATACCTAACTTGCATAGTTTTTCTTCAAGATATTTTCCCTATTAGTGGTTTATATAGTGCCTTTTTTTTGTAAAAGGCCCTATCAAGGTAAGCACTTCCCCAGGAAGCACCCCTCTCCCCCACACATTCTCAAGGGGACTTCTAAGAGCTGATGGGAAATCATTTCTTTTTCCAAAAAATCTTTGTCGTCTCTGGTTGAAGCTGTCAGACCTTGTCCACCATCTGACACAGATTGATTTAAAGTTTTTTCAGGGATTGGCTGAAGAGAATATCCAAAATCTTAGATTCCCCTGGAGGTGATACAGGAGCCCAACGTTCTCTAGTGGACATAGTCCACAACACGCATCAGAGCAAACTAGCACTGCCCATCAATGATGCCCTCCTATCCCCAGTTTGTCACACGTGGCAGACTCCTGCTTACACTGCAACTGTATGTCAGAGAGCTGATTAAACGATTCTGTGTTCTAACCCTGGGCTCTCGATACCATTTTTCTAATCCCACCCTTAAATCCCTGATGGATAATATAGATAACAAAGGGAGCAAGCAGCATTCGTCAAGATCTACACCTCATGACAAAGAGCTCAAGCATCTGGATCTCATCAACCATAAGAGCTACGTGCTGGCCACACTTCACTTCAAGTCTTTAGTGCAGTGTTGCAGACTAACTGAAGAGAGATGTATTTTTCATGGTCATTTCAAAATATGGTACATTCACACATACATTCTCATTTATGCATGTGTATGAAAGGTTAAATATGTAATAGACTTAACATTTCAAAAGGTGAATTTTTAAAGGTCTTAAATAGATTTGTAAATAGATTAAATAGATTAAATACACAGTATCTTCCTTCCAGAAAGATTGCTCACTTCATTGAATTCTACAGTTTTCTTCATTATGAAATCATACAGTAAGTAGTAAAGCATATTGAATGGCTTTTGTCAGCAGGTTTGGAGATTAGTTATGGAATGCTACAGCTTGAGGCCATCCCATGCAACAGTGAAATTGTGATTGTATCAAAAAAAATATGATCTAATTCCTTACTTTACTTATTGTGGGAAAGGTTGGTTGGCTGGTTGGTTGGTTTTTACTCCAAAGCCAATCATAGTAAGTGAAACAGAATGTTGATTCATATTTTGTAAACAAAAACCAGTTCTATAGATAATGTGAAATAGTATATCCTATAGTAAATGAGAATTTGTTGGTTGCAAGTTAAATGTTAAACTATAGCTAAAGTATAAATGACTGCTGATGGTGAATTAGAAGATTGAGCTCCACATTTTTGGCAAATCATGGGAAAGTTGGTACCATGATCACTCCTGCGTGCAGCAGGCCTGAATGAACATGGTTAAAATGTAGTTATGGACAGTGTTTAAAATAAATCCTGCTGAATAACTTTGTTGTTGTTGGTCACAATGGCTTTTTGTTTTCTTTCTGGAAAACTGTTGCATGAATGACTTTTTATCAACCATAAATTTAACTGAAAGCAAAAGTGTGTGGTGAATATAAGCAAGGTTTGGTAAGGACATGCATGTGCCCTACCATCTTGAAAACTCTTCTCGTTCAGACAAGGGATTTCTCAAACAAATATGAATGTTCATAAAACATTTGCAAACAAGAAAAAAAGCATACCTGTTTATAAACCTTAGCACTCTTTCTATTCTTACATGCACGTAAACCACATTCCTTACAGGTGTAGCTTGCAGCGCTGGGAGCACAGCTCCCAGCGCTGCGGCACTGATTACACTGAGGCTTTACAGCGCTGTATCTTGCAGCGCTCAGAGGGGTGTTTTTTCACACCCCTGAGAGTGAAAGTTGCAGCGCTGTAAAGTGCCAGTGTAGCCATGGCCTAATAGTGACCAGAAGAGATGAGATAGGAAAAAGTTTGTTTGCTGACACTTTTTGTTGGATAGTTGCAAATACATGTAGCAAAAAAAAAAATAAAAATTCCACCCCCAGCCCCATGACCAGTTCATGGACAGTATTCTGGAAAAAGAAACAGGTAAACTTCAAATGGGGCAATATGAGTCAGGTAACATATGCATGCCTTTCCTATCCACAGAGATTTCTATTGGGGTGTTGTGCAGGTAGATGGCATAAAGAATTGTTTCATTTAGTTACTAGTTTTAGTATTTTATTTGTGCTGAGACGCTTTAAATTCTTGATTTGGGGGGGTAGATTTATTTTGCTTAGACATGCTTGTCAAAAAAAATGAAGATAGACTTAATCAAACTTCAGATGACAGGTAGTTAGATTACTCAGATTTGGAGCACCTATCCTTAGTACAAGCTGATTATTTGATCAAAATTTGATTATTTGATCAAAATTAAAAGATTCCTCTGGATTTACACATGTGTAGTTTAGAGCACCATTTGGCCCCAAGATCTGTAATAAATTCTCTCTCTCTCTCTTTCTTTCCAAAACACTTTGTAGTTACATTGAGCACATGCCTGGAAGGTCTCCATGACAAGATGTATCTCTGTAAAGTCATGTCCTAGCACTGTGACCATGGGGAAATATATTCCTATGCAGAGGCTTATGGTGAAATTCTGTCTACAGTCTCTTCTAACCTGGGTCTGCATGCAGTGTAGTCTAAGAATATGAAATAAGTTACAAGGATGCATTTATAATAAATAAATACATTTGCTATATATTAACCCAAAATAGTGCTCATCTTTCAAGTAAGTGGGAAATATGGAAATAAACTAAGACATTAGGAAAAAATCACTGAATAATGGCATTTGCTTCTGACTTTATATTAACAGTTGAAAAATTAGGAAAGTAAGAGCCACACTCCACCAAGAACACATGCTGAAATATATTTTAAATGTACACTTTTAAAAAAAATGCACTTAGTATTTCTGACCTGGCTACTGGAATAGAATTGCTAGTTTGTTAAATGTAATGAGATGTGTGCTGCAGGAAGGGCAATTGGGGAAGGCTCTGTGCAGAAACTGTGGTGAAGCAGAGAGCGAGGGAGCTATCTATTAGTCTGTTCCCCAGCATCCGCCAGTGAATGAGCCTCTAGCTTTCTTAAACAGATGGCAAAATGCACATGGCTGGTGGCAGAAATATTCTCTGCACCTTCCAGCCAGTCAACATCCTTCCAAGCCCCCCGGTTCCTCCTTTGTTCTCTAATAAGAGACCTAGAGGGAACTAGTGGAGCAGCAGCACAAAGGAGGGATTGTTAAATACGCAGCAGAGGAAAGAGGGCTACTTCAGTCACCATTTCTTTACTGCCACTACTTGCTGTTTAGATTTTTAAGTTTATTCCTCAGCCACATGGCAGTTCAGGGGCAAAAAAGATCTCATGTGGAGATGAGAGACTATAAAATGTGGCTAGTTTCAAAATATCTGCTGCAAACTGTTGATTCAACAGCCTCTCTTTACCTTCCAATAAACAGAAACCTCAGTCCTGAAGAAGGACCATGAGGAGTTTCTGAATCATTCTCTGTGGACCTTCCTTTTATGTGTTTAATACATCTGAGATAGGATTTCAAAATATTTTAATGACTGTTAAACAACATAGGAGTTTTATATACTCTGTCCTCAGAATCTTGGCCTTTGTGTTTGTATGCATGAGGATGAAAAATGCATTTTGAACAAAATCAACCTCCCAAGGAGCATCTTGATGATTCGTACAGAATATACTCTCAACTGGAACACACAGAATTTAGGGCAATTTATTTAATCTGAAACTCAACTGAAATGCACAGACTGAAGAAGTTGTATGTACTCTGGGGGGATTCTTTTATTAATGTTTATGTACATTACTTGTGGTAAATTGGAGTAGTGATATTGTGATTTTTGAATATGCTTGTAATAAGGTTTTGTTAATTAGAAAAGATTCAGGAATTGATTTTTGTATGTATTTTGGACTTGTAAAATGAATTGTGGGGGAAAAAAATAACATCACAAAACGATTTTCTTATTCCTGTCTTCTCTCTCACTCACTCACACACACACACACACACACACACAGTTGCTCAAACACAAAGATGAGAGAAATGGTAGCACTCTTGGGCAGCTCTATACAGATTGAAGACTCATTACATCCCTGACCAGATCCAAATATGGTATTTCTGGCTAACAGATTGCAAATTGACTTTAAGGATAATGTAACAATGTTTTAAAAAAAGTTGTGGAGACACATGAAAATGTTTCTTACACAAAGATAGCATACAATAGTTACATTTTTATTTTTAGAAAGATGGCCAGTAGTCAGCTCTGAAAGGCCGTAATGTTGTAGTAATTTTAAAATACATTGTGCAGTTTATTGGTAGTGAATTGTTTTGATATGCCACAATACTAAGGTTTAACTTATGTGCATGGTGTGCGTATACATATACACACCCACATACATATACATATATATGCTTATACATATATAGTTTTGCTTTCCACTGTGAATGGCTGGGAAAAAGAAAACAAAAAGGAGATTTGGAGGTGTAAAAGAAACAATATGCATATGCTGGATTTGTATTCTGATTCTCACCTGCATTTGCACATACAATCTGAAAACAAATTCAAATATCAACCTCTTTGCACTCCCATTGGGCTGTCCCCTGCTCCCTCCCATTTATCTTATTGTTGTGGGTTGGGTTAATCTTCTTGTTAGGAGTTAGGATACAACTGCCTCCCTTAACTCAAGATGAATGTGAAGAAGTGGCTGAAATAATAGCAGTCTCCAAACACGGGGTACTTGATGTCTTCAGAAATTTGTTTAACCTGTGGAAGGCAGGGAGTGTGGGTGGGTGAAGCATAGAGAGGAGTCTTCTAGGTCTGGTGCTGGCTAAAGAGGGTTGGGGCTGTAAGTAAAGAAACTATCTCATGTTTTGTTCCTTCTGCATTTAAGAAAACAGGACTTTGTATATTCTTTGTAAATGAACAAGAAAGTATCAGAGAAAATACTTGACTCTGTCACCAGTGCCTCCTCCTAACTGGAACAACTCTCAACACCCTTAATTTTAACTACCTGCTCTGGCTGAAAGGGGTAACGTTGTGTGTGTGTGCACATGTGCATGTGTGTACATATATGAAAAAATGATATAAATGCAGAAATTTTATAACAAATTCCTAAAGCAATCAATTTTTTTTAAAATTTATATTTAAAAATTAATTTACCATGTCTCCCTTGCTTGTATTCTTCTTTTCTATCCCACTTTTCATCCTTCGCTATACTTTATTCTTTCCTTCTGTTTTGCATCCTTGACAACTTATCCTCTTATCTTTTCTCATTTTTTTCACTCTTCCCTTTTTTGCCTTTACTCTTTATTTCTTGGGTTGTGTTCTTTCGCTTTCCCCTTATGTTTTTTTATTCGTTTCTTCTCATTCCCAATAATCATTCCTTCCATAGGCACAGACTCCGTGGCAGCCCCCCGCCCCACCCTCCCACCCCAGCTCACCGCTGCCTCCTCCCCTGAGCGCACCGTGTGCTCGCTTTCCCCCCAGCTCCCAGCGCTTGCACCATGAAACAGCTGTTTTGCCTGGCAAGCGCTGGGAGGGATGAGGGAGGAGGGGGAACGCTGCACACTCAGGGGAGGAGGCGGGGCCAGGGCAAGGATTTGGGGAAGGGGTCTAATAGGGGCAGGGAGGGGGTGGAGTTGGGATGAGGACTTTGGGGAAGGGGTTGGAATGGGGGTAGGGCAGGGACAGGGAAAGGGTGGAGTCAGGGTGGGGCCAGGGGTGGTGGGGCATGAGCACCCATCGGCTCTGGGGAAAGTTGGTGCCTATGATTCCTTATGTTAAATGTAGTGTCTTAGATTTTCTTGAGGTGGTCTGTGTAAGACAAGCACACCCAGAGGCAGTTTTAAACTAACTTTAACAACAGAACAATAGTATTCAGGGACATCCTTTAATCATTACAGGACAGGTCTATTGCTTAGTCTGATAACGTACATTAGAGATATGCTGTACACAATGTGTTACTTTACTAATTAAGGGTTAAACTAGTATGATACACTTACTCATGTTGAATAGTACATCACAATCTGGGCCTAAATGCTTAATTATCACATAATGGAGCAGTGGATGGACTGGAGGCCATCGGACTTACTATGTTTCTATTGGCTGGAAGAGCTTGGGGGAATACAGAACATGATATAATATAGTAACCAATATATTAATCTAGAGAGAGAGCTGTGAGCATCTGGAAACTGTGTAGACTGCTGTTATGGTCTCTATATCCTCACTGGAAAACTTTTTTTTTCCTCCTTCCCTCATTCTTATGGATCTCCTGCCTCACTGTTTAATTTTTCATCCTTCATCTCCCCCCAATCTCATTTACTATTCCACTCAACAATTTTAACCTCTGTTCTCTTCTCTTCTTATGCTGCCAAATTTAAATGGTTCCCTACACCTCTAATCATTTTACATCATTACTCAAGTCACAAAGACATTAACATTCCAGTTACATTCAGAACCTCCAATCACTAACCCAACCATTCTCTCTCCATGATCATCCTTATCCAGACTTTCTTTTTCTTTGTAGATGGACCCAATTCATTTTTTTTCCCTCCCAGCTTCCCTTATCCAGTTTCTCTTTGACTGGATTAGGTGTCAGTAGAATGTGGCTCTTCCTTTGGTTTACTCTCTAACAAGGGGAGAGGAAAAAGGACAATCTTCTCTGTCTTTCTCCAGCAGTTCAGCAGGGGAGGGAAGTTTCTTTTAGAATAACATTCTCCATAATTGCTGGGACTAGGAGATACATATTTGTACAGCTCCTAGCACAACAGGGTCCTGGTCCATAATTGGGGCTCCTAGCTGCTGTGGCAATGTAAATAATAAATATTAATAAAATAATATATTGTGGCATGCCAGTTTGTGAAAGAAAAACAAATCTATTAGAAGAACATGATCTGGGAAAATATAATTCACTTGGTTCAGGATTTTTCAATCCAGCTACTTGAGTAATAGTGATACACAGCTGTATTGTGCTGTCATCAGCTGCTTGACAGTTGTTTTACTGTTGATTATGAGTTACAGATACATAATGAAAATCTGTTGATTGAGTCCCCCTTTGATCAATACTACAGTTATTTTCTACTGTAGAAATAAATAATCCATGTCAATAGAATCATAGCAGGGAAATAATTTACGGGTTTGATTTAATTTAATAACAAGAGATATCAACTAGCTAAACTTAATCAATTTTATTCACCAAGGATTATTAGTCAAAGATTAATATGGCATAATGCAGAAAGCAAGGCCAATATGTTACCAACCGGTCTGGGAGGCAGCAGTGCTGCTGGTCAACAATGTCTAAATCTGAGATTCTCTCTACTTCTATATATACTAGGGTTGTGTACAACAGACAGATTTTCACTATTTATTTGTATTACTTCAAACCTAACATAATTCTTAGCAATCTTCTTAAACATATTTTTCAAAGATTCTTTTGCTAGGTTATCACAGACCTCTCAGTAAACAGAGATTGTAACCAGATTTGTGTCTCGGTTTCACTTTAAAGTTAGTATAAGTTTAGAAACATCCTGTACCAGCTACAGCTTAGTACTGAGGGCATTAGCTCTGTATTAATAAAAGGTTTGTCTTGTCCTGTCCTTCTGGAATGTCTCTTATCCAGCACTGAAATTACAACACTTCACATCACACCTTGGTTAAACAGCTTGACAAAAGTAAAAATCATTCTAAATATAATGTGTTATACTTATTCACTATTAGCTACTTTCTTAGTTTGGTTATATAACATCTCATTTCTAGTCACATTTATAGCTATTACACCTTCCATGCTTTGATTAATATTTTGCTTGTGAGAGATAAATGTATCTATTTTCTGGTAGTTTAGTAATAAATCAATTGATATTCCTTATTAATAATTCTGTTTGGGAGAGCCGTTTTCCTAATATATCTGTTTACAAGAGTCAGCTCTCACAAAGTCCATTCTTTATATGGTAACTACCCTACAGCATTGAGCAATGTATGTAACTAAAACTTAGTGTTTTTGCATTTCATCTTTGACCTGGCTGCAAAGGATCATGGGGCCTTGGTTTAGTTTAGTCAACAGATCACTGTCCCTTTCCACCAGGAAAGTAACCTATTGTGGAAGATGCATAAATATATTTGTACAAAAAAGGTGTATATCTCACAAAGGTGAAGGGGGCAATCATACTCTTTTTTTTAAAGGGTCCTACTACCAGAGTTCAAGATGAGCTTGAGTCTAAGCCTTGACACTTTTAAAACCCAGTGTCAGACTCATCCCTTTAATTAGGTCTTGCCCCCACAATAAAATAGCATAATGACTTATCACCATACTCATCTAAGACAGCTACCAATATCTTAGCTGAGAAGATGGTTTATTATAGAAGGTTGCTTAAAAGAGTTGCTTTGTCACGGTAGCCACTGTATAGGGAAAAGAAATCTCCATTGCAATATGTTGGCTTTTCCATAGGTATTATGGTCAGGAAAATTCATGTGAGCTGCCTTAATGGTACTGTGACCCTTAACTGTGTATATGGCACCTAGATACTATGGTGATATGGGTGAATGAGAGACAAAGAGATAGATATGGGGGGGAGGGATAGCTCAGTGGTTTGAGCATTGACCTGCTAAACCCAGCATGGTGAGTTCAATCCTTGAGGGGGCCATTTGGGGAACTGGGGTAAAAATCTGGGGATTAGTCTTGCTTTGAGCAGGGAGTTGGACTAGATGACCTCCTAAGGTCCCTTCCAATCCTAATATTCTATAATTCTATAAGGTAATCTTACTGTTGACCTTATTGTCATGGAATATAAACAAAAATACATGAACAACAAGCACGGCTAAGTTGTGTGGTAAAATAAAACTAGTTAAGACTGAAGATTGTTCCAAGGGGTGTTATAGTAACTCCTTTCAGGGAAGTAACTTGGAAAGTCAAACTTCTATAGTAACCAAAGGATGGTACTTCAGAGGCCTAAGATAGTAGTCTATCAACAACTCAGAGAGCTTTTCTTCTTCTTTTTCTTCCATAAACTCTTATCTGGGACCTGACTTTGTCTTTAACTTTGTCTATTACAGTGCCAAGTGCACAGTTGACACTTAATAAATAAATAATACTTTAATGAATAATCTAAACCTCTGGGTTGTTTACTCATGTTTCTTCTATGATATGAATTGCATGTCTTCTGCTTTGAGTTGTCTGCTCAAGTTGTGATTTATGACAATTGAACTTACTGTTGTTAATATTTATGTAAATAACTACCTCGTCTCCATTTGCACCTTGTTCTGAAACAGCTAGTTGAGAACACTTTTTGTGACATGATACTAGACTAGATGGCTCATTGATCTGATTTGGTATGGGAATTTCTATGTATCTAGGCTTTACATCAAGGAAAGGCATACAGGTGCCAGGAAAGATCCATTATTGTGTTCGGAATAGTGTACCTGACCAATTTGTATATTTCTATCTCAGCCCATATTGAGTTTGTAGAAATAAGTTCCTGTCGTAAGCACTTGTCTTCAAGTGACCACATTATTAATTCATTTCCAGGAACTCATTTGTTGAGGCAAAAGTAAAACCTATTTTCAGGATAATAGCCTAACTTGCAGTAGCTGTCTTATGAGAACTCAGAAACAGAGATGTTGTCATACAGATGTACCAGGGACAAGGTTTTTATGTTGCAAATAGAAAATGCAGATTGAATAAAATGCACTGAGTAATGTCTTATTGAAAAGTAAAGTTCTTTGAAAAATAAGGTAATTTTTCACAGTGTGTCTTCTGCAAATGGGTCTGGAAGTATTGTCGAGACCAGACTGCAAAAATAAATATACTGTTTACATGAAAACTCCGCCGATAGATTCTTAAATTGAGAGTTTCCTTGTTGAATATCAGTTTTAGAGAACTATACACAATTAGTAAATGTTATGCTACAGTAATTTAGAATCCAAGTTGTATAAATCTCAAGTGAACTAAGTTTATTTGAGGACAAGGGGAAAGCAAAAAATAAAAGTCATTAGGCATGGTTAAGCTCATTTCTTGCATATGGCAATACTTCTTTCCTTCATGATACCTTCTAATTACTTTCTGATTAACCAAAGTTTGTGCCTTAATGACCTTGAACGGAATGATGTAATTCTCTGTATGATCAACAGCTTTCTGGTATTTGTTGTGTATGCGTTTTTCTTACATGTTGACTTACGCCCTGTTGTCTAGTACTGTCATAGAACTGACAACATTAACTTCAGTTGACCTTAGCTATGCCTTTTTCAAATTGTACACTTCAGTCAAGTACTCTTTTATCTGACCTTCATTGGGCTTGGAAAAGATGAATTATTTTTGTCTAACTTTATTGCTGATATATTTTTGTCTTGGGATGGCCTTGTCTATAGCTTTTCAAGTGCAACAACATAATTTATAATCTGCTGAGCACACAGTTTTGAATGTGTTCCTTCCTAGAGATTAGTATATTTTCATTATAATGTCCTAAAACACATGAAGTGAATTATTTAAGCCATAGGACACAAGAAGCATTGCATTTCTTGATGATTAGTTCATGCCTCTGGTAGTATGAGGGATAAAGTTGAAGGACAACTGACTTTAATGACCTGAGAAGTGTAATAATCTTCTAAAATGCATTGACAAGCATATTTTATTGCTATTAGCAAATGGATATTATCCGTCCATTTGTCCATTGATTCATCCATTAGTGACTGGTCCCATTACCTTAGAGAAGGATACAATATCAATGAGGGCCAATCAGAACCCTCCAACTGTGTACATAATAGTAAAAATATTTTATAATTTAATCCATTATGTTTAAAAGATGCATTCCTTTTTTGTTTTTATGAAGATGTGTTGCTGTTTTCCTTTTTGCATGACTTATACATTCCTAACATTCTGTATTCCCCTATTCTAGTTGTGTATGCTACATTTGTTGACTCTTTTAATTGCTTCTTGCTGTTTTCTACATCTTTAACAGCAAACTTATCCTATTAATGCAAAAAAGAGGCATACGATTTCCTTCTTATCGATAATGTATTTTGTTGCAGGCTGCCTGGTTTAACTGAAGAAATTTGTAAATAAATGTTTATCCCTAGTATATTAAATACATAAATAGCAGTGTTTGTGATATCTTAGTATGATTAGCTCTTCAAAAATTCATCAAGTGTCCTGAGATCTGCACCGCTTATTTAAAAATTCATAAAAAGTTTTGAAGAATAAAAATGGTTTGACAAGTAGGCAGGCCACAAAGAAACTGACACATCAAGGGAAGAAGATCAAACAGGAATATAGCAGGCATATTCATACTATAGGCTGTATAGCCTGGCTGCACTCCAAAGGGGTTGAAAGAACAAGTAGACATGAAATATAGAGAAAGAATAGAGACAGGAATCTCAAGGTGGAGAAATGAAAGACCATCTGACATTCAAAAATGATTTTTTTTATAACTTTGACATGCAGTCAATAAATTCACCTTTGCTTAGCTTATTTAACTAGATGCAAAAGTTTTCTTACCATGGTAGTGTACGTTTTAAGAGAGATACAGTAAAATATCTTCTCTTCAGGATCCCACCACTCAGGGGGATTCAGTTTTTTCAGAAGATTCTCACAGTAAACACCAGGAGCCAGATTCTCAGCTGCTGTGAATCAGTGTGGCTTCACAATGGAGCTATGTTGATTCACAACAGCTGAGGATCTAGCCTCACCAGTCAGTGAGGAATGTTGTGTTAACAAGCCTATGCGTTCACTGTTGTTTCTGATCTCAGAATGAATTGAAACAAAATGTTTTGTGCTATTAACACAATATTTTTAGTCCTTCTGTATTAAACAAACATCTAATAAAGGATGTATGTGTTATGTGGGGTATGTATGTATTAGTGACGATGACTTTAAGATACATAAGCTTAATAATGCCACCTAATAATGCCACTGCAGTTAGTGTTTACTACTGATGTTTGCCATGTAATGGGCATATTAACCCCTCTGTTACCCTGATCTATGTCATGTGACTGGGGCTAGGCAATAAAGTTCAGTCTTTTACTGACACTCCTGTGTGTCTTCCTTTTATTATGCCATCTATCACAGAATTGCAAAGAAGGTTGGATAAAGGGAACAGAGACACATCTAAAGGCCTGGTTCCCTTTTTGTAAGGTTCTCTGAGGCAGCTCCCTTAGGCCAAATGCAGGAGCAACAACAAAGAGACAGTGAGTAAAGAGCCCTTTAAAACTTCAGTTTCCCATTTCTTTGGATTCCAAGCCTCCTTACTTGACCTCTCTTAGCCCAGCAATAGCCATGGGAGCAGATGTACAGAGGCCTTACAGCCCTTTAGCCTTCCACTGCCTGAGCTCCAGGATTCCTTCCTGGGCTAGACATACTTCTCCCTCAGAGTGGCAGCTGGAGTAACAGCAAGGTGATGGGTGGAAAAGAGCCTTCAGAACCACAGGTGACTATCCTTCTCCCCTGCCTGTTTGGTCAGATTTGGAAAGTTTAATGTGGGGAAATGGGTAGTTATTCAAATTCTTTCCTTACTCATTTTTAATCCTCCCTCCCCAAGATATTGCTGCAAGGCTAGTATTAGTGACAGGCGACTCTGTGTGTGTGTGTGTGTGTGCACGCGTGTATGTTAGGGAATCAGTAATTAGCAATTTGTCATTTTAGATAGGTCAGAGAAGCCTGGGTGGTTGTTATAGGGCAATGGTTCTCAACCAGGGGTCTGGGGTCCCCTGGGGGGCCGTGAGTAGGTTTTGGAGGGGAGGGGACACCAAACAGGGCAAGCATTAGACTTGCTGCAGCTCAGCGCAGAAAGCTGATGCCCCACTGCCTACAGCTGAAGCCGAAGCCTGAGAGCAAAGTAGCTTCGTGGGGGACCCAGTGGCATGGAGCCCCAGAGGGTTGTCCTTGCTATCTTGTAATGCTGGCGCTGGCTTTTATATTCAGAAAATCAGTTTTTGTGGCACAGATGGGCTGTGGATTTTTTATAGCATGTTTGGGGGAGGGGAGAGGGACTCAAAGGAAAATGTTGAGAACTTCTGTTATAGGTATACAGACCATTCAGAAAAGTGGTAGGAGCCCTGAAAATTTGGAAGGGGTGGGTGATTCCTTCTCCTTTTCCTCAAACTAGACTATGTTGTTGTCACTAGGTAAGAATAGGAGCTTTCCATCCTACACCATGCTGGAAGTCCTGCAGTTCCTAGATGCTACTTATTGAGGCAAACTTTTAGGGGCTTGGATGTTTCAATTCCTGTGGCAATGGGAACACAAAAACATCCAGTCTTGATTTAACGATTTGCAATAATGGAGAATCCATCATAATTCTTGGTAACTTGTTCAAATGGCAAGTTACCTTCAGTCTTAAAAATGTATGTCTTATTTTGGGTCTCAATTTGTCTTGCTTCCAATTCCAGCCATTGGATCTTATGTGTTTGACTTTTAGACTGAAGAGCCTTCTAATCAGTGCTTAATTAGTAATGAAAGTGGTGCCGGGGCTCCAGTAATTTTTTTTACATTCATAACTGATGAAGCAAGTGCAAAGATGCTGGGTCTATGAATTGTCAAGCCTAGAGGTGCCAGGGCTCAGCCCTGGCACAAATTAATCACTGCCTCTAGTAACACATTGTTTCTCATGTTCCCCTTAAAGTAACTCTGTAAGCTTCTCTTTGATAAGCTAAATAGATAGACTTAAGGAGATCAATCACTATAAGGCATGTTTTCAAATCCTTTATTTATTTTTGTGAGTCTTCTCAGAACCTCTCCAATTTTTCAATATCCTTCTTAAACTGTGAACACCAGAATAGACACAGTATTCCAATAGTGGTGACACAAAGTATTAAATACACAAGTGATATATCCGCCTTATTCTTACTTGACAGTCCGCTCTTTATACAAGGATGAGACTAGTCTTTTTGACCACAGTGTTACATTGGGAGGTCAAGTTGAGCTGGTTATCTGCCATGACCACCAAGTTTTTTCAGAGTCACTGCTTCCCAGGTTAGAGACCACCACCTACATTCTTTGTTCCTATATGTATGACCTTATATTTGGTCATATTTAAATGCATATTGTTTGCCAGAGCCCAGTTTACCAAATGATCCAGATTGCTCTTTATCAGAGACTTGTCCTTATCATTATTTACCACTCCTCCAATCTTTGTTTCATCTGTAAACTTTATCAATAATGATTTTATATTTTTGTCTAGATCATAGATAAAAATGTTTAATAGTGTAGGGCCAACATTTGATCCCTGCAAGACCTCACTAAAAATATTGCTTGATGATGATTCCCCATTTACAATTACATTTTGAGACCTATCAGTTAGCCAGTTTTTAATCCATTTAATATAGGCCATGTTGATTTTGTATCATTTGTGTAGATACAAACTTATCTCAGACTTCAGAAGCAAACAAGAGCAACTAGCAGGGACCCTTTTATTCAGACATTCAGCCTACAATGGCCACCATTAACTACGGTAAAGTTGAAATTGCTGCAGTGTTTTTGGTATAATGCATTATGAGGATAGGGAGTATTTCAAACACAAGTATAGAGAAAATAATGTGGTTAGTGCTGGTCAAAAATTTTCAAAGAAAAAAAGGTTGAGAAACAGTGCTTGGTTCTAAAATTAATTTTTCAAATAAATTCTGAACTGAAAAAAGCTGATTTAATTTTACAAAATGTATTTCAATTTTTCTGCTCCAAAATTTCAAAAAGATTGTTTTGCCATTCTGTAACTAGTGATTGGTTACTGCATTTTATCATATGATATCTTATAGTTGAATACTAGAGAGAGTATAATTGGCTCAATTTTCCCAAAAGGGGTGAACTGCTGCTCTCTTTGACAGGTCATGGAACTGGGCTGGGATACACTGGTTGATTGACCATCTGCTTGTGGGGTTTCCTATAAGGTTGTTGAACTGTACCCTCTCTACACAAATCTTTGGGGAGAGGGAATGGATTTAGGTCAGTGATTGTCTCACTGACTATTGCAATTTGCACCCTGTTGGCTGCGTTTTCATTAAATTAGGGTTCTGGGCAGCCTTCACATGTAGTGAATCTGACCACTTGCTAGTGGAGTTCCTTGTAGTGCTGGTAAGCTCTACCACCCTACCTCCTCCTCTCCCCTCATCCTCATCATCTTCTCCCCACCTTCTCCAACCAGTCTTCAACCCTTCACTGTCCATGGGGATTATGTTGATGGTGTTTGGGAAGGGGCATATGCACATGTGCTTGGAGCCTATGGACAACTTACCTTTCCCTTCTCCTGCCCACTGATAAGTAAATTCAAAACAGCTACTCTTACATTTCCTACTCTGGGTTGAAATTTTTAATATGTTTCAAATATTGACATTTGATTTGTTTCAAATAAAAACAATGAGCATTTCCCTTTCAATGATTGGATGACATTTTTTGTAGAAAATGTCTACATCTGGTTCTCAATGAAAGTGATTTGACATTTCCTGAAAAAGTGATATTCCATTTCTCAACCAGTTCTAACTATGGTATTCTACAATTCTGTTTGACATCCTCTTGGCCAAATCCAGGTTTGACTGCAGTCCTTTGGAATTATGAGGATTCCCACTGGCTATTGAGCCCCCTGTGGGGTAGATTTTCACAAGAGCTCAGCATGTTGGATCTGGAACTGCTTAAAAAATGTTACCCTTGTTCAGGTCCCTAAATAGGAGCTGAGCTCATTTGTATCCACACCTCCAACTGTGGCTGCTCTGCACTTGAAAATCTGGGCCAGAGCTCTTTTAAAAACCTGGTCTTATGTATAAAGGAAAACTACCCATTTTCCTTAGATCCACACTGGGGCTGGCACGTCTAATCTTTTGAAATTTCAATCAGTAAAAAATTCAACAAGATCTTGTAAAACATCATCTCATACTTCTGATAAACAAAATGGTAAACAATTTTCCTTTTAAATATTTTATAAAACCACAGTGTGTGGTTGAAACTTGTCCCCCTGTGCAAAGGGCCAGCACAAGTCCACTTTGTGTGTGGGCCTTATGCTGGTTCTCTGCTCAAGACTGGCTTTCATTTGAGTGAGCAAACATACTGGAATGGAAATTGTTTCTCCAAAATGTTGCCAAAGGTTGCTGCATTTGGTGATATGCTTTTCTCTGAAGTGAGAATCATGTCATGTAGATATAGATAGATAGATTAGATATTTTAACTGGTATGATACAGAGGTTGTGCCACAGCCAAGTGATTTACCACATCTGAAAATCATGTCTATGAAATGTCTCTCACCTCACTGTCATGTGTGCACCATGGCATAAAATACTGCTGCCCTGTTGCCTGATACTTCACTGCATTATAGTTAGATATTTTTTATTTATGTCATATATATTTCAATGTTTGGAAACACTTTAAATGTTGAAAACACTAATGGGGCACTAGGCTGGTGTTGAGGGGAAAGATGTGTATACCATTTACAGCCCCAGGTATAAACAGAATGAAGTGCAAATCTTGCTCAGTACAACAAGCTGTGTATTTCATCCTGCCAAATACACCACTGTGATGAGATCTCCAGGGTGCAGCCTGGGACTGCGGGACTGCTGTCCCCCTTTATCTCTCCAGCCAAGGGCCAGTGCAACCTATTAGGCGACCTAGGCGGTCGCCTAGGGCACTAGGATTTGGGGACGGCATTTTCTTCGGTGGCAACCACGGTGGCCGGATCTTCAGCTGCCCTGGTAGCCGCCGGCATTTAGGTGGAGGGAGCTGGGGCAGGGGAGTGTGGGGAGGGCGACCTGCAGCAAGTAAGGAGGGGTGGCATGCAGGGGAACTCCCTGCCCCAGCTCACCCCTGCTCTGCCTCCGCCCTGAGCACGCCTCTGCTGCTTCACTTCTTCCGCCTCCCAGGCTTGCGGTGCCAATCAGCTCGAGGTGGAGGCAGAGCAGGGGTGAGCTGGGGCGGGGAGCTGACATATGGCTCCCTGGGCCGGGGAGGGGAGCTGCCATGGGAGAGGTGCCTCAGGGTGTTGGGGGGAGCTGTCACAGGGTTCGGGGAGGGTGGAGGGCGCAAGGTGGAAGTTTCGCCTAGGGCGTGAAACATTCTTGCACCAACCCTGCTCCTGCCTGAGCTCTCTCTCTCTCACAGTGCTTTGCTAGTGACAAGCAGCAAACCCCTACAGGCACTGTGATCATTTAGCACACCCACATGTGGAGCCCCACACCCAGCTAGATTGTATGAATGGTCCCAGAGCCACTCATGAGTCACACACAGAAAGGCACCAGGCAAATCCCTGCAGTTCCCAGCTTTGTACCTCAGGAATATACGGTCTTGCACTGCTCAAGAAGAGCAATGCAAATTTATTAATTGGTTCACCACTTCAATGGAAAGTGGATATACTTGAGTAGGTTTATCACACACTTTAGGCAAACTCACTGATAAAAATAAACAGTAAAACAAATGTATTTTCTACAAAAGATAGCCCTGGTCTACACCTGAGGTGGGGGTGGGGATTGATCTAAGTGAATAACATAGCTGAAGTTGAGGTACTTAAATCCATTTCCCGTGGTGTCTTCACCTTCACCTCTGCCTGTGCCTCTCGCGGCACTGGAGTACAGGAGTCGATGGGAGAGAGCTCGGAGGTTGATTTATCACAAGCACTAAATTCACAAGCAAATATATAAATAAGGTACTTGTATCTAATTTAAAAATGCTGGGCACAATTGACAAAGGTTAAAAGTTACCATCCTGACTTACAGTAAGATGAAGTTGTTTCTGGAAAGAGTGAGTGAGCAACAAGAAGATGATGATGAAGGAAACAGATTCTGCAGAAAGCAAAACAAAGGGCCAGAAAATGGGATATAGGACTCTTGTTTAAAAGTTTCCAAGAGTCAAACGCTTCCAAGAGGTTTTGGAGAGACAAAAAACTTTTAAACACAACTTTAGTTTCTGTCTGCTTTAACACAGTAATGAGAGAGTTTTAAGTCTGCAATGTCACATGAAATGATATCTTCTGAACTTAAAGAAAAAGGCAAGTGTTTTCCTTAATATTCTATTATACTACAGCTCTTACTTATTTGCATTTTCATATTTTTCACTTTTTAGTGAGCTGACTTGAGGGAGTGGCTGGGCATGATAAACATACTACATTTAGGGAGAAAATGATGGTTGTTTCTTTGTCTTGCAGTATTGTGACCAAATACATAAAATAGTCCAGAACATTTCACATATTTCGTTTTTTATGTTTCATTTTTGATAAAGGCCTCTATGATATCAGGAAGGGGAAAAATATATGCTCCTATGTTTTATGTCTGCTTTATCCCGCTAAGCAAAAGGTTAATTAACTGTTATAGTCATCATAGGAACTACCATTCTTTTAACTGACTCTAGATGCCAAGAAAGAAATTTACAAAAGCACACATGCTAAATTGCACACAGACTTTTTCATGTTTAACTGGTGCACATGCAAAATGTATTGCAAGTGTGCAGTCTCTGGTTTGCACATCCACAAATGTGTGTGCGTGTGCATAAATTTACGTTGTTTTTATGCATACAATTTAGTGCACTGATTGTCAAAAATGGGGCTGGTAAAATGGTGGTAATTTCTTAAAGTAGTTCTGCTGGCAGGCACAATATTTTGCATCCTACATCAGTGTGTTTCTGTTACAAAAGCTTTTACATTTCTGCCCCCAGCTCATTTTCTTCTTTGTCTCTGTCTTTTCAGGAGACAAGCAGTTCTATTATAACTGCCTGTTCACATTTCTCAGACCAGAACACAGTCTGCTTGGAAATTAGTAGTGGCTTCTGTAGGTAAAGAAATAAATCATCTCCCTCTTTTGTTCATTGTTATTACCAATGGGTACATTTCTGCCCTCAGTTGCACTCGTGCAACCCTACTGAAGCCTATGTGATTGAACTCATGTAATTGTGATCAGAATTTGGGGCCCTAATTGTCTAGCAAGATCCTGAATTTATGTTCCTTGTATTTATTTCTTGCATGTCTTCTTATTTTAATGATATGTAATATGGTCTCCTCTGCAGTTGTCACAATCATCATCAGAAATTAGTTCCATGAATACTTCCATAATAGAAAAAATCTTTTCAATGAATCACTCTAAGACTATGTTCCTGTTGAACATCATATTTCAGTTCTTTTTGGTTATGCATTTCAAAAGTTCTTGATGTCACACTCAGGGTCTGAATTCTACCAAGGTACATTTTGTTCGTTTAAAAATTCTTATGCAACACTTCTAGACCCATAAAATATGAAGACTGACAGTACTGGAGACTTAAATCTGATGTCTTTCATGAGCACAAAAAATTATGATCATGGACACATTTAATTTTTGATAAAGTCATTTATACAGTAAAATTTAGATATTTTTGTAATCTATTCAAAAATGAGGAGGAGAACCACCTATGACAGGAAGAGCCTCAAGTGAGAGTTCTGCGCATTGTGAAGAGTAGTTCAAATAAGTCTAGGAAAAGTTTCAGTGGCTAAAGAGTTTTATAAAAGTAAAACCTACACAGTGCCATAACATTAAAATCATTCATTGTCATCTTTAATTTTTAACATGAGTGGAATAAAAGTTTCAGATTTCAAAACTGAACACATCTGTAGTGAAAGTTCCTTCCTTCTTCCCTCCCAGAACAAACAAATTAATAAACAAAAAATGTCCATACATATGAAGGTAATGCTCCACATGACTAAGGTATTACAGAACTGGAACCTATTATTCTTCATCATTCCCTTTATTTGACTGTTATGTAATGTTCCTGTAAAATGTTAAAGAGCTGCCATGCTCCACCTCAGAATCTGCATTTCATTAGTGAGTACTGTGGTTTATGAATACAGTTTGCAAAATGCTTTGAGATCCTCCAGAGTATAAACTATTATGTGACAGATTTGCCACCCTTACTCACATTGAATGTGTACCATCTTAGAACTTATCTACATGAATTGGCAATGTTCACTATGGAGATGTGATTTCTAATGTGCACCAATGTGTCATGTACAGACCCATATAGCCCTTGCTAGTGATCACTAAAAGACCCCTAGTGTGCTTTAACATAGTACATTAACTAACACACACACAAACTCACTCTATTTCGTATCAGTTTAGAGGACACATTCCTTTTGGAAGATGTAGTCCACAGTTACTTTTGTGGGTTCTTACTTAAATATTCCTGCATTGTTCAACTTGAAATTATTAAGTTGTTGAGGGGTGGGGAGGGGGAAGAAATCTGGCAAATGGGTATTAGAGTTTGTTTGTTTGTTTAAATCAGTATTGCCCGCACAGTGTTTCAGCTCTGAGTATGTGTAATAAATCTTGCTATACATTTATTTCTAGTTACACTAAGTGCATCGTGGGTCTTTGAAACCCGAGGACACACTGTTGTTTCATGTTTCAGATGCTTTGCCTTTTTCTCTTGCTTGTGTAACTGTACATCTCAGACTATATCTAGTGAGTCAATAACACTGTCTAAATCAAAGCTAAAGATACACCACCCTTTTTTGATTTTGTACTGCCCTTCTTCTTTTGTGAAGACTGACTGCTATAATTGAAAAAAAAATTCTCGAGGAGAATGAAACTGCTACTCCCTGTTGTTTTTCACCACTAATTACAGAACTAATAAATATCATTCCTCTAGGTCCTCATTGTCCCTCTTCCCTGCCTCTGCCTTCAAACCCCGCCCCCCAGTTTAAGTGCCAGCTCATCTCCAGTGATACCAATTGAGGCCATTGCAATTTAAGAGAATGTACTTGAGTTGGTTATTACCTCTGCTGACCATTTCTTTAAAACAAATTAGCTCAGTGATAAGAAGTTATCAGTTGTCCTTTTGCAGGTCTATATTTTAGCCACCTTTTTTTTTCCAAAGGTCTGTCTGATGCCATTTCCTGTTCAACATGATCTCTTGTTTCATCAGCTCTCAATATTTGCTTTCCAATTTCCTCTCTTTTCCTGAATTTC
Organism: Gopherus evgoodei; assembly: GCF_007399415.2. Taxonomy (NCBI): domain Eukaryota; kingdom Metazoa; phylum Chordata; order Testudines; family Testudinidae; genus Gopherus; species Gopherus evgoodei. Next base: position 71,747,306 of record NC_044329.1, read on the forward strand.
AGACTGCATTGTATCTCTGTTCTCTACCACTATTGCTGCACTTTAGTGTCTCTGTTGATTACAAAAGCTTTTTTCTTTAGCTATGTTGACTAAACACATTACATACCATTGGCTCAATTTGACTTGACTTCCTACATTATTTCCTGTGGCTGATGACTTTGTCCTTGCTGTAATGAAGTTGTCTACTTTTCTGGTTATTTCATGCCTCAAACTTTTCTATATGGTTTCTGTTTTAAATGCATGTACCTTGAAGTTCAGAATTAAATGTGATGCTAGGAATCTGTATCTTAATAATATGGGCTATGAAATTCTCAGCAGGCTTAGTCCAGTCACTTCAACAAAACATTCAGTTTCAGGGTTTTCTTAACAAAAGAAACTTTTACAGAAGTCAGCTCCATTCAGTGTAACTCATTAGGTAGAGTTTTCATGAACAAAAATCATATTCTTTATCTACGGAATACCTACTTCAACTCTTTAATGCTTTGTTAGTTATAAGAGCATCATTTCACCAGACAGAGCTGTGAAATATATCTGCTAATTTTTATCTGTGAATAATCAGTTTTACTTCTCTTTGTACAAAGTACTTATCTGAACTGACTCAAACACATCAGGCAAATTTCTGCTCATGGATATACACACTGGTTTTCTGGGATGGGGTTTTCAAAAGCATAGTGTTGGCCTATTGGATGTCTTCCTCTATGCTATTTAGTCTTTATGGTATCTCAGGAACTCGCACTGGAATCCAAATTCCAGGTGATGTGTACTAAATAAGGTATGGGACCACATACTGGATGATGAGGGTAAAAAGAAATATTGACTATCTGCTTCAGTTTTGATCATCGTCCATACAGTGCACTGAAAAGAAGATCCTGTTAAAAAATACAACACGTGTTTGTGTAATTAAGAACTGTATTCTCATGAATATGCACAAGAAAGAAGACTTAAATGTGCCTTGGCTCAGATCTTTAGGCAGATATTTTTAACAGCCATGCTGTGGCAATGTATCCAGTGTGATACTCCTGGAATAAACCACCTTGCTCCAACTATGTGGAGAAGAGGAGAACTGATTCTATCTCCAGAGGGCTCATAGGTGTACTTATGTATGGAATGGCACTTACTATCACAGTGATGACAGACACCATAGAAATGCAAATAATGACAATAAAATCGTAAGTTATGGTTACAGGGTTAGCTGTGCTTTAGACTCCGTTAAATCCTTTTTGAGTGCACCCCTATAATGGTGTTGGGACTCACTGATTGATTCATGCAGTTACAAATCTTATTTTCTATACATGGTTCAAATACATGACAAAACTCTAGGAGACCTGACCAAATAGAACTAATGCAATCTGTAACATTTCCTGCTTAACAAAATTTGAGACCTGAAGTTGATTTAGAGGTTAATCTTTTTTTTTATGGAATTAAGAATTCTAAAAGAAAACCTGCAGAGTTATTGTGAATTCTTGCAAAAAAAAAAAAAAAAAGTATGCTAGCAATCTGAGTCCCAGTGCCTTTTTTTTAATGAAAAGTATAGTTTAAAGTATTCCTCTATCAGTTATAGAATTATAACGTTCCCAATGGATAACAAAATAAATTTAATTTCTCTCAATAAAACTGAACTTCAATTGATTCTTTGCTATGAAGATAAACTTTCCTTATATATATCACAGGGAATACACTCAAGTATATATGTTATGAACTCTGAATGCTAATAAGATTTCTAATTTCTGCTGCACAATATACATATATGAAATCTTAGCTAGACAGAGATATACATAGGTCTGAAATCAAAGTTCCTTTCTTGAATCCTTTAGATTTTACAATATAATGTATTACCCAAGGCACGGCTGTCCCTATTTGGGTGGCATTTTTTAATGTGTGGCATAGGTATAGGACTGTGAATTCAGCTAACCGGTATACATGACACTTATTCCAGGTTCTATTGAATCCTAATTTTTAACATTTTTTGAGTAATTTCTACTTTGATCTCTGGAAGAACAATGCATTGTTTCCTCTTTAATAATAGAGCCAAATTCTGATCTTTGTTACACCCATGCTTCATAGGCTGAAATTATTATTTCAGGGGGTTAAAGAAATGTGTCACAGGGGAAAAAATGTTCTCCCTTGAAATACTAGATGATTTTTTGTGAAATTTACTTTAATTGAGTATAGTTGTCAACCAGTGCCCTCCCACCAAACATTTTGAGCTATATTCTCTCCTTTGCCAACATGTTCTTCGTGTAAGAGAGATGGGATGCTGTGAGGGAGCAAAAGCTCCTTGATTCTCATGGTACATTTACCTTGGCCCACTGGTGTAAATTACAATAACTATGGGGCTGCTTTGATTTACACTATTTAGCTTTGGTCTCTATGGGATTATGTGCCACTTATGAATTGGTGTAGCACAGGTAATGCTGCATACTGCCCTGCCTCCAGCATGACTGCAACACTCTTCCTCCTTGTCCCACTTCAGGGAGAACAGTTGTCCATAGGTACAGGCTACATCCTTTATATTAATTGAGAGTCCCTATACGATAGAGGAACTCTCATATGACCGGTTATCAATGTCTGGTAGAAGTGAAAGTTCCCTGACAAGAAGATGATTACTTCCACAAGTGAGGACATTTTTAAAATGAAAGAACATTTTGATAAATGCAAATGGACATTCGATCAAGATGAGGATAGTTTTAGTTGTATAGTGTGTTGCCTCAAGGGGAACAAAGCAACGCTTCAGAAAGGAAAACTTTAGAAATGGTAGGGGGAGATAAATGGAAAGCCCCTTTTCCCAGAAGAACAGACTCAGCTCCCTTCAGTATCTGTCTCCGGTGGATTTAGCTTACAATAAGGGTGTCCCTCCCTCCCTGTGTGATATAATAAAAATGAAGAAAAGACTAGGTACTATGGTGCAAACAAAGGTAAGTGTATTAAGGGTAAAGATACAGAAAACTAGGAAAAATGGGGAGAAAGAAACATAAACATACAGTGATTCAGTGACTGGCTTTGAAGCTCAGACCCACAAAACCTCCCTTGGTTTTCAGAAGCCAATAAAGAAATCCTAATACAGAAACCTTTCCTACAATTTAAGCACAATAGACACAGCGTACAGATGCGAAGTGCAGGACCTTCTACTCTCCGACTGATTTAGAGCCTTTCAGGAGGACTACTGGGGAGTCCTGAGGACTGTTGGACTTTGCCACAGGCAAGGAGACCCTCTGGGAGGATGGACACCAGGAAAGCAGGACCCTCCACAGGTAAGATGGATTCAGTTCACATGGCGGGGATAGTGATGACAGGCCTCTCCTTCCTCAATCTCGCTGTGGGATAGATGGTACTCTACTCTCTAGCTCTGGAGCATTAGGAAGACCTGACTCTGCACGCGCTGCTGCTTGAATGGACAGCCCTGTGCACGCTCTGAGCAAGATCTTATATAATCTCTAAGGTGGGAAAAACTGGTTCAGTCTGGTTTGAGCCAGAGGACTCCAGTGTCTAAACTGTAAACAAGTTTGCTTACAAAGATGGAGTCCAAGGGTCATAGTTCATATACTCCATATTAAATTCTATTGAAACCAATGATTTACGTAACGTTACTTCAAAAATACATTATTAAAATACCTAGCTGAACATATTAAACAACATTTTTTTATACCTAACAAGTGTTTGATAGGCTTCCCTCTCAGAATAGTCTAAAATAAATCTACATGGTTTCTGTTATAAAAATATTGTAAGACTCAATTGCTGAATGTCATAAAGTGCTTTAAGATCTTCAGATGGAAGGGGATATAGATATTTTAAATAATTATAGTAATTAATATTCCTATCAATTGGGTTGTCTGTTGGGTGGGAATAAGAGGCTATATTGACTAAAGAACAAAGAATAATAGAACTGTTTCTTCTGCTCACCACTGTCAAGTAACTGAACTGCATGCCTATTTATTAGACACCCATTGCTGAGGGGTATTTAGATTTTCTTAGGTTTCTTGCTTGGAAATGATGCAAGATAATAACAGCAACAAAAATGATACATTCTATGCCAGAACCTATTGCCGCTCCCTCTGCAGCACCTGCATTTCATTGGATAATAAGCAGATCAAATTGTGGCCTATGAGGAAAAGTAACTACTATTTGAGATCCAAGATTTCAGCACAAATTGTAGTTTCTCTGCCTGCAATTAGAATTTAAAAGCACCATTATCACCATGCTGGAAAGTAGATGACTTCCATGTACACACAGATCCTATTGATGTATCTGTACATTGCTCAAAAAAGTGCTGGGCTCTTTAGAGGAATATATAGAAAGACAAGGTACCTAAAAGACTGTATGTGCCTAATTTTAAGTATGAGGCATAAAAGGTAATGCTCAATATGAGTTTGAGCTAGGGATTTTCTTGGGGACAGAAGAAATTTGTTTCATTGTCAATTTTTGTGTTCATTTTTAAACACACTAAGCCTGATTCTTTTTTTCACTGATGTAAATCTCTAGCTACTTACTGAAGATATCATTTATGCTGGTATGAAACTGGTGTAGTTGAGAGAATAATCAGTTTGAGGCTATTTATACAACTAATATATTATCTACTCTGCAAGATTCATTGTTCTTGCCCCCTTTGTCAGTGCCCCTACAGATGCCAGTCTTTTCTATACTGCACCACTAGAATTTTCCATGGAGTTAGTCAGGACCGGCGCTAGAGGTTTTAGCGCCCTAGGTGCATGGCAATTTCGCTGCCCAGCGCCCTGGTCCCATGGCTCAGGTGGAGCTGCCGCAGTCGTGCCTGCAGAGGATCCGCTGGTCAGCGGCTCTGGTGGAGCTGCCGCAGTGGTGCCTGCAGGAGGTCCACCGGAGCCGCGGGAGCAGCCGACTGTCCGCAGGCACCACTGTGGCAGCTCCACCGGAGCCGCCTGCCGCCCCATCCGGCAAAATGCCACCCACCAATAATCCTGGCGCCCTAAGCGATTGCCTAGGAGGCCTAAATGGAAGCGCCGGCCCTGGAGTTAGTCCTCCCTGTCCTTCAGAGAAGCAATTGCAGCTTTTGGAAACTGTAGATATGAAAAAGGACTGTTAAATATTGCAAAAGCGTAGCCAATTTATAACACTGATAGAATCTTGTGGATTCCCCTGGCCCTACTAGGCAGCGTATTTTTGTGTTCCCTAATGGAATCTATGATCACTCAATGGGAGAAATGCCTTTTCTTCCTTCCTGGAAATGAAAGGCTAAAGGAAATTCCTTTATTGCATCCCTGCCCTTTGAAGATTATTGACCAAAAGAAACATTTCTGAGATCAATTTCAAGAAAGCTGCCATTGCTGACACCCTGCAGGGTTCAGTGATGCAATGCTTGAAACACTAGTGGCAGTTGCCATTCAGTCTGCACTTGGATTTTACTAAACTAGCATTTCTAACCAAAAATGGAATTAGCAACACCCATCCTAGATAACCTACATGAAAGTATTCTGACTCTCAATAGTTTTGTTTTACTTTCATTCAGTGTATAATGATGAAGTCACTCAAAATATACTGGGACATCACTCTTTATGCCCATGATTGTGAATATTTTTGCATCAGTTCTGCTGAACATTGTTCTTAATTTTGGGTTTCTAGTATGTCTTAAAAACTTTAAGATGCAAAGGAGAGGGAAAAGGAAGATTGTGTGATGGTTCAAATGTCTTTTATGTAAACATGCTTGCAGCATCAGTATTTTCCATTGCTGAGGCTTCTGTATTTTATGTGAAAGACCACACTACTCTTTCAGTCAGTGGTTAGCTAGCCAATAACTTTTTACATAAAAACAATTGACCAGCTAGGAGGTCAATAGTGCAAAACTATTATAGATCACATTGCTCTCTCCTAATCAATTGGACTATGTTAGGCAATCCAAGGTTGTAATAATACTTTACATACAGACTAGCATAATTTAGAGAGATAGATCAATTGATATTTGGAAATTGGGGGCTTGGCTATACTGGAGAGTTGCAGCGCTGGTGGTGGATTTACAGAGCTGCAACTTAGTAACTGCCCACACCTGCAAGGCACATCCAGCGCTGCAACTCCCTGGCTGCAGTGCTGGCTGTACACCTGGTCTGCTTGGGGTGTAACGATTGCAGCGCTGGTGATGCAGCGCTGCTCATCAAGTGTGGCCACCAAAAGCGCTGTTGTTGGCCTCCAGGGTATTAGGAGGTATCCCAGAATTCCTGTCCACAACAAACCAGAAGAATGACTGAACTCCGAGCTCCCGGAGCTCTCCGGAGCTACTTATCTAAAAAACAAACACAGCTGCTCTTTGCTCCAGCGAGCGATGAGCGGAGGCAGGGGAATTGCTTTGGAATGTTCACAGCTGTTTGCTTGAGGAGAGAGGGGAGTCTGTGTTGAGCAGCTGCTTATATGGTCTGAATGCTATTTAGGAGTGCATAATTTGCATTTAGTGAATAAGAGAGGGGTGGGGGAAAGGGTCAAAACTTTTAAAACGATTGATGGTAGGTGCTGTGTATCTTCCAGTCCTTAGAACTTGCAAGGCAGGGAGCTGAGAACAGTGTGAGCTCCAAAAATCCACTCTCTCTGTCTCCCCCATGCTCCCTGTCACACTCCACCCCACCCCCGTTTTGAAAAGCACGTTGTAGCCACTTGAACGCTGGGATAGCTGTCCACAATGCACCACTCCCAACAGTGCTGCAAACGCAGCAAATGTAGCCACACTGCAGCGCTGGTAGCTGTCAGTGTGGCCACACTGCAGCGCTTTCCCTACACAGCTGTAAGAAGACAGCTGTAACTCCCAGTGCTGTACAACTGTAAGTGTAGCCATACCCTAAGACACACAAGCGACATGGAACAGGCTGTTTTTTGGGTTTTTTACAAGTTTTGTAAGAGTACATATCTAGGTTACTATTGTATCATATCATGACCTGTATACCATAGATAATTTTGGGCAAAGATAGCCTGATTGTCTCATCATCATACCAGTATAACTCCATTAACTTCAGGATACTCCTAATTTACGCTGGTATAAATGAGAGGGGAATTGTTGGTTTTGCTGAATAGTTTGTACTTTGTTTTCTCTCAGTGTTATTTACTTGTAGCGATTGTCAGGTCTTAAATCGTACGGGGTAGGATGACCATATTTCCCTATGCTGAATATGGGATACCTAGTAAAATTACTTGTATTCAAGTGAGTTCAACAGCAATCAATCAGAACTGTGCAGTACAAACATTCAAATTATCTTCAAGTTGACTGAACCCCTGTTAAAAAGAAGTATTGCATAATTGGATTTTTATTTACCTTATCTTTAAGGCTTTAGGGTTCACATAGGTTGGAGTGACACACACACATGGGGAGAGGTTACACACACACTCCAGTACACTTCTCTCACATGGGGGGGTGACCTACTGACCTGACCCTCCGTACATGGTGCCATGTTTGTAGAAATTTTAGTGGTGCCCAGAACCCTCCCCCGCCCAAACTCCACCCTGCCCCCAAACTCCACTCCCAACCTGTCCAAGGCTCTGGGTGGGAGTTTGGGTGAGGGAGGAGGTCTGGGGTGCAGACCCTAGGCTGGGGCAGGGGATTGGGGTGCAGGATGCAGGCTCTGGGAGGGAGTTTGGGGATGGGAGGGATGCAGAGGGATGGGATGCAGGGGTGAAGAGTGTGGGGTGTGGCTGCAGATGAGGGGTTTGGAGTGTGGGAGGGGCTCAGGGAGAGAGTAGGGGTGTAGGGGGTGAGGGCTCTAGGGCTAGCAATGAGGGGTTTGGGGTGTGGGAGGGGCTCATGGCAAGCGTAGGAGTGTGGGGGATGAGGGCTCTGGCTGGGATTGGGGATAAGGTGTTTGGGAGGCTGGACGGGCTCAGGACTAGGGTAGAGGGTTGAGGGTGCGGTGGGGAGGCTCTGGAGTGGGGCAGAGCTGGGGATGAGTTTGGGGTGCAAGCAGGCTGCTTTGGGACAGGGGACAGAGAGGACTCCCCCCAGCCCTTTCCCTGCCAGCAGCAGCAAGCTTTGGGGGAGGAGCACTGTCCCTGTAGCCTCACTGGGGGTGAGGGATGGGGCTGCCTCCTTGCATGGGACAGGAGTGGTGACTGCAGGCAGAGAGGGGCTCCCCTGTGCTGCTTGAGGGTCCTGCCAGAAAAGGGAAGGGTTTTGGGGGGGCAGGGCAGGCTCAGAGTCAGTCTGTCCTAGCTGTGGGGATGGGGGGGCACTAGGACCCTGCGGCAGCAGTTGCTGGGCCGCAACACGGAGCTGCTCAGGGAAGAGACAGTCAGTGATTCTCTGCTCCCGGGCGTGGGAAAGACGAGCGGGGGGGCAGGGCCTGGGGGCAGCAAGTCAGGGCCGTGGAACACTCGGGGGAGGTGTGGGAGGGCTGCAGGTGGGAGGGGGGCGACCGGCTCCACTTATTGCTGGAGCTGGGCCCCTGGTTCTGAATATTGCTGGTGCCCGAGCACCACATGGGTATGGAACTCGCCGCCTATGCCTCCGTACCCAGAGCTCTCTGCCCTCCATGCCTGGCTAGGCCCCTGGGACGGATCTTCCTCTCCTGGTGCCCGGCGCCAGGTCTTCCTGAGACAACATGTGTGTGGGAGGCATAGGGCCTGTCTCCCGGAGGCTACTTATGCCAAACCAGGAGATTTTAGGTGCTAATAAGTCCAGCAGCACAGCAGGGCTAAGGCAAGCTCCCTGCCTACACTGGCCCGTGCCACTCCCAGAACTGGCCGGCACGTACCTGTGGACCCTGGAGGGGGCAGGGGGTCTCTGTGTGCTGCCCCCGCCTCAAGCGCCGACTCCATAGCTCCCATTGGCTGGGAACTGTGGTCAATGGGAGCTGTGAGAGAGGAGCCTGCAGGCAGGGGCAGCACACAGAGACCCCCCATCCTCCCCCGCTCTGCAACTCTGCAGCTCCCACTGGCCTGGGAATCTTGAGGGCGGTGCCTGCAGGCAGGAGCAGTGAGAGGAGACACCTGGCCCCCTGCCTGGAAGCCACTGCTAGAGGGATGTGCTGGTTGCTTTTGGGAGCTGCCGCCCCGCCTCTCCTGCACTCCAACCCCTTGCCCCAGCCCAGAGCCTGCACCCTACACCCAAATTCCCTCCCAGAGCATGCACCCCCTCCCGCACCCAAATTCTTCCCAGAGCCAAATCCCTCACCCCCTCCCACACCCAAACTCCTTCCTTGAGCTCACACCCTGCACCTGCTCCCACACCCAAACTGCCACTCAGAGCCCGCGCTGCCTCCCACACCCCAACCCCCTGCCCCAGGCCGGTGAAAGTGAGTGAGGGTGGGGCATAGCGAGTGATGGGGGGAGGGGGGTGGGGCTTCGGCGAAGGTGTGGGGCAGGAGTATGGCCTTGGGAAAGAGGTGGGACAATGTTGTTTGGGTTTGTGCAATTAAACAGTTGGCAACCCTAGGGGGCACGCAGGGTCACATGACCCCTCCCACCCCACCCCAGATTTCTGCCAGGGTTCACACCAGAACATGGCTAGCAGCAGCTTTTCAGCACTGTGTGGCAGGGTAAGAACGGGAGCTGTTTCCAGCCACAGGGGAGGAGGAGGAGGTGGGGAAGGGATGAACTGGGCAGCGTCTTTGCAGCACTCATCTCTTCTCTTCCCTCTCACCCACACCATGTGGCTGAAGCAGCTTGTCCCTTCCTGTCTACACTGTGTTGAAAGGCAGCTTACACCTCCAGGATATTGCTGGCCACCAACATAACTATAAGAACATAAGAATGGCCCTACTGGTTCAGAGCAAAGGTCCATCTAGCCCAGTATCCTGTCTTCCGACAGGGGCCAGTCCCAGGTACCCCAGAGAGAATGAACAGAACAGGTAATCATCAAGTGATACATCCCCTGTTGCTCATTCCCAGCTTCTGGCAAACAGAGGCTGGGGACACCTTTCCTGCCCATCCTGCTAATAGCCATTGATGGACTTATCCTCCATGAATTTATCTAGTTCTTTTTTGAACTTGGTTATGGTCTTGGCCCTCACAACATCCTCTGGCAAGGAGTTCCACAGGTTGACTGTGCGTTGTGTGAAGAAATACTTCCAGCTCTTGGCTAGCATGGCCCTGTGCCCAGTCGCATTTCCTGTTCCTCCTGCTACAGCATGGGCAGGAAGGGGTTAAAACCTAAGGATGTATTGTGCACAAGGGCCTAGGAAACCTGACTGCAGGGGCTTCAGCCAACTCGGCCAGAAAGGTGGCTCAGCAGGGGAGGGTACCTAGAGGGATGGAGCAGCTCTGCACTCCCTGTGGGCAGGACCAGGGGGTCTGAAGAGGATGCTAAGCTCCTGCCCTGGGGGCTGCTGTGGCGCCTGTAGGTTTGGGGCATGAACAGGCTGGAAATTGCTTTCCCCTGCCACTCCAGAGCTTAGGTGAGGGGCAGAGAGGCTTCCCCGTGCCAGCACTGTGCAGGGCTTTGGCACACACAGGGCTTGGCTCCTCGTGGCCAGCACCCGAGGCCAGAGGGCCTTGGGCTTTCCCTGGGTGCCAGCCTAGCCAGAGGCAGTGGAGAAAGGAAGGAGCCTTCCAGACAAGCTGTTGGTGAGCTGAGCACTCCAGCCAGGAGCTGGTTCTCTGAACAGTGCTGGGAGCGAACCTGTCCCACCAGCAGGGATATGGAGGAGCAGCGGGGCTGAGGAGTGGAAGGGGCAAAGCAGGGAGAGGATGCTGAAAGGGGGAGCATGTAGAGGGCTGATGGATGGGTAGCAGAGGCAACGCGTAACAGGCTGCCACCTGGCGACTGCCCACACTCACCAGCCACTGCAGCTCGCAGCACACAGCCAGTGCTGGCCGGAAACGAGACTGGGCCCAGGGCCCTGCTGGCCGAGAGCTGGCATGCAGCAGGGGCTCTGCTGATGGACCAGCAGGAGGAATAGCTGGCCCCATGCACTGCATCTTCGTCCTGCCACCAGCCTTACACACCCACACCCACCGTTGGCCATGCGACCCCCCCACTCACCACTGGTGGGCAGGTTGCTAGCAAGCAGGGATTTGGCCAGCAGCAGGACCCGCCAGTACTGATGCAGAAGAGACAGAAAATATGGGACAATTTGCCCAGTTTTAAGAAAAAGTCAGGACACCTGCAGGAGGGCTTAAATATGGGACTGTCCCTTTAATAATGGGACCTCTAGTCACTCTAGCACTGGGCCTCATTCTGATCTTATTTTCACCAATGTAAATTAGAAATACAACCACTGAAGTCAGTGAATGGCCTGGATCCACAAAGGGACTTAGGAAATGTGTACAGATGATATTTAAGATGTGTGTGTGTGTATACACTGAAAATATATTTTCAAGTCTGTGTCCAAGGCACAGTTGATAAACAGGTTTCTGCCAAAGGATATCTATTCACCTGTCTGCCTCAGTTCACATGTAAATTAAGCATTGTAAGCCAACACAGTGGAAGCCCTATTTACATGCAAAGTCCACATGAGGATGTAAAGTCAACATGAAGACAGGGAATAAGTATCCAGGGAGTAAACCCTGGGAGGTCATCCTGCTAGTCTATCTCTGGATAGTCTATCTCTGCTAGTGATCCACAATCACTCCTCTCTCCTGGGGTCAGGTGGGTTAGGCACCTAATTTCTTATAAGAACGAGTTAGGTACTTGCTTCAGTTCACAAAAGAGGAGGGGAATACTCACCTTATAACTTTTAGCCCCATGGTTGAAGCAGTTACCTGGAATGTGGGAGAGTCATTGGGCCAAAGAAAGGGGATGGGGAAGAGAGAGTGATTCTGTAGCCTAGTGATTAGGGCACCCATCTAGGGGGAGGTGGGACAGCCAAAGTCCAATCTCCCTACTCCAAAGAATATTTAATTATATATCCAAAATGGAATAGCTTCAACTGGAGAATTTGAGGGAGTCCCACACCAGAATATCACATAGCTCAGTGGTTAGAGCACTCCTGAGAGGTCATAAACCTCTCTTCAAAACATTTATTCCCATGAAAAGGAGGAGGAGAATTGAACCTAGTTTCCCACATCCCATGTGAGTCCTCTAACCACTGACTAAAAGTTATAAGGTTGGTGGTGATGGTGGCAGCAGCAGATCTTGAATTAGACCTGAACCAGTAGACAGCCTCTGAGCATGACTTCCGGATGAGATATATAAATATAGGAGCCTACAGGGTTAGGTGGCAGGGGTTTTGTGAATCACAGTAAAGCCTAAAACTAGGACCCCTATGTCTGGGGTTTAGGAGCCTAAATGCCTTTGTGGAAAGCTGGGCATGGATTTTCAGCTGGTGTAAATCAGCTTAGATCCATCAATTTCAGTGGAGCTACACTTGCTCCAGCTGAGAATTTGGCTTGTTGTTATGCTGGGATAAAATTAATGTGAGATCAGAATTAGGCCTACAAATCAAGTTATTAATGGTTTAGAAAAGCAGTTGGGCCTGCCAGTTGTCCACAAAAGTTAATCATGTACAAACACGTTGACAAGTAAAACAAACAAACAAAAAATACTGGGATTTCTTTTCTATAATTCTATCCAGTTCTGTCAGAAGCAGATTTTCAAATGTGGCTTCCAAAATTGCTAACAGCTGTTGTGTGTGCAAGTTCTGCATGTACTAATCAATTACTTGAGTTACATATGTAAATTTGGGTTTGTTCGTGCAAACTGGCATATACAGAATTTGGCAGTTGGATGTCACTTTTGAGAATATGGCCCTTTGTAGTGACCACTAACTTTTGTACAGATTGAAGTCTTTTCATTTGTGGAAAAAAGCTTCCATGTGTCTACAAGAGGCTGTTTAAGTTGTTCTCTGTTTCTATATGTTTTTCTGATTATTGTTTTTTTTCAATTCACTACAGATTTTGACTATTGGATTCAAATCAGGTGACTAGGATGGCCAACACAGCCCACGGCTGACCTTTGATTTTATGTATTTTGTGTGCACTGTGGCTCGTCCTCAGGTTGAGAAGTTATCTTCCAAACTTTCTCATTGACATAGAATCATAGGACTGGAAGAGACCTCAAGAGGTGTTCTAGTCCAGTCCCCTGCACTCAAGGCAGGACTAAGTATTATATCGACCATCCTTGAATGGTGATTGTCTAACCTGGTCTTGAAAACCTCCAGTGGTGGAGATTCCACAATCTCCCTAGGCAATTCATTCCAGTGCTTAATTACCCTGACAGTTAGGAAGTTTTTTCAAATGTCCCTTACTGCAATTTAAGACCATTGCTTCTTGTCTTATCCTCAGAGGTTAAGGAGAAAAAAAAATCCCCCTTCCTTGTAACAACTTTTTATGTACTTGAAAACTTATGTCTCCTCCAGACTAAACAAACCTAATTTTTTCAGTTTTCCCTCATAGGTCATGTTTTGTAGTCCCTTAATCATTCTTGTTGCTCTTCTCTGGGCTTTCTCCAATTTGTTTATGTCTTTCCTGAAATGTGTAACCCAGAACTGGCCTCAATACTCCTGCTGAGGCCATTTCAGCACAGACTAGTGAGGAAGAATTACTTCTCGTGTCTTGCTTACAACACTCCTGCTAATACATCGCAGAATGATGTTTGCTTTTGTTTGCAACAGTGTTACACTGTTGACTCATTTAGCTTGTGATTCACTATGACCTCCAGATCCCTTTCCACAGTACTCGTTTGCCATTTTGTATGTGTGCATTGATTGTTCCTTCCTAAGTGGAGTACTTTGCCTTTGTCCTTATTGAATTTCATCTTATTTACTTCAGACCATTTCTCCAGTTTGTCCAGATCATTTTGAATTTTAATCCTATCCTCCAAAGCACTTGCAACCCCTCCCAGCTTGGTATTGTCCACAAACTTCACAAGTGTACTCTCTATGCCATTATCTAAATCACTGATGAAGATATTGAACAGAACCAGACCCAGAACTGAGCCTTGCGGATCTCACTCAATATGTCCTTCCAGCTTGACTATGAACCACAGATAGCCAGTATCTGGGAACAATTTTCCAACCAGTTATGCACCCACTTCATAGTAGCTTTGTCTAGGCTGTATTTACTTAGTTTGTTTATGAGAAGATCATGTGAGACAGTATCAAAAGGCTTACTAAAGTCAAGATATATCGCATCTACTGCTTCCCCGCCATACACAAGGCTTGTTAAAGAAAGGTATTAGTTGGTTTGACATGATGTTTGCAAACTCATTGCCTAATTATTTGCTTCATTATCTTTCTGGGTACTGAAGTTAAGCTGACTGGTCCATAATTCTCCAGATTTTGTTTATTCTCCTTTTTATAGATTAGCCTTTTCCAGTCCTCTGGAATCTCTCCCTGTGATAAATGAAGTTGGGGCAGAGCTCCCTTTTATGGACCCACCCAGCCAGTTAGCTATAAAGTCCCTTTGGTGGTTGCTTGCTTTACCTGTAAAGGGTTAAAAAGTCCCCCAGGTAGAGAAAAAGGAGTGGGCACCTGACCAAAAGAGCCAATAGGAAGGCTAGAACTTTTAAAATGGGGAAAAAAGCTTTCCCTTTCTCTCTTTGTTGTTCTCTCTAGGCTGAAGAGACGGGGGCAGCTGGAATACTGTGTAAAGTTTGGACCAGATGTGAAAATTCATCGTTCGTACCTAGAAGGATTAATTGGGATAGGGAATGTTTAAATAGATGTGATTAGGTTTATTTCTGTTATTTTCTGGAAGGTTTGTGGACTCCTCCGTACTAACCCCAAATGCTTTTATTTGCATGTAACCTTTAAGCTGAACCCCCCAAGAAAGCTATTTTGGGTGCTTAATTTTTGGAATTGCTCTTTTAAAATCTAGCAAAAGCTTAAGTTCCAAGTGTATTTTCTTTCTTTTTCTTTTCAATAACATTTATCTTTTTTAAGAATCTGATTTTTTTTTTTTTGCTTAAAAGGTCTGTGCATATGTTTTTCAATTAGCTGGTGGCAACAGCTGGGTTTCCCTTTTGTTTGTTTGTTTGTTTTCTTTCTTGGCTTCTCTGAGGGAGGAGTGGAAAAGCCAAGGGGCCTCAGGGAGAACTTCTCAAGTGAGTTTTTCCAGGAGTTGCAAGAGGCAATTTTTCACTTGGGTGGTGGTAGCGTTTACCACATCAAGGTCAGAGAAAAGCTGTAACCTTGGGGGTTTAATACAAGCCTGGAGTGGCTAGCATTAATTTTTAAAATCCTTGCGGGCCCCCACCTTCTGCACTCGAAGTGCCAGAATGGGGAATCAGCCTTGACACTCCCATATTCCATGACTTTTCAAAAATAATTGCTAATGGCTCAGATATCTCCTCAGTCAGCTCCATAAGTGTTCTAGGATGTATTTCATCAGGCCGTGGTGACTTGAAGACATTTCACTTGTCTAGATAATTTTTAATGTGTTCTTTTCCTATTTTAGTATCAGATCCTACCTCATTTTCACTGGAGGTCACTATGTTAGATGCCCAATCACTACTAAACTTTTTGGTGAAAAATGAAAAAAATGTTGTTTAGTACTTCTACCATTTCCACATGTTTTGTTCTTGTTCCCCCATCCCCACCCCCATTGAATAACACATCTACCCTATACTTGGTCTTCCCCTTGCTTCTAATGTATTTGTAGAACATTTTCTTGTTACATGATCATTTGTGGTGCTAATACAACTTCATAATGTCTATTATATCAGAAATGAAACAAAAATTAACACTACTTTTAGAAGTGATACAGCTCCACACTGTGATCCCTGTCCTGAAAACTTTTACCCATGTGTGTAATCCTTGTGCAAATAGAACCACTGAAGTCAATAGGACAGTTTGAACAACTAGGCTTTTCAAAATCAAGCCCAGTAATGCTACTTCTATATACTTCTCTCAGGCTACACTTACAGTCAAACCTGCACTATATATCACTTGTCTCATAGTTTCTACCCTGTTAGCAACATCATCATTATTATTATTTCCCACAGCAAGCAAGGCAGGAGAGCCTATTCAAGTTAATGCTGTCTCTCTCAGCTTTGGCCTGTGCTGCCCATGGGCTTGGAACGTGTATGCAGGGAAATGGTGTGATGCAGAGTGTGGTTGAGCTTCTAGCTCTCTCCTCTTCTCAGCTTGGCCCACCCCTGCAGGACCCATGGACCCTCTATCCCATAGAAACCCTACAACCTAGATCACAGGCCTGTGCTCCCACACCCTCTCATAGAAGTGAATGGGAGCATTTTGGGACTTAAACTGCATATGTTCTGTATGGTGACACCTCTAGTATTAACAGCACTGTTTCTCTTACAACATCACTTTGAAATGTGTGACAAGTACTTTACAATGGGATAATTGATTAATGGCAATTAGAGATGGATTCAAGCCAAAATACTGTCTTCAAGCCCACCAGAACTTTGAGAAAAGACGGATATGGATCCATATTTCATCGTTTGGGACTATCGCTATGCAGACTGAACAAGAACACTGAATGTGGACATCTTCAAACATGGGGAAATTCAGACTCCCCTCAAAGCTTCAGCGCATCTCTTAAAATAAATTACTATATAAACACGATTTCTGTGATTTTCTTCTGCTCGTCATCATGCTTTGGCTGTGGCATTGAATGCTTCTGAGATAACATTCAATAGTTATTTTCAACTTAAAATTTTTTGGCTATTAGCTGGATGGGGTAACCCAATTAGCTTCACATGTTTTTCAATACTTGGATTGTTCATCTCTTCCATTAACTGCAAAGCAACATAAAAGAGTATTTTGTGCCTAACATATCTGTAATAAAAGGGACTGATACAGGTCATATTTTCATGATGGAGCCTGCATAGCTATATAGGCACTCAGGCATATGAACTGCAGGCAATCTTTCTCTGCCTAATGGGAACTCGTCTGGTTTTTGTCAGGGTTAAGGTGTAATCATGCAGGCAGAAGCAGCGTATGCTGGCACATATATAAGGAACCCATTTACTGAGTCACTGTCATTTGAACAGCAGGAAGCTTGACTCCCTGAGGTATATCTAAAGCATTTCAAGCTCACTGAGTCAAGACTAAATAACACCCAGCTGTCGGATAATCCTTCTAATGGTTGGTTTAGCTATCATTGGTCTCCTCCCTTCTCCCCCTCCTTCTGGATGCAGTATACTGGATGTGTGGAGTGTTTCTCCACAACATCAGGTTCTGGAGTCACATAATCCAGTGGGAGAAGGAATAGCCTATGACTCCTTGTTTGTTTGTTTTCCCCTCTTGCTCTTGGAAGGGTGGCCACAGCTCCAGGATATGTTATTATCGAGCATGACTGTTTTCTGTTCATATATATTTCACATGGTATTGTTTGTATTCCCTGATCAGAGGAATGTAAGTCTTCCAATCAGTATTCTGGAAGAAATCCTCCTGGAATGGAAATTTTAAATGTGCTTTCTGTGAGTATTTGAGCATGAAAACTTAGCTTTCTCTTTCCATGTGCACTTGTTTATTTCATGAGTGACTTCTGCTGACTGATTTCAATAGGCTCTGGATGAGGTCCCTGTGACATTACACCCCATAATGCTTTATGTCATATTTACACTTATGAGTGTAAATATGACATAACTGGAATATGTTTTATGCTAGATATGCCATGTAACATATCTCTGCAAAGGTTACGATCTACTGGATATATTCATCCTATTTGTATGAATGTATCATTTTTTTATTCAAAGTTATGAATATTGGCTCTGTACTTGTTTGATTTTAAGTAGCCTCAGAGAAGCAGTTGCTCAGCTTCCTGAGAAAAGACTATTCTCAGTAAGTGCCCAATCAAGAAACACTTAAGCTAACAATGAACTTTGAGAGATGCCAATCCACATCTGAGCTTTCCTGGAAGTGTGGCATGTCCTGTAAGGAACTGAGTCATGCATGGACATGTGACTTGCCCATGTGACTCCAAAACTCCATCTTGGAGCAGGATTCTACATAGGAGAGGGGAAGGGGTTTCCATGCAGAAAAGAGAGTCTATTTAAGCCCCTGGACACCCCTCCATTTTGTCTTCAGCTGACACGAAAGGAGATGCCTGAAAGAAACTGGAACAAAAGACAGTAGCTACAGGGGTGTGCGTGATTGCTGGACTCAGAGTAGGAACAAATCTAGTCTGTAAAAGAGACTTATTGGAACATCTCTCAGGGTGAGATTTACCTGCATTTAGTTTCTTACTGTATTAGGCATAGGCATTTTATTTTATTTTGCTTTGTAATTCACTTTGTTCTGTCTGTTATTACTTGAAACCACTTAAATCCTACTTTTTGTATTTAATAAAATTACTTAATAAATAACCCAGAGTATGTATTAATACCTGGTGTGGGGGGGGGGAGGCAGACAGCTGTGCATATCTCTCTATCAGTGTTATAGAGGGCGAACAATTTATGAGTTTACTCTGTGTAAAGCTTATACAGGGTAAAATACAGAGCCATTATTCTCTCTATCAATACAAAGAATTCTTATCTCTTATTTATAAGGCTTATACAGGGTAAAATGGATTTATTGGGGATTGGACCCCATCGGGAGTTGGGTATCTGAGTGCTGGAGACAGGAATACTTCTTAAGCTGTTTTCTGTTAAGTCTGAAGCTTTTGGAGGATGTGGTTCAGACCTGGGTCTGTGTTTCCAGCAGGCTATGCCTATGAACATGACTTTTTATATATGTTATCAAGTAGGTCTGTACAAAAACACAAAAGTAAGAGAACTTCCAATTCTTTGTATTGCCAAGGCAATTCCCCAGTTTCTCCATCAAGCTCCGTTCTGTAGAGATGCTAACAATGGCAGTTTTTATCTCACTTGGCTTTGAGCCATTATTCTCTCTATCAATACAAAGAATTATGGTGAAAGAACATTAACAGGTTGATTTTAATCCCAGATGGATGACAATTAAGAACTATTGATCTGATCCTGCCAACACTTACTAACATGAGCAGTCCTAATGATGCCAATGGAATTAATCCCATAAGTAAAGTTACTCACATGCAGAAGTGTTGGCAGAAATTTTTCCCTTCATCCTCAGTGCAGTCTGTCCCTAGGTTATCACACAATGTTAGCACATAACATGATATACTGTAAAAAGAGTTAATATTGATTTAAAAAAATTACATATGCACCTTGCAAAATTAGAAAAAGACCAGTTTCACTGGGAATTAGGCATCTACATACCTTTGAGAATTTGATTCTCTGTGGGAGACAAGGGGAACTAGGCACCCACCTCCCATTGCAAATGCAGTATTGACAACTGTAAACATTAAAAAATCAGGTATCCTGTCACAAAATATCACGATTGGCTTAAAAACCATGAGATTTTATAAAAGTAATGATTTGGGGGGGGGGGGGGGGGTTGGAGGTGGTTTGCTTTCTGGTTTCTGAGACTTTCCTTACTTTAGGTTGTACTTGCCACATTTTCAAGTTTTTGTCTGCAAACGTGGGCTATTTTTTTTCTTCTAAACCTGAGATTCTCATGCAATCTCATCAATTCAGGAGCTTGGGGCTTTATGAAATATACCAAACAACACATGACTCACTACAGGTTTGCAAGAATATAGCCCTGAAAATCTCCCCATTTATAAAATTTCTGTGCAAAATGTATTGAGAGAAATAGGAGAAACTATACTTTGCAACTTGCACAGAGCCTTGCATATGGAACATTGTAGAGTTGCACCGTGCTGGATGTCTCTAAGCACATGTGCAAGGTGTGCAAGGGTAGCTCACTCAGGGCTGCCCAGACGGGGGGCAAGTGGGGCAAATTGCCCCAGGCCCTGCAGGGGCCCCCATGAGAATATAGTATTCTATAGTATTGCAACTGTTTTTTATGGAAGGGGCCCCCGAAATTGCATTGCCCCGGGCCCCCTGAATCCTCTGGGCAGCCCTGAGATCACTAACTAATCCTAGACATTTTCATAGAATTATTGTTTTAGTATTGCACCCCTCATGTGTGCCAGGTGTGTATATTCTAGGTGGAATTCATAGTGCCAAGTAGAGTTAAGGTTACTCAACTATTCCAATTATAAGACACCATTTTCAATTGCTGAGAACTCTGCCCTTCTTTAACCATTTGGGCAAAAAATGTCCTGGCTTAGGCTGATTGATTTGAAAAGTTTCAACTAAAAATAGCTCAGATGTTTCCAAGAACAAGTTTGGGAAAATATATGTTGTTTTGCCCATGTTTAAAAGGCAAACAACTTCTTACAATCATTTTACTGAGGGAGGAATAGCTCAGTGGTTTGAGCATTGGCCTGTAAAACACAGGGTTGTGAGCTCAATCCTTGAGGGGGATACTGAGGGATCTGTGGCAAAATCAGTACTTGATCCTGCTAGTGAAGGCGGGGGGATGGAGTCAATGACCTTTCAGGGTCCCTTCAAGTTCTATGAGATAGGTATATCTCCATTTATTATTATAACTCTAGTGCCTCTAGTCTTTGGAGGGCTTGAAATTTGTTAGGGGCGGGGGTTACCCAGATGCCAGAGAAGTGTCTTTTGCCAACCATGTTAAAATCTGGCTAAATTATAAACTTTTGAAAAATCTCATTTTGCAAATGTTCATTGGAGACTTCTTACTGTTTGGCTGCTAATTTATCAAAAAATCCATCTGCACAGAGCATGGGCCAAACCAGGGATGCAGAAGTTGAGCAGGATTTTCCCTTCAATTGCTTTTCTCAACTGTCAGGGGATACTGTGGCACCAGACCTTAGTGCTCCCCATGCTAGCACTGAGGTAGTATGGAGGAAGAACTGTCTGACTGCAATGCAAACAGACAAGAAGACAAAAGCTGGATCTAGAGAAAAGTGGTTGAAGGACGGAGGGAGTAGATTGGGACAAGGAGTTAGGGGCTGAAATACTGAGAGTGTGGAAGCCAGTGTGTGTGAAGACTGATATTGGATGAGGAACTGGGTGGGTGGGAGGAGACTGGAATAAGGACCCTCTTTTGCTTCAAAAATTGGAAGGTATGTAGCCAAGGACCCAGGGAAGATAAACGATGGTTTGATGGTAAAGTCACCTATTGAAGCACTGGAGATGGGCAAGTGTGGGCCTGGCTATATTTAAAGGCCCCTCCCCCCAAACTACAGAGAGGAGCCACCAGACCCAGGCACCAAATAATTACAGGGACAACTAATGAAAAAAACAGGGATGGAAGAAGGTGTCACAGGTTCAAAATCAGGGATCCAGAGGGGGACATTGAGCAGAGAACCCCAGACAGCACCCACTGCTCTTCAAAGGTGTCCAGGGAGCGAGTGGGCACAGCCCAGAGGACATAAGAACAGCCATACTGGGTCAGACCAAAGGTCCATCTAGCCCAGCATCCTGTCTTCTGACTGTGGCCAATGCCAGGTGCCCCAGAGGGAATGAATAGAACAGGTAATCATCAAGTGATCCATCACCTGTTGCCCATTCCCAGCTTCTTGCAAACAGAAGCTAGGGTTACCATGCCTGCCCATCCTAGCTAATAGCCATTGATGGACCTATCCTCCATTAATTTATCTATGTAGCAGGGTGCTGGTGCAGAAGCACCTAATTAGCTCCTGCCCGGTCAGCTCCAATCAAGGGAAGCAGATTGGGGCTGATGGGAAAGGCCTGATGCCAGCCTGAGGATTGGCAACCCCTATTGGCCTGTCAAGTCAAGGGTTAAAAAGGCTAGGGGGAGCTAGAAGGAAGGGGGAAGCATGGGAGAAGTCAGTCAGGGAGGAGGTTAGAGGCCTCTTAGCTGAAGACTGACTCTGCCTGTGAGGGAGGTAACCAAACTTTTAAAGCTTATATATAGATGGACACTGGTGGTGGGACAACCATAAGTAAATACACGGGTGTTGCACAATGCTGAGGCCTTTCCGAGCCTTATTGCAGAGGGCAAGTAAGCCCCAGGAAGAGGGGCAGGTTGTGAACCCTGTTACAATCTAATTCTTTTTTGACCTCTGTTATAGTCTTGCCCTTCACAACATCTTCTGGCAAACAGTTCCACAGGTTGACTGCATTGTGTGAGAAAATACTTCCTTTTGTTTGTTTTAAACCTGCTGCCTATTAACTTCATCTGGTGGCCCCTAGTTCTTGTGTTATGAGAAAGAGTAAATAACACTTCCTTATTTACCTTCTCCACACCAGTCATGATTTTATAGACCTCTATCATATCCATGAGACGTGACTTCAGGGAAGAGTGGAAATAGGCCCCACAATCTCAGAGCACACATCCCCCCCTCCACACACACACACACACTCTAACTTCCCCCTGGAGGAAGTTGACAAGGAGATTGCATGACTTGGTGGGATAAATCAGGAGGTGGGAGAAAAGTGCAGCCAGAACTTAAGGAAGAGTTCTGGAGGAGCCAAAAGAGGGGCAGAAGCCTGGCACACTTCATGTAAATGTGCACCAGGATCTCCCTCTCTTCACAAAAAGAGCAAGTGTCAGGGGAGATTGTGAACTGTGCCAGGTACATGTGCTCATGGCTCTGCAACGGAGCCGCCAACTAATCTCCCCGTGGGCCATGGGACCGGGATGGAATATGGAGTGGCCCACTGGGGTCCCTCACCCTCTTTGAGTGTAAGAAGTCCTGCCACTTGGTGTCAGGACAGGACATGAGGGTGAAGAAATGAAGGGTGGGGCACATGAGCATGTACAACTGTTTCCTGGGTGCAGTTTGGAGAGAGACCAGCTACATATCTCGCAGCTGGTTCAGATGGTGCATGGGAGTGGTCTAGGGAGGCTCGTAGGGCAGAGGCCCAATGATAAGGTCTGCCGGCCCAGGGTGAGGGGTAGCAGGGAGCACCTTTTTGGCAAGACCCGCTCTAGGAAAATGAGAGAGGCAGGTATTAGGGCTGATTAGTTTCTACAGGCAACAGCCTTCTTCACTACACAACCCTGCTCCATCCCCAAAGCAGGCCCAGCCTGTGCACTGAAGAAGGCAGAGATCCTGTGGAAAAAAATAGTATGTGATCATGTAATTAAAGACTATATGAAAAACATATGTAAAAGGAGGACAAATTAAGGCTGTACAGGAAATCATAATACTAGCATTCCCTACTTTGAGTGACTGCAATATTAGTGTTCTTTTAACATTTTTTTGTGTGTAATATATTCACATGTGATATTTTACAGTATATGTTACAGTATATTTTATATGCTGAGTTGCACTAAGGATGAACCAACTGAATTTGAATTGCCTTACATACCTTTCTTTTGTAGGTTTAAGTGAGATTTTCATTGTCATTATAAAGCACTTAAGAATGTTCTGCTAATCTGATTGCTCAATTGGCTGAATGTTTTTAAGCTTATACATTTTAATGGAGGGTTTGTAACAACAGACCATTCAGTGTAACTGAACTGAGAACAAATGGTTGAACTGATTTCATCCCTTTTTCTTATGGAAATGATTTTGCTATCCAGGCTGAAAATCTGTAGGTCAAGTTTCAACCTGAATCAAATTAAAATGGTTGATTTATTGGTCAGCTCATGTCTCTGCTGTGCTTATGTCTGGAATATAGTTCCTGGACTTAGTGTCTAGTTTGGAGGGCAGGTAGCAGCTTTGACCACGCTGGAGCCAAGTGCACTTAGCTCCTAAGGGAAAGGAATACTTCACTGCCACTCTTTAGTAATCCTATGGCTAATGAAGATGTAGCGCCGATAGGTTCCAAAGGAACCTGCAATGCTGTTCTACTGGAAGGATGGAGATGGTAACATGAGGCTTTGAGGATGATGGAGAGGGTGAAAGGGCTGAAGTGATTGTCACATTATGGGCATAGAGCAGGAGATATATGTTGTGGACTCATGGAAACAGTGAATACAGTAAGTGCAGACAACAGCCATTTTTGTAAAGTATAAAATACTAGGGATTTTACATTCCCATAAACATTCTGTCTCTGACCCCAGTGCAAGGTGGTGTTGTGCGTGTTCCAGTACACTGGTCCCTCTAATGTCTGGTAGTGTTCTGCATACCACAAGCTTGGGGAAGAGCACTGTATGTGCTCCGAGCATTAGGCTCTACAGACAACAGCCCTCAGTAGGTTCCCATAAATACTCACAAGCAACAAATAATAGAGAATTCCTTTACTGGGGCTGCCAGAAACTAAATAGAGTAAATACTTTAGGAACAATACTTAAAAACATAATGAGCAGGGTGATCAAAACAAAACTTCCTAATGCAGCCCCGAGAGGCAGGGTATAAGGAAAAATCATGTCTCATTGAAGCTGCTCCACACCATCTTCATGACTGTAGATCTGTTCTCTCCTGCTGTGGTTACTGCTGTCCCCCTATCAGCAGCAGGGTTCATCTTTGCCAGCTGTCAGTCTTCCAGTCCTAGCTTTCAAACTGCTTGCTATTTAGCCTTCTCTCCATAGCCAGATTCTGGGCTGCTGCTGCCACTGACTTGACCTGCTCTTGTATAGCTCCAACTTGACTCTAGAGCCAGGTCCCCTCTGATGTCAGGATATTCCTTGCTCTCCTGCACTCTCGAGATTATGGAACTCTGTGCTAGTGCATGTTGAAATGGACAATTCTGGGTAAATCCTTTCCCTTTAACTCAACCAGAGTGGTGGAACGGTTCCCAGAGTAATGAGCCACCAGCTGGTCCATTACAATGCTGTTATGAGCTGAGTGAAACCTTGTTATGGGTTGAGCAGGAGTGGCGCTAGGGTTTTCGGCGCCCTAGGCACAGGCCCAGCTCGCCGGTCCCGCGGGTCCAGTGGACCTCCCGCAGGCGTTCCTGCGGATTGTCCGCTGGTCCCGTGGCTCCGAGCATCCGCAGGCAAGCCTGCGGGAGGTCCACCGGAGCAGTCTGCCGCCCTCCCAAATCCTGGCACCCTAGACGACCGCCTAGGTCGCCTAAATGGAAGCCCTGGCCCTGGGGTTGAGTTAAGACCTCATTGAAAGGTATGAACTCACTCTTCAGTCAACATAACTGTACCGATAGGTCCCCACCTTAGAGAAAGGGAATAGGTGAACAGACACCCAAGAGATTTTGCTGAATATTTTTTAGTAGAGATGAGTGTGTATGTGTGTGTGTGAGAAAGAGAGAGGGCAGAACACAGAAAACCAGGGGGGGAAATGGACAGCCTCAAGGAGCAGCTTACTGCATGGTATCTGAACCTGGAATAAACTTGGAGAGAGGTTTTTGGGTTGGTGTAAAGGCTGAAAAGGGTGTTCTTGGTGCTGTGAGCAAAAGAAGCCTTTTGTGCTATTTGATTCCTTCTGCTTTCAGAGACACAGGGCTTTGTACATGCTTTGTAAAGAAACAAAACTGCATCAGAGAAATACTTGACTATCACCAATTTCTATCTACATCTCCAGGGCTCTGAAATTTGACTTGGATCAAAGAAGGAGCAACAATACATTAATTGCTTTTACAAAGTTCCTGTAACAAGTCATGTGAAATAGTTACCCATTCATAAAATCCTCTGTCATGGTATAATTCCCCACTCTGAACCTTAGCATCCAAAAGATGGGGTACCAGCATGAATTTCTCTAAGCTCAGTTACCAGCTTAGTACTTGTAGCGCTGCCACCAACCAGGAATTCCAGTGCCTGGTACACTCTGGTCCTCCCAAAATCTTGCCCGGGGACCCCCAAGACCCAGTCCCTCTGGATCTTAGCACAAGGAAAGTAAACCCTTTCCCCTACCGTTGCCTCTCCCAGGCTTCCCCTCCCTGGGTTACCCTGGAAGATCACTGTGATTCAAACTCCTTGAATCTTAAAACAGAGAGGAAAATTCACCTTCCCCCCCCTCCTTCTCTCTCCCTCTCCCAGACTCTCTCTGAGAGAGAAAGTAATCCTAACACAGAGAGAAAATTAACCTTTCTCTCCCTCTTCCCTCCTTTCTCCCCACCAATTTCCTGGTGGATCCAGACCCAGTCGCCTGGGGTCTCACCAGAATAAAAAAAAATCAGGTTCTTAAACAAGAAAAGTTTTTAATTAAAGAGGGAAAAACAGTAAAAATTATCTTTGTACATTTAAGATGGAATATGTTACACGGTCTTTCAGCTATAGACACTGGGAATACCCTCCCAGCCTAAGTACACAGGTACAAATTAAAATCCTTTCAGCAAAATACAAATTTGCAAATAAAGAAAACAAACATAAGCCTAACTCGCTTTATCTACCTAGTACTCACTATTCTGGACACATATGAGACTGTATCAGAGAGATTGGAGAAAAACCTGGTTGCACGTCTGGTCACTCTCAGAACCCAGAGAGAACAACCACCAAAATCTAACAGCGCACACAAAGACTTCCCTCCCTCAAGATTTGAAAGTATCCTGTCCCCTGATTGGTCCTCTGGTCAGGTGACAGCCAGGCTCACTGAACTTGTTAACCCTTTACAGGCAAAAGAGACATGAAGTACTCCTGTTCTATTAACCCTTAACTATCTGTTTATGACATCCTCTAAGGGCAAGAAGATTAGCAACTGTGAGCTGAAGTCTAAACAGACCTAAGTCCTGACTTCTTACCTTTGCCCAGGATGCAGAAGACCTGAGTTTGATTCCCCCTTGCTGGGGTACAGGGAGCTGAACTTCAGTCTCATACCCCAGGATGGTACCTTAGCCACAGAGCTATGGAGAATTATTGGAGCAGGTTCTTCTGTTGAAGCTGTTTCAATCTGTATAAATAATAAAATATGTAATGGGCCAGAGAAAAAGTGTGAGAGACTGACTCATCAGGTCAGTGGTTAAGGCACATTAATGGAAGACCCAGATTTCAGTTCCTCTGCCCTGTATCAGAAAGAGTGGGGAATTGAACCTAGATCTTCTATGTTCTGGGTTAGAGCTCTGACCACAGAGTTAAATGTTAGAAGAAGGATACAAGTTCCTCCCCAGCCAGTTTGTGTAAGTTTAGGTGTGTTCTGAGTACATCTACCACGGTGGGCCTTGAAGGTAAGCTATACAGGGAAATTCATTATTTGTGAATCCCACTGGGGCTTAAACATGAGTTAGAGGTCTAGCTGCTGGCACTGTCAGGACTTAGGCAGCATTGTGCGTGCCCAGCCACCACAGCTGAGAACCTTGGGCACTTTAGCAGTGGAAATATATGCACTGACAGGGTTACGTGGAGTTAAAGAGAGGTTTTGTAAGTAACAGTAGTGCCTAAAGTGGGAGGTACACATATAAGTTCCCCCATGAATTACACCCTCAGCACCTACTGAAGATGATTCCTAAACTGTAATAAACTCCTACATCTGGAGCAAGGCTGCTGAACTGAGCTCAAATTCCAGGCTACATAGCAAGTGCCTAGGGCTGGAGACTTTGGCTCTATCCCTCATTATTTCTAACCTCTCAGCAACTGCCAGATCTCCATGCAGTTTCAGTGAATAGCCTCCCTTGAAATACTGCATTTCTAACATTAGATGGTGCTAGATAAAGATATAAATAGTAGCCTCCTGACTCATTCAAAATGGAGTCCAACAGTTAGTTGTAATCTTTGCTGTTCCTCCTAGTTCCAGAGAAAACTTGGCCAAAAGTATCACCATAAGGTAAAAATATCCAAGTCTTTTCTCTCTGAGAGTGACACAATTGGAAGAAGCAAATTCTGCAGTTGGGTTCTCCTTACCTATTTTCCCCTTGAGCTGTTACATATAACTCTATAGGGGTTTTCATACAATTAACATATTTTATTAAATTAAGCCTTTAATGGGCCGATCTCTTGGGTTTCTGCATTCTTTCTTTGTCATAGTGAGAAAGCAGAAAAAGTGGGGTGGATGCCTAGGGTAAATCAAAGTTGTAGAGGGAAAAATGGAAGATGTATAAACATTTAGAAAAAAAGACATAGAGATGTAGGTTGAAACCCATATGTTTTTTACCCTCCAAGACACCTTTTTTTGTACAACTTGGGCCTAATTAAGATTTCATGCTGTGATAAATCAGGAGAAGCTCCACTGAAATCAACTACACTGGTGTAAAGTAGATGGAAGTGAGAGGAGAATCATATCCCTTGTACTCTTATGCATCATGTGAAGAATAATTAATTTATAGTCAGGGCTGTAGCTTGCATTTTTGCAAAGGTGATTTCAAAAGTTTCATAAATACCAGGAGTTGAGAAAAGTTAGTTCTGAATGTCTGTGAAATGCACCCCTTGGTTTTCCTTCAGGATTTGTTGTGAGATACATGTCAAACTCACTGGTTAGTTCAAAAATATTTCATTTCAAATAAAATGTCTTGCACAGTGTAGATGTCCAAAATGAAAGGCACAATGGAAACAGATGCTAATCACTGTACTAAGACACAAGATTATTCCCTTCTCAACTCTGAAGAGTCTAGGAAGCATAGCTTTGGAGCAGCTGCATGTCATTTGCTAATAAAGGGGCCTATAAAAAAGTCAATTTTGGGGGGAAGGAGGCTGCTAGGGCACTATTCTCTATTTTCCAGGGGTGAGGGGAGTCTAATTGTGCTGTTCTGGAAGTTAAGCGCATAGCTCACTCTGTGGTTATATATGTAGCCAGCCCATCAACCATGGGAGGTCTGCTGAGGTAGAATTCTTTTGCTTTGTTGATATCCAGTGAATAAAAGAAACCTGTCTAAGAGGATGGGGTCCCCCTACTCCTTTTTCTCTTCAATGGACCTTATCGCAGAGGGGAACTGGACCTGGGAGGTCAGCATGGAGTATACTCTTCCTTTGTGTTCCTGCCCTCCAAATCATATGAGAGCCATACACCTGCATGCCTAAGTTAGATCTTCAGCTGCACTGAGCATTAGGAAAAGGGTCTCTATGATACCTTTCTGTTGCCGGCTCTTGCAGCTGGTACAAGAGGAAAAATTTCCTTAGCATTCTTTAGGGCAAACGAAGGGCTGTTTTAAATTATACTGACTAGACTGGTCCCACAAAGAATGCCAGCTAATATTTATTCCTTCTCACAATCAGCACACTCTGAATATGGCCCTGCCCATCCTTGAAATATCCACTGTGCCCCCAAGGACTTTATGCCAACTATGGCAACTTTAAAGCCAAATTTAGCCTGGATCAAGGATCTGTCCCCATATATTTTCACTGTAGTTAATGAGACAAATACCCATGCTACTGTATCAGACACATGACAGTGATGTGGGACATAAATTCATATGTGCCCCCTGCTTGACCACAAGGTAGCCTCCCTTCATCTTTTTCAGACAAGTTAGAAACACCAAGGTTTTGTCTCTGGAGAGAGGAAGTGTGATCTTGTAGTTAAGACAAAGGAAAGAGTCTGGTTCTGTTCTTAGCTCTGGCATAAATTTGATGTTCGATTGTGGATGTGGCCTGAAGCCACATTTTCAAGGGATGTACTAATTTTGGGTGACCTGGCCTGATTTTCAGAGGTGCTGAGCACCCAATGCTTCCATTGACTTCATTTGGAGTTGCCTATCTGTGTTTGGTTATACTTGTTCTATCTCTTTGCCAACTGCATGGTTTTCTGTTCCAAGCTCTGGTAGGGTGGCTGGTTAGCTCAGCTTGATGTACCTGAATATCAGCTTCAAGTAAGGCATCAGTAACTCGGAGATAGATTGTGCTTTTACAACTAGCCCTGAATAAGGAGCAGCCCCAGGAAGAAATTGTGCACAGATCTTCCTTAACACCACGTACCTGTGGGAGGCTGTGAAGGGTCCTGTATGCATGGTTATGGGTGGAGTACTTGCTCCCTCCCTCCTGGGCAGCTTTGAAGACTAAGCACCTCTACTAACGCCAGATTGTGGCTCAATATTGCCTAGAGGAACTGTGAGCGAGATTGGAGGGAGGAGAAATTCCCCTACCTATGTTCCCCCTTTGAGCACCTATGCTAGGCACACAATCTGATGGGCCTAAGACAATAATGGGGAGGGATAGCTCAGTGGTTTGAGCACTGGCCTACTATGTTACAAGTTACCTTTTTTCCTTTTTAAAAAAGTGCTATTGTATAGTTACATTACTTGTTTTGTTTGATCTCTCAGATTTTATTTTCTTTTTTGAAAGGATTTTCATGTTCTATAATTTACAAGCAAAATTTTTATCCCAGGAACCTTTATCATCATGACCTGTCTTAGGAAGGTTGACTTTTTGAGGAGACAGCCAACCAATAGTTCCTGATTACAAAGGGGTAGAAACCCATGTAGCTCATTTCACCCTCCATTACTGCTAACTTCAGGATAACTTTCAAAGCTTCAACCTCTCCTTGCACTTTCTGTATTCTTACATCAAAGTCTATTTCCAGCTGTGCTAAGTGGTACTTTGTTTTATCCAGATATGAATCAGGCTTATTCGTTGCCCTTATTCTTTATTCTTTCCTGACCCATTTCAATTTTAGTCAGTGGCTGAATTATCGTCTCCATGCTGATAGCTCCATTGTCATTTTGCCAGTGACTTTCTATTATTTTTACAATCTTTTTTACTAAATTTGTCACAGTGAGGCCTCAGAGCAGTTTTTCAGGATCTCTTGTAAAATATTTATCTCAAACACCAAATTCTGGGGTGGTGCGTGTTTGCTTGTTTTTTAATACTAATATGACAAAAAGCAGGTGGGTCCACATGGATTCTCCAATGGACTGTTAGTTTACAGAGTTGCAGACACCAGGAGACAGTGTGTTTCAGTACTAAGGAGGAGATTTTCAGAGACAAAAAAAGTAGTTAGATGACAAACTCCTACTGATTTGTAATAGGATTGAGACACCTGCCTGACCTTCGTGCCTTTGAAAATCTCTCCCTAAATTACTAGCAAGACTATTGTAAATACTTCTGGAATGTTGTATTTAATTTTGTGTATTAATCCAAGAACAGGTCAGAATAAAAATCTGTTGTCTATGTAGATGCGGAAAGGCTCTAAAAGTTGTGATCTGCACCAGGGCACCTTCTCCAGTTTCAAGCAGGTGTGGTGCAAATCAGGTGTATAGTAGTTCTGCCTACACTAGTGGGGTGGGAGAGGAGTTCAAAGTGGCTAAGGTAAAGCTGCGCCAGGATTGGCCACTGTTGGTTGAAATCTTCACTGTAGGCAAAGCCTCTGCTGAAAAATACACAAAAAATACCAAGGCCTCCCTTTTGCAACTTTTAATACATCATAAATAAGCAAAGAAAGAAAAGATGTATGGGGAGGAAAGCACAGAAAATCCTTTGCAGATAATCCTGAATAACACTGGCGAAAGGGAATTAGTCCACTACTACAGAACATGACATTGCTTGGTTCAGCTCACATATTACTTGCTAGATCTTTCTCAGCAATTAACTTTCCTATGTCCTAACCTCTCAAATAGCTGAATGCCGAGCAACTCTTTTGTTTTGTGTTAAGTTTAGGCTGCCTGCAAAGATGAGTACAAATACAATCCTTTAAATCACACCTTAACTTTGTGGTCTTTGTCCCTTTAAAAGCTGCATGAACAATTAAAGGACTTCTATTCCAAGGTGATTTCTTTATATCCAACTTCCTAACAATGTATTTTTGCCATCATCAAAGTTGGCAGTTTCAGAAGAGCAGCCAAGGACTGAAAGTGCATGGAGATTGAATACTAGTCCCTGCAGATTAGGCTGAAGACTCACTAGCAGAGCAATGTTTGGAAACTTGCACTTCTTTAGCATTCTGGAGATAAAGAAAAGACTTCTAAAATTTGTTAATTTACTGACATTTGTTAAAACTGTTCTGAATGCTGTAGAGGATGCTAGATTGTTCACATATGAGCTCTTTGTACATATGTTTGTCAGTACAGCAACCAGTAATTTGTGTTAATTTCATTATTAGAGTAGAAATGTTTTTATAAATTGCAATTCATATCTATTGCATCTTATCCTGCCTAAAAGTCAAAATGTGATACATTTTAAAATTACTTTAAAACATCAAATCACAATACAACTAGACAAATGTCAGAACAATTATTCTAAATTATCTTTTTCAAACATTATTGTGAAACACAGTTATGGAATAATTTCTTTTTCATCACTGAGTCATACTCTGATCTTTAATAATCATCTTTTTTATTTCTTTTAAAAATAGAGGTTTTTCTTTCATCTCTAATCATGAAAGTATAGGTTTATGGGGGAAGGGTGTTAGAATTTCTGTAAAGCTAAATCTTTTTTTTAACTGTGGAATTCTCTAAGGATTTAAAGATTTGGGATTACTGGAATACAAAAGGATCAAAGGCAGGGTGGTAAATACTAAGGATAATAATAAAGAAGTGCCTCTTGAGGTTCTTAATCAAAGTCTGTTTTAAGGACTTCATGTAGCCTATGATGAAATAAATATAACTCTAATGTATACCTGAAAAACAATGCAATCCCCCCCCCGACACTTTCTCTGAATACTGAAGTACTGTATGGTTAACTGTAAGTAATATTTTCAATCATTTTTAAAAGTACAGGACAGAATTTAAAGAACTTTCAGTAAATCGTGATGATAGGAAAATTGAAAATAAGGCCCCAGTCCTACAATTTACAGTAAGCCTGTGGATCCATGCACTCAAGTGGAGCGTATTGCTCTGAAAATTGGGACCTAATGCTGTGTGTTGATTTGCAAATATAAACTGATGACCCTTACTTTCTGAAGGTCGATCTCCTGTGCATTGTAAAATGCAGAAAGTACTTGGGCAGCACAATTTTCAGTGAAGATGTAGGAGAAATAAATTGTAATTGCCCATTCTTTACATATGCTAGGATCATCTTTTATTTTTTATTTTTAGTTTGGACAGCCTGTTAGTGAGCTAACCTTAAAAGGTTTATGGGCTCAGTTTAGATAAGCTTCAAAAAATCAGGTTGCTTATTCACAGCATTAGGATGTGCTCCTGTACCTAAAGAAGTAAATGGCAAAATTCACATTGATTCAATTGGACTGTGTCTATGGACTGGAAATATAACTGCTAGTCTGCCTCATTTACTTTCATTGCAGATGGAAGAAAGAAGTTTAGAGGCACATGAAGAGAAAGATACTTTATCCAGTCCTCTGAAAGGTTTCCATTCGTTGGCAGTGGTTCCACAGGTGTTGGAACTAGGATTATGGGGAATGCTACTGCACCCCCTGGCTTGAAGTGGTTTCCATCGTATACAGGGTTTACAGTTTGGTTCAATGGCTCTCAGCATCCCCACTATACAAATTGTTCCATCAGCCCTGAGTGGTTCAGTTTGGTTGTGTCACATTTTGACTGTGTTGTTTTCCACCAGAGCTGCTAGGGATTTACTATTTTTTAAAAAGGAGAGCTAAGTCTCTGGAGAAAAATTGAGATGTTTGTCTGGGCCTTCCTGCCTAGCTTTTGAACCTGCCCCACACTTTAGAAATTGCTGAACTAGATAATGCCTGCCAGAATTATTCCTGGAAGCTTTTCCATTACTAACAATGGATTTTGAATGAAGTTATATAATTAAATTAAATAGAGATGGGCTTCAGTCACACAGTCTGGATCTGGTTCTAAACCTCACCAAAGCCTGGGGATCTACAGATCACTGGCTTGGTTTCAGGCTCATATCTAAACTTCAGTAATTTAGACAAATAATATTTTAAAACTGACATCAGTTCAGAATAAATATAAAACATTTCAAGTTCACAGAGTAAATGAACATTTCAAGATACTTATATATGGAAACATTATATAAATATAAGCATTAAGGTATTTAAAAGAGATTCTTCTTTGATCATCATCATTGCAAAGTTGCTTCAGTGCAAGCCATCAACCCTATCGTAAATAGCATCTGAAAGCTTATGTATGTCCACATGGGTGAGAGAGGATAGGTATCAGCAATGGTAAAAGAAGTTTCCAGCAAAGCTTTGAGTATAATACATATGAGAAACAAACTGGTATGAACATGTTTCCCTCATTCTTCTAAAAGTGTTTGTTAGCTTAGAAGTTCTCAGTGTAGACCAGTGGTGGGCAACCTGGGGCCCATCAAGGTAGTCCACTAGTGGGCCACCAGACAGTTTGTTTACATTTGGATGGCTGCTTGCAGCTCCCAGTGGCCATAGTTTGTTGTTCCGAGCCAACAGGAGCTGTGGGAAGTTGCGGCCAGCACCTCCCTGTGGCCCACACCGCTTCCCGCAGCTCCCATTGGCCGGGAATGGCAAACTGTGGCCACTGGGAGCTGCAGGTGGCCATGCAAATGTAAACAAACTGTCTGGTGGCCTGCCAGTGGATTACCCTGAGGGGCCACAGGTTGCTCACCATTGGTGTAAATAGACCCATTTCTTTTACCAAATTTCACAACTTTTTTGATACTGTTCATCACCAAATACTCCTATCACACCTCTGACAAACTTGCAGAGTGAATAGGAACATCATGAAATGGCTCAGGTCCTTCTTAGACAAAACCCAAAAGGTGACTATGGTTAATGGTTCCTTTAACTCCTAAACTCTCACCCATGAGGTTTGCTACTCTCCTCCATAATAATCTTGATGAAGCTGTTGAGACAGTTGGTGAGCAACTGGGGCTCAGGTACCAGCATCAATCAGACAATGCACTGCTCTCCTGGTGTCTATGTAAGGCTCATCACCAGCTCAGGGATGAAACCTCCCTCGGCTACTACCTAGGTAGATTAGTATTCAGCATGCACATTTGTTGTTATTGCTGCAAAAAAGTTATTGCGGACTTTCATTCAAACACAATCAATTTGCTTTTGACCTCTTTATATTTGTTCCCAAGGAAATTTTTGGAAGTGAATTTTTGTTTGCAAGACTATTCGTGGGCTGAGAATATGTCCAATATGTATTTTCATGGGTATTCATGCTGGAACCACTGCATTTGATGGGATTCATGGCTCTGCTTTTCCTTCACTTCTGACTGCTCAGATCTCTGCCTTCACATAGAATGAATTACCATATATACTCATTCATAAGTCGAATATTTTTGGTAAAAAAGTGACGCATCGAAGAGCAGGGGTCGGCTTATAAATGGTCTACACCAAAATTTGATGATTTTAAACTCTATGGAATCATTGAATTGAATATCTAATACAGGGATTTGCAACCTTTAGCATGCAGCCTGCCAGCGTAAGCACCCTGGCGGGCCGGGCCGGTTAGTTTACCTGCAGTGTCCACAGGTTTTGCCGATTGCGGCTCCAACTGGCTGCGGTTCACCACTTCAGGCCAATGGCAGGAAGCGGTGGCCAGCACATCCCTCAGCCCATGCCACTTCCTGCTGCCCCCATTGGCCTGGAGAGGCGAACCGCGGCCAGTGAGAGCCGCAATTGGCCGAACCTGTGGACGTGGCAGGTAAGCAAACCAGCCTGGCCTGCCAGCGTGCTTAACCTGGCAGGCCGCATGCCAAAAGTTGCTGATCGTTGATCTAATACATTCTAGTTTTGTTTACCTGGAACATCTGCAGGCATGGAACCCCTCAGCTCCTTTTGACCACGGTTCGCCATTACCAGCCAATGCTGCTGGAAGTGACGTGGGAAGTGGCACACCGCTTCCCAGAGTTCCCATTGGCTGGGAATGGCAAACTACAGCCACAAGGAGATGAGGGGTTCCATGCCTGCAGATGCTCCAAGTGAACAAAATGTCCTGATCTGCTGGGAGCCAAAATTTTCCAGCCCCTGAAATATAGGGTCGGCTTATGAAAGGATCATATAGTTTTTGCTATTTTTACCTATCCATTTTGGTGGGTTGGCTTATAAATGAACGGGCTAATGAAGAAGTATATATGGTAAGTTCCTGATGACCACATTAATGATTTTACTCTGCTATTTTCCAGTTAAAATAGTTCCGAGTTTTATTTCAGGAATCCTGCACTCACCCACACATATACAAAAAAAGCCCTAAGTACCATATCATGCTTTTTAAAAAACCCAATAACTTGGAATTCATTACTCCTGGGGCAAAGTGCAGCTTTGTTTATAAGAGCCTGTAAAGTTGGTTTTTGTCCTGCAATTTTGGCCCCTTTTGAGATAGCCTAAAAACATAATGGGAAAATTGTTTTTAAATACAAATAGGTTTCTAAATAGGAGGTTAATTTTACATGGTTCTTTCATGCTACATATAACAACAATTTTTGGTGGGGTTTTCAATGCTAATTAGAAACTAATTAGTATTGAGTATCTGTCTCCCTGGGCAACTATGAAAATCTCAGCCTTCAGTCGTAAAGTCAAAGTTAAGTCCTGTGTAATCCTGAAGCCATTTTTAGTGCACACCAGCGATAACTTTATTGGTCCTACAGATTTACAATGTTACATGTTCTTATGTGTCAGTAGATTGGCACTCTTTATACTAACTATCGATATATACAAAACTCCACCCAGTGCACGCAGGGCATTGTGCTGTAATTTCATAACATTCTAAAATCCCCTGTGTCAGGTGTACAAACAGAAAAAACGGAGTGCAGGAGGCCAAATTCTGGATATGGTGGGTAGAATTTGGTTCATAGTGCATTGGTTTTTTGTTTTTTTTTTGGCAGTTGAACACTCTTGTTCACTTCATGTTCTAGTAAACCAAACAAACCAGGTTGTGAAGCTAAGCTTTGTATACCAAACTCATCATTTGAAAACTAAGGAGCAAAAAAACAAAGTGTTGATTAGCTGTGTGACTCTCTACATATGGTGTATATATTCCTTTAATGAGAGTGGCTTTGGGGAGGGCACAGTCATAATCCCATATGAGCTCCAGGCACCCTGATTTGTTTAAATTGTATGATCTTTTCATATTATTTTTTTCACTTTAGAGTATGGATCAGGTTAGGCTGTTCATCCCCCATTAGTGCCTCAAATTTCTCAAACGAGTAATGAAAAGTATGAGAGCTAAGAGCAAAGCTCTAAACAATTCATACCTCTGAATTTATATATGGAAATTAAGGCCATGTAACAATATATAGTATGCACTGAGGTTTCTTCACTCTTTGATTTTACATAGAAACAAGGGCAATCCTTTTTCTAAGTGTTCTAATCAAATGTTATTTGACCTAGAAATTGAGTCTTGATAGTACATTTTCCCAGGATTGTTAATCCGCAGTATATTTTTTCTATTATGTACACTTGAGTATAATACATTAGGTTTCTAGGTGGATGCTGTCTGAGCCAAATAGAACAAATAAATGACCTTTTATTGGAGTTATAGCATGTTGTTCACCAGAGACTCCAGGAAACACACACCACTTCAGGGACACTTTTAGGGAAGCCTCACAAATTCATTACTGTATGGTAATAGTACCTACCATATATTACTAGTATACACAGCTTTTTATCTGGAAAAACCAAATTCCCAAGTGCTTTCCTTGTGTGTGAGCATGCGCACACAATGTATAATCACTTTGTATGTTACTTTCCACCTCTGTGGTTGAATGCAATACACATTTATTAGCGCCAGGAACACTTCAGAATCATTTACACTAGAAAGTAAAGTATGGTATAACCAATTGAAACTACAGAGGAGATTTAGCAAGGCCTAAAACTCCAAGGGAGGAGTTTCACAACACTCCTCATCCCACCTACCTTGTCCACCAAAAGAACTACAGCCAATCCTTTCTTAACTTAGATAATTTGAGATGAATGAAGCCATGAGTCAGTCTGTTTACAGTATTTGATTATTATCCTCCTGAATATTTCCACAACCATAGATGTATCTTCAGGTGGGAGGGAACAACGGGGAGAAGGTTGTTAGTGGGGACAAAGATTCATCAGTTTTCCAGCAGTTTGCTCAGCTTCAGCCAAGGTTTGATAAATTTTTGCATTAGGGTAGACTGAGATATGTGGCGACCTCAAATCTCAAGTTGAGTAGGTTTCACTTGTGATATAAGTATTCTCCCAACTCTATTAAGAATGCAAAGCAACCCTAAAAGCTCTCAATGGACACTATTCTTAGATTCAATTTATTCCCTCTGAGAATGAGTTCAGACAGAGGAAAGGGTTTTATGAACCCAGAGCAAATTATAGTGCTTACATACTTATTTTTATTGAAGATTTTTTCCCATTGATTATAACAGTTATTCCTTTGTTTGAAAAGCTTTGAGGGACATGGATAATATTTTTTAAGTTCCTCGTGATCTAATTTTTAAGCTTAAAGTTACATTTTTGTTGTATGCCTACATGAAAATAATTGACAATCCTAAATAGCCTTTCTGCATAGTAAAGAGACATCATTAAATGCTTATCCAGAAAAATGAACATTAGTGAAACAGAGGGAAGTTGTGTCTAAGAGGTAGACCATACAGAGACAAAATCTTCTGGGATCCATTTGACCTAGCTGAGTATTTGAAATATCTTTGATAATGTTTTCAAAGAATTGTACAATGGCGTATCCATACTTGACAGGTCTCTGTCCTGCCACTGTCCATATTTTTAATTTAGAAAAGTAACTTTAGTCACATATACCTATTTTCCCTTTACAAGGGAAGATTAGCTGATGTCCTGTTCAATCTTTTTTCTCATTAAATTTCTTGTTGTTGTGGGCAGTATATTTCTTTATAATTAGAGATGAATGAATTACTGCTGATGGATAAGTTCTTATTTTACTTTGGTTATTTTGAGATTGCTTATGAATTATAGCTTTGTTTCTAATTTGGTGGGCAAATCTTAGTTTTGAAGGAAAGAAACAGATGATATTTATTTTTATATCTACATTTCTGCTGTTATTCTGGGGCTTTCCAAGTGAATATGTTAGGGGAAATTGTTGGTTTTTGATGTTGTACACCAGATATGCTGCCACCACCAACGGGAACAATGGAGGATAGGAAGATACCGGCCTAAGAATTTCAATAAGGTACTATTACGATCATTATTTAGTAAGGTACTTACTAAATAATGATTCAGTAAGGTACTTAGGCATGTGCCTACCTGTAAGCACATGAATATTTCATTAACTTCAGTTGAGCTACTCCCTTGCTGACAGTTTGGCACATGCTTAAGCCTGTTGCTGAATTTGGACCTAAATTAGTACTTTCTAAACTCATCAATTTGAAAATGGATTAAAGTTCTGCCATTTTCTATTTCCATTATGTTCTCTGTCATCTTAGTAATACCACATAATCATGATGCCCTGTGTTGTTTGCAAAGGACAGCCCCACTCTCTTTTACTACTTTGACCTTTACAACATATTTGTTTTGAATAGGTAACCATTCCATTTTTCTTTTGTTCACAGAATATTAAGGCTACAGGCAGGAGGGAGGAATGGCCAGCAACTAAAATTTTCAAATTTTGAAAAGGTCAGAGTGGTATGGTTTACTGTTGCCTGTAAGACTTCACTCCAGCAGATGACAACTGACCAAATACTAATAAAACTACAGCCTATATATTTTTAAATATCAATAAAAAAAAATCTCAACAATCAGTTAAAGTGACACTATTTTTCCTATATGTCTCCGTTTTCCAATACTCATAAGTTATTAAATCCAATAAAGGCTTTTGGATCTTTTCTACCACTGTAGGGTTTATTACTATTATCATTCTATTGTAGGGTTGCCAATTTTGGTTGAACATATTCCTGGAGGTTTAATCACATGATATAATATTTAATTAAATATTAATCTTTAATTCCTGGAGACTCCAGGACAATCCTTGATGGTTGGCAACCCTTTTCTACATTTTTGTACAGCTTAAAAAGTATGACACCCTATATTGATACCATAGGAAACCTTTGCTTTGGGTTATTTTTAACCCTGGTGTGATTTCTGTGGCATTTAACCTAATATAAACCATGGTTCAATTTGGCTGTTTGTTTGTAAAGCATAGATTCTTTGAATGCCATGTCATCAACGTACACTTTCATAGTCATGCACGTTGTCCCTGTTGGCATGGAGGTTAAGTGTGGTGTTTGGTCCTCAGTGTTCACATTCATACAATCTCTTCTTGGAAAAATGGCATTATAGAGTATTAAAATACTGTGGAAAAGATTTTGTGCTCTTTTGGGCTAGTGTGATGCTGGAGTAACTCCATTGGTTTCAGCTGAGATTATTTGGATTGAAACTGGCATAATAAGGGCAGGATTTGGCTCTCTAGATTTAGAGCAGGTGGATCTTTAGCTATGATGGGAAGATTCCCTCCTACCCCATTGGCACTACTATTGACAATTGCAAGATGTTGAATTCAGCTTGCTTTTCTGTCACCACTTCTGGAGCTTCTCATCAAATGACAAGCCAAGAAGTTTGCACTTCCTAGGATGCATGTAGTAGTTCATATTCTCCAAATTGGCAGCGTCAGGAGGGCCCCTATATTCGGTCACTGTGAAAGGCAGGTCAGCTATAGACATCCTTTAGCTAGGGAATAAAAATCTATTTATTTTGACACAGATGAGAGAGAAATGTAGCACTTGCATAAGCCCACATTAGAATGTTATAGACTTAGTCTAATAGGATAAATTGAACACACTATATGAAGAATATTGCCAAAAATTGTCTAAAATAGTAAGCTATTATTAGTGGTTACCATCATTCTATACCATATAACTATGTACAAAAATATAATACACTCACCAACAATGTTTCACAGGCATAGGCTAGTACTGTTACTCAGTGTTATCTTCCAATCTCTATATGCCAAATAATAGAAGTAAAAGACAAGTGGTAGACGGTCGGTAAAGATTTGACATGCCAGATTCTGAACCTATTACTCTCACTGAGCAACAATTATTCACACTCCTTGTTCCACTGAAGCCAATGAATAAGTGGTTTACAGCTGGGTCGAAGTTTTTTTCCCTCATTGATAAACAGCAACAAGAAGGGATGTCTCTCCATGGCCAGTCACTGGTTCTGATTTTTATTGGCAACAGAGGACTCTCCTGGCTTCCTGAATTCTCACTGTACTTCTAGATAACGGTTTTTGAAATTTTCTTAACAACTAAGAAAAATCACTTTGCAATTAAAAAAAAAAAAACAAGATTGTGTCTAATTCTCTAGCTTCTCCAAATCACTTGGCAGCTGCTGGCAATGTCCCTGAATTCTCTAAATGGTGAAACCTTCAATATTTTGAAACTTCTTGCTTAAAGTGAAAACATAAAATCAATGTACTGTACTCCTTGTCTTTTACTAAACTTCTTCATAAGTGTTGTTATTCTTGACATGAGATGCTGAGATCATGGCTACAGTTAATTTTCTCTTAGTTTCCAAGAAATTCTGCTGAAAATGGGGCTTTGTTCTACTCATTTTAAAAGTGTTTTCAGTACTTATTGAGTCTGAATTCCTCTTCTCAACATTTTTTAACCCCATCATTCACAAATTTAGTAAGTAGAACATGAATCATGACCAGGCCAGCAAACAGTAATACCAGTGACCTCTTATCTGTGGAAACTGGATAACCGCTAAGGCTGGTGAAACCCAAGGAATTCTAGCTTTAGCTGCAGAACACAAGCAGAACTCTGAACCTGCTACAGTGTTCAACAGAAGTCCAGTAGAGCCTGTGTTAAGCAGTTAGGATAGAAGTAGCCACATGGGGAATATGGTTCTGATTGTGCTTTGCCGTTAGAATCACTCTGACACATTTGGGGTATGCGTTCACTGCAGAGTTACCTTGGATGATTGGCACCTGGGTCTGAGCACTCCTGGGTTAGCCTAGCCTGCATGTGAGCCACCATGCTACCGACTCATACACAAATTACTATGTAGTCACCAGTGCTGCAGTCACCTGAGTGTGTCACTAGAATTTCTTGGGGCATATCCCATGGTTCTTTATGCTGCAGTAAGCTGAGTCACTGATTCTTTTCCCAGTGAATTGTGGGAGAACTTGTCTGTATTCCAGATACACATTGCAGAAAGGTTTGGAGGACTATCAAAATGGATGAGTTGCCAGTCTGAATGATAGCCTCACTCCAGTTTTAGCCTACCACAGGCCAGCTAGCTTAGCATGAAAGTGCTGCCAAACTTGGGTCAGAGGTTTTTGTGTGTGGATGGGCAGGGGGTTGGGAAATACCCAGGTAAGAGCCTGAGTTAACTCTACAGTGAATATATACTTACATTTTATTCTGATTAGGTGTCTAGCACATGGCTAGATCGTACTGTCTCTATAAGGAATCACAGTACAAGGAGATCTTAAAACAAGTTAGTAGAAATGAATGTTTAGGCCCTTGTTCTCCAATGCTCTGGTTTCCTTTTTGGTACTGATGGCTTAAAGCATCTCATTAGCCAGTAGATCCGGCCACGTAAATATTTCCCTTGTTTCCCAAATCCTCGGGAGACGTATAGTCACTATAACGATTCCTATGCCACTTGACTTTCCGCAGCACAATGGGTGTGTATGAGGAAAAGGGTATGTGGCTGTGTACCCTAGTATCTGGCTGATCTCCAGTTACCTAAACAGCACATGGAATCCTTTGGTACAAGACAGAGCACTGGGGTTGCACTGGGTACCAGGCTGGCATCTGGCAGCCCCAGAATTGGGGAAATGCAAAGATGTCTTAAAATGTTCTCCCTCCAGGGGCACTTGCACTGAGCACAGCTGGACAAGGTCAGAGAAATGTGGTTCCTGGGAAGCTGTACAAGACATAGTAGGCACAGAAAAGATCCAGAGAATAATGTGATCAGAAGCATTATGGAGGATGAGGGTAGTAAAGAAGAGATCTGTGCAAGAAGAGATCAGATCTAGTTGGAAAAGAGAGAAGTAAGAGTAGACAAGATATGGCAGATATATAAAAAATATATAGTTTAGATATAAGGCCATTCGAGTTCTCTTCCTGTACTGTTTCCCATACTGCAAGACCAAAAAGACACTGCAACATATTTAAAACAAATTAAAGGAAATACTACAATTAACATAAAAGCAGCTAGGAGTCCTTGTGGCACCTTAGAAACTAACAAATTTTGGGGGGCATAAGCTTTTACCCAGAGAAATTTGTTAATCTCTAAGGTGCCACAAGGACTCCTTGTTTGTGCTAATAGAGACTAACACGGCTACCACTCTGAAACCTATAATTAACATGTGGAACTTACCCCACTGCAGGATATTGCTGAAACCATGATTAGGTTTCCCTGTTTTTGTCTACTTCTGTTTTCTGTGGTAAACCATTGGCTTTGCCCATCAATTAGTGATGAGATTGTTGAGAGACACTGGGAAGTAGACTGGCAGAGAGGAACGTATAGGGAATATTTCCCCTGATGCAGGCATATCAGCAAGTTAGAAGAAACTTTCCCACTCCGTTTCCTTATAATTAATATGCTGCTAACCAGGTCTGCAGTAGGAACAAAATTGCTCAGTTGGAAGTTAATGAGACAATGTAGTGACGTTATCCCATGCTCAGTGTTCTAGCTTAGTTTCTATTTTTCAGTCAAAGAATCACCAGCTTTTTCTGATGTGACATTCTGTGAATGCGTAAATGACACCACCTTTTCTCTCACATTGTGCAAGATAGTGTCTCTGACTCAGATGAAGAGAGAATGAAATTTGTGACTTTGTTAATGAGAAGATGGTGTTGTTGATAGTTTTCACAGTCCACCCATAGGCAAAAACAAACAGTTTCTCAACAACACTGTTGATGGAGATATATAAAAAAAAAAAAAACAGTCAGGTCAGATAACAAAAATGGTAAATGCATTTTAGCAACTGCAGACTTACTCTTGGCCTCCTTTGGTGTGTTAAGATTTAATGTCCTTATTTTACTGGATTTGGTGTTGTAACTAAATATTGCCTCCCATTAGCTACCTTTTTTTAAGCTGGTGCAATTAGCATATTTCTTGTAAGTAGTATGTAGGTGAATTACAAGGGCCATATTGTCAGTGATCTGCAGAAGTGAACTCAAAAGTGTTTATCAGGTTAGATGTCTTCACAACATATTTATAATTTTGCTTCTTTCAGGGGAGCATTGCCAAAGCAATTACTGGGCCAACAAACTGACGTCCTATGACAGTGTTCACTGTGCAAGGCTTTAAATTCTCAAGTCCAAAGAAGCATTTATTTTTCCAAGTTGCCACCATGTTTCATCTGGAAAATTTAGCTTAAAGGTTAACGTATTACTTACTGTGTAAACCTAACAATAGACAAAGCAGATGGGGCAGGAATAGGAGGTAACATGCATGAGTCAGTTGTTTGTTACTAGATTTATAGACTGTTGAGCAATTCCTGCTGAAATTCACAAAGAATTGGTTGGAACTGATTCTGGAAGGAGAAGCCTCGTTAATAGGAACACAGAGAGAGCAGTTATTGTTTAATTACACAGATATTTTTCCTATCAGGACTTGCCTTACATTTTTAACTAAACACATTTGCACATCTCAGTCTGGACACTCCACAAATAGTTATTCTAGGGCAGAAACGTTTGTGGTTTGCTCTAGATCAAATCACAAACATTTATATAGCATACAGGCTAACATGCAAATATTTTAGCTAATTTGACCTAACTGGCAATCAGTTAACTCCTTTTATACTCTAGTGTAGACACACCCTTAGAAAGTGACTAAAATTGTGGTTAGAATTTAATCCAAGTTCTTGCAACTTCCACCAGATCCTTGCCAGGCACAACTTTTCTCTGCTTCTCTGTGAGTCTCGGTAAGGGCAGAGATAGCAGCACTCTAATAGCATCAGCAATCAAAAGAGCAACAAATGGTTTCAATATATCTGTAACTTTTTAAAACTTTCATTTAATTAGCACCCTCCAGTCCACTTGGGTGTGGATGGAGAGGAGCAGGACCCTGGTGTCCTTCCATTCTCAGAGCTAGATTCAAATGAGGCAGGGAGTTTCCTTGCTGCAAGAATTTGAATTATAGGAGTAGTGGAGGAATTGCATCCACAGAGGAAACAGGATCCTCTGTGTGTGTTGTGGTGGTGGTGGTGGTTGTGGGTAGGGTGGTCTTTCAAGCTGCCACTGGAGTACATGGAACCTTTCACAAGTTTTCCCTCCAGCGGAGCCATTGAAGAGTAGAGGCAGACTTTCAGTGTTGTAATGGTAGGAGAATGACCATGTAGCTGTCAAGACACACACAGAGGATGTTTCAGTGACATAGAACAGTGGCTCTTAAACATTTCAGACTATGGAACCCCTTTCAGGAGTCTGATTTGTCTTGTGTGCCCCCAAGTTTCACCTCATTTAAACTACTTGCTTACAAAATCAGACATAAAAAATACAAAAGTGTCACAGCACATCATTACTGAAAAATTGCTTACTCTCTCATCTTTACCATATAATTATAAAATAAATCATTGGAATATAAATATTGTACTTAAATTTCAGTGTATAGTATATAGAGCAGTATAAACAAGTCATTGTATGAAATGTTAGTTTGTACTGATTTCTCTAGTGCTTTTTATGT
This sequence comes from Gopherus evgoodei, assembly GCF_007399415.2. NCBI lineage: Eukaryota > Metazoa > Chordata > Testudines > Testudinidae > Gopherus > Gopherus evgoodei. The sequence continues at coordinate 71,792,213 of NC_044329.1, forward strand.
AGCCTGTTGTAAAACTAGGCAAATATCTAGATGAGATGATGTACCCCTGGAAGACCGCTGCATACTCCCAGGGGCACATGCATTCCTGGCTGAGAGCCACTGGTTTAGAACAATGGTTCTTAACCAATTTATCACTGTGGGCCGCATATGCAGCTGTCTGTGTTATGTGGGCTGCTTCCACACAATACATATATACAGTGATGAGCTGCCAAAATATCAACAACTGGTTTCCTTCTCCTCACCCCATGAGGGGGTCATGCCCCTCCAACCCCCCAGGACTCCTGCCCCATCCAACCCCCCACGTTCCTTGACAGCCCCCCCCAGGACCCCTGCCCCATCCAACCACCCCTTCTCTCTGTTCCCAACTGCCCCAGGAACCCCTGCACCTGACCACCTCCCACTGCCCCATCCAAACCCTGCTCCTTCCTGACTGCCCCTCCCCGGGACTCTTGCCACCATTCAATCCCCCTTTTCCCTGCCATCTGACTGCCTCGACACTAATCCACCCCCCCAACTCCCCTGCCCTCTATCCAACACCCCCTCCCTGCCCCCTTACCGCTCTGCCTGGAGATGGGGGCCTGGCTGAGGTGCCCAGTTAGCCAGGATCGGAGCTGGGCCAGAGCTGTGCCACCTGGCTGGCCGAGGTTGGGGCTGAGGTTGGGGCCGGGCTGGAGCTGCGCGGACCAGCCAGCTGGGGTTGGGGCCGGACCGGACATGCGAAGGCCGGGGTCAGGGTCAGGCCTGGGCCAGAGCTGCACTGCCCAGGGACAGAGTCGGGGTCGGGGGCCAGGCCAGAGCTGTGCAGTGCCTGGAGCCCTCCTCGGGTCTCTGCACCCCTGCCCCAGCTCACCTGCGGGAAGCCGCTGCTTTCTTCTCAGCCCTCCCTCAGGCTTCCCGCTTGAACAGCTGATTTGCGGGAAGCTGGGGAGGGGGAGGAGAAGCCGGAGGAGCATTCATGGGAGGAGGCAGAGGCGGAGTGAGGTGAGCTGGGGCCAGGGGAAGAGCAGGGAGCTGCTGGATCTTCTGTTAAATTTAGAAGCCCTTTTCGAACCAGTTGTCCCACAAGAGTTTTTAAATTTAACAACCAGTTCCCATGAACCACTACCTGTATGGCCCTGAGGATGTTATATGGGCTGCAGTTGTGTGCTGATTGGGCCACAGGTTGAGAATCACTGGTTTAGAAGGAAGGAGGATTCGGTCAGAGCAGGGGGAGGGGAGGTAATATTGCTGGGTGGAAGAGGTGGTGTTACAAGAACTGAATGGAAAAGGGAGAAAAAGGATTTTAGGATGCTGAGAGGCAGGGAACACTTGTAAGTTTATGGGTTTAGGGAATCATGTGACCTTTCAATGATCATCCAAATGAACCTTCCAAACTTTTAGCCTGTCTTTTGTAAACAAACAAACACCCAGCCTCTGATATTTATGGGTAATGTTGTATAACTTCACAATGGAAATCTAATGCTTTGCAGTCTGAAGACTTGGCTGTAAAGATGGCAATCTTCTAAATGGCATTTAGCAAAGGCAGTATAGTAAGATCATAAAATAACAATTTATTGCTTAAAAATTACTAATTGATATTTTGGAAGGTTATAACTTCCTTTCTAAAGCACTCTTGTCAAATGCTAATTAAATACTTACACATTCCTTACCAATTTAATTAAGTCACAACATTTATTGCCTCTACAATTCTGAGTTAATTACATGCGAGAAATTGTTCCCTAATATATGTCTTCATCCAGAGTGCATACCTTTATAATAATAACAAATTGCTGTGTAAAGGTGTGCAATAGGATAACATATTCAAAGTAAAGTATTGGAGGTGCTGTTTCTGTATGTGCACAACTGTCATTATAGGTAATCAGACTGATGTGCTGATCTGATTTTGAATGTGGTACATATGAAGTACCTATGTTAATCACATTGATTGATAATGGGACTGGTTATGTATCGTTTAGAATACGCTGTGTGGTAAATCAGGGATCAGTAACCTTTGGCACATGGCTCGCCAGGGTAAGCCCCCTGGCGGGCTGGGTTGGTTTGTTTACCCAATGGGGGCTGCGGGAAGCGGCACGGGCGAAGGGATGTGCTGGCTGAGACTTCCCATCACCCCCATTGGCCTGGAGCAGCGAACCGCGGCCAGTGGGAGCTGAGATCGGCCGAACTCGCGGACACGACAGGTAAACAAACCCTGGCCCACCAGGGGGCTTACCTTGGTGAGCCGTGTGCCAAAGGTTGCTGACCCTGTGGTCAGGGCTTTGGAGCGAAGCCTGGAGCTGGAGCACGGACCAGTAGGTTTTATGCCCGATGCTGGAGCAAAGCCGGAGAGGAGCAATTCAAAAATTTGATTGCTCCAAATCCCTGCCTCTGGTAAATGTTTAACTCCAAGATCACTATGAAAACTTGCTCCTCACTTAAAGTGAACGAGTTGATGCAGTTTCAAGTGCTCTAACAAAAACAAAGGCTTTTAAATGGCCCTATCCCTCTCTCCCATGGCTGGCACTTTGACGCTCCTGTCTTAGTCCGTTCTGCCAGGGGCGGAATTGGAAGAGAAGGCATATTGATTAGGTGTGAGTGACTCTGCTCATCTCTTTCTAGCATCTTGCTGTACTTGAGAGAGAATATGTCAAGAGCTTTGACTGGCTGCACTTCCCAAGAGGTGGCAGTTAAAAAGAGATTAGAATTTCCTCTGTATATGCATCTGAAAATCCATAACTTATGGGAAAACACACAGGGCCAGATTCTCAGACATGCTATGGAATGGGGGCTTTGTGCCTTTGCAATGGTATGAGGTAGCTAGACAGCCAGTTGAGCATTCCATTTTTGTAAGGGGATTCTGGGTGGTGTAGAGCTGCCTTAGCAGTTGATATGCTACACCACCCCAGTCCCTAGTGCTGCAGGTGTCCTTGGTAAAAAGTAGTGTCCATATGCTTCCTTGGGTAGCCAGGTAATGTGGAATAGTTTTCAGCTGTAACTTGCCCTAGAGACTAGGCTCAAGGGAATGTAAAATGGCTTTAAATCCCCTTTCTCATACAGGATCTTGTGTTCCACATCAAGTATTGTTCAGCCAGACCCCAGAACCTGGCTGGGTTGGCAAGCTGGAGTAAACAGCAAGCTGGGGCTACCACTGGAAGGAAACAGGATTACATGCTCCCAAGGACATTGTTTTTTGCATGCAGAGTTCATGCACTGGATTAAGTACACTGTGTACAGGGGTAAATGGTGTTGGAAGTTTCCCTACACATTAATCCTCCATTCGATAGCACAATGGGGCACTAATTCTTCATGAAGGGTGTGACCCCTGAAAAATGGAATCAAAATAATAAGCAGCCTGTCACACTGTAACAGTCCCTCTCACAGCAGCCAAAAGAGCAGGAAGTAACCACCTACATTACAGACTTCCCAAGCTTAAAAAAGAAAGGGAGTGCAAACCCATAAAGAATATAAGAACATAAGAATGGCCGTACCAGGTCAGACCAATGGTCCATCTAGCCCAGTATCTGTCTACCAACAGTGGACAATGCCAGGTGCCCCAGAGGGTGTGAAGCTAACAGGCAATGATCAAGTGATCTCTCTCCTGACATCCATCTCCATCCTCTGATGAACAGAGGCTAGGGACACCATTCTTTACCCTTCCTGGCTAATAGCCATTTATGGACTTAGCAATAATTAATTTATCCAGTTCCCTTTTAAACATTGTTATAGTCCCAGCCTTCACAACCTCCTCAGGTAAGGAGTTCCACAAGATGACTGTGCACTGTGTGAAGAACCTCCTTTTATTTGTTTTAAACCTGCTACCTATTAATTTCATTTGGTGACCCCTAGTTCTTGTATTATGGGAATAAGTAAATAACTTTTCCTTATCCATTTTCTCAACATCACTCATGATTTTATATACCTCTATCATATCCCCCCTTAGTCTCCTCTTTTCCAAGCTGAAGAGGCCTAGCCTCTTTAATCTTTCCTCATTTGGGACCCTCTCCAAACCCCTAATCATTTTAGTTGCCCTTTTCTGAACCTTTTCTAGTGCTAGAATATCTTTTTTGAGGTGAGGAGACCACATCTGTGCACAGTATTTGAGATGTGGGCGTACCATGGATTTATATAAGGGCAATAATATATTCTCAGTCTTATTCTCTATCCCCTTTTTAATGATTCCTAACATCCTGTTTGCTTTTTTGACCGCCTCTGTGCACTGCGTAGACATCTTCGGAGAACTATCCATGATGACGCCAAGATCTTTTTCCTGACTCGTAGCTAAATTAGCCCCCATCATATTGTATATATAGTTGGGGTTATTTTTTCCAATGTGCATTATTTTACATTTACCCACATTAAATTTCATTTGCCATTTTGTTGCCCAATCACTTAGTTTTGTGACATCTTTTTGAAGTTCTTCACAATCTGCTTTAGTCTTAACTATCTTGAGTAGTTTAGTATCATCTGCAAACTTTGCCACCTCACTGTTTACCCCTTTCTCCAGATCATTTATGAATAAATTGAATAGAATTGGTCCTAGGACTGACCCTTGGGGAACACCACTAGTTACCCCTCTCCATTCTGAGAATTTACATTAATTCCTACACTTTGTTCCCTGTCTTTTAACCAGTTCTCAATCCATGAAAGGACCTTCCCTTTTATCCCATGACAGCTTAATTAACGTAAGATCCTTTGGTGAGGGACCTTGTCAAAGGCTTTCTGGAAATCTAAGTACACTATGTCCACTGGATCCCCCTTGTCCACATGTTTGTTGACCCCTTCAAAGAACTTTAATAGATTAGTAAGACACGATTTCCCTTTACAGAAACCATGTTGACTATTGCTCAACAGTTTGTTTTTCTATGTGTCTGACAATTTTATTCTTAATATTGTTTCGACTAATTTGCCCGGTACCAACGTTAGACTTACCAGTCTGTAATTGCCGAGATCACCTCTAGAGCCCTTTTTAAATATTGGCGTTACATTAGCTAACTTCCAGTCATTGGGTACCGAAACCGATTTAAAGGACAGGTCACAAACCTTAGTTAATAGTTCTGCAACTTCACATTTGAGTTCTTTCAGAACTCTTGGGTGAATGCCATCTGGTCCCGGTGACTTGTTAATGTTGAGTTTATCAATTAATTCCAAAACCTCCTCTAGTGACACTTCAATCTGTGACAGTTCCTCAGATTTGTCACCTACAAAAGCCAGCTCAGGTTTGGGAATCTCCCTAACATCCTCAGCCGTGAAGATTGAAGGAAACAATCCATTTTGTTTCTCCGCAATGACTTTATTGTCTTTAAGCATTCCTTTTGTATCTCTATCTTCAAGGGGCCCCCTGGTTGTTTAGCAGGCTTCCTGCTTCTGATGTACTTAAAAAACATTTTGTTATTACCTTTGGAGTTTTGGCTAGTAGTTCTTCAAACTCCTCTTTGGCTTTTCTTATTACACTCTTGCACTTAAGCTGGCAGTGTTTGTGCTCCTTTCCATTTGCGTCACTAGGATTTGACATCTACTTTTTAAAGGAAGTCTTTTTATCTCTCACTGCTTTTTTTACATGGTTGTTAAGCCATGGTGACTCTCTTTCAGTTATTTTACTGTGTTTCTTAATTTGGGGTTGTTATAACCTTATTCCCAGATCTGGACCTTAGCGTCCAAAATATGGGGGTTAGCATGAAAACCTCCAAGCTTAGCTACCAGCTTGGACCTGGTACTTGCTGCCACCACCCAAAAAATTAGAGTGTTTTGGGGCACTCTGGTCCCACTGAAAAACCTTCCCTGGGGACCCCAAGACCCAAATCCCTTGAGTCTCACAACAGAGGGAAATAATCCTTTTTCCCTCCCCCCCCCCCCTCCAGGTGCTCCTGGAGAGATACACAGACACAAGCTCTGTGAATCCAAACAGAGTGACTCCCCCTCTCCCTTCCCGGTCCTGGAACAAAAGGACTTTCCTATTCCCCCAGAGGGAATGCAAAATCAGGCTAGCCACTTCAACACACACAGATCTCCCCTGATTTCTTCCTCCCACCAATTCCCTGGTGAGTACAGACTCAATTTCCCTGAAGTAAAGAAAAACTCCAACAAGTCTTAAAAGAAAGCTTTATATAAAAAAAGAAAGAAAAAATACAAATGGTCTCTCTGTATTAAGGTGATACAATACAGGGCTAATTGCTTAAAAGAATATTGAATAAACAGCCTTATTCAAAAAGAATACAAATCAAAGCACTCCAGCACTTATATTCATGCAAATACCAAAGAAAAGAAACCATATAACTTACTATCTGATCTCTTTGTCCTTTCACTTAGAAACAAAAGATTAGAAAGCAGAACTACTTCTCCAAAGCTCAGAGAAAGCAGGCAGCCAGAAAACAAAGACCCCAGACACACAATTCCCTCCACCCAAAGTTGAAAAAATCCGGTTTCCTGATTGGTCCTCTGGTCAGGTGCTCCAGGTGAAAGAGACATTAACCCTTAGCTATCTGTTTATGACAGGGGTATACATTGAAGTTGGGCCTCTATTATGGTGTCTTTAAAAAGGGCCCATGTAACTTGCAGGGATTTCGCTTTAGTCACTATACCTTTTAACTTTTGTTTAACTAGCCCCCTCATTTTTGTATAGTTTCCTCTTTTGAAATTAAATGCCACAGTGTTCGGCTGTTGAGGTGTTCTTCCACCCACAGGGATGTTGAACGCTATTGTATTATGGTCACTATTTCCAAGCGGTCCTGCTATAGTTACCTCTTGGACCAGCACCTGCGTTCCACTCAGGATTAAATCTAGAGTTACCTCTCCCCTTCTGGGTTCCCATACCAGCTGCTCCATGAAGCAGTCATTTAAGTATTGAGAAATTTTATCTCTGCAGATGGTGGAAGTAGAGAAATAGAGTGAGATTGATATTAATTATAAAAATAATGCAAACAAGTGAAGGTTTAGTCAAAATGGGTTTAACTAAATTTGTTTTGCAAGTAACTTAGGGGTGAATGGTAACTGAACACAAGCTGGCATGGAGTTTGCCACATAGTCTCTAAAATTAGTCTCTAGCAAAACTATTCAAACATAGTCTACAGTTAGCCACTAGCAAAACAATATTGCTTGACAAGGGTTTCACCTTGACTGTTTTTAAGCTATTTTGACCAAGGTAAAAGAGCTTGGACAAGCTTAAACTGTTTAAGTGGCTCTTAAAGTGATTTAAACTAAAATGAATATTGAGGAGTCTTTGATAAGAGGTTAGGATGGAAAGGTTTCTATGACTTTGTAAAGCTGCTGTATATTTTGGGTCTGGCTTTTACTTTCCTGGCAAGAGGTAAAAAAAACAACAACCCAAAACACCACCTGTGGGTTAAAAGGTTTTATTTTTAGAGAAATAACTAAATCTGTTTCTCAAGGAGATGTTTTGGAATGAGTGTTTTGGTTACTTGTTTTTTATCGCAATAGTATTTTTAGCTAGATAATGTCATTGCAGTAAGTGTACTTTTAATAAGATGTATTTTGACCAAATCCTAAAAGGATCTCTCAGAAATGTCAGTTAGTAAAGACTGATTGAATATTGACTAGGGACTTCACAATCTGGCCCTTTTAAAATATTCTGAATATTTGGGGTCCTATTTGCTGATTATTTTTCTCTATTTTTATTTAAAGAATATGTGAAAGCTAATAGATATTATTTACTGCTGAACACAGTGCTTTGTGTACCCTATTTAGTAAATGTTTGCAAGGTTAGCTCCTATTTATCCTGATCAAGTGGCTAATTGGGTTGTTAGCTATGTTTGTTGGGGTAAAATAATTGTGGCCTAGCAACTTCCATCTATCTGATGGCTGAAGTAAATAAAAAATACTCTGTTCTCAGTGTTATAAAGTCATTACACCATCTTTTAGAAATGTGACTTGTTTGGTTTACAGTATGAAATTTTGACTGAGTGTAAGGCTTATTCACAATAAAATATTAAAAAGAATAAGAATCAATCAAATAATATTTTAGGTTATTTTTATAGATGTATATTTTTAACTCCTTTTCATTTTAAAGCATGATTATTGGAAAGTAAAGATTAGTTGAATTTCTTTTACTTGTAAAATTGCGTAATTCAGTGGTTCCCAAACTTGTTCTGCTGCTTGTGCGGGGAAAGCCACTGGTGGGCTGGGCCAGTCTGTGTACCTGCTGCATCCCCAGGTTCGGCCAATCGTGGCTCCCAGTGGCCACGGTTCGCTGCTCCAGGCCAATGGGAGCTGCTGGAAGCGGTGAGGGCCGAGGGACGTACTGGCTGCTGCTTCCAGCAGCTCCCATTGGCCTGGAGCAGTGAACCATGGCCACTGGGAGCCACTATCAGCTGAACCTACAAACGCGGCATGTACACAAACTGGCCTGGCCCACCAGGGGCTTTCCCCGTACAAGCGGCAGAACAAGTTTGGGAGCCACTGGTATAACTCAAAGTTCCAACCTGCACTGGGATTCCTCGGAGGAGAAGGGTTAAAAGGATTTGGCCCTCTGAAGGAAGACCACAGCTTCCAAGTAACTTCCTAGTATTTATATTTCAACTGTCTTTACTTGTGCATGCACCCATTTTACTTTAACATCCCTCATTTTCATAACTGCAGCTATGATTGCTACTTTCATTGATCTCAGAAGGTAAGAGAAACCTCTCTCAAAGATCCCAGAAATATCTTGCCTCTTTACAATGAATTACTATCCTGTCACTCATGAGTGCTTTCTTTCCTATTGCCAAGTAGTACAGTGTCTTCATTCTCACTACATGTCATTAATCTTCTCCTATTGAGAAACAGGTCTGTGGATGTTTGGAATCCCTTATGTCTTGTTAGGTTTTCTAGGACTTGTTTGACAGAAGCTAAAATACCATGGGCTGTCTTCTGCTCATCTGATCGTTAGTGCATTCCTGCACCGATGCTGGGAAACTGAACTGATGGATGGAGAAAATTCCTTGCTTTGGCTCTGAGATGTTTAGTTTGCAAGAATTTACGCTTCTCATTTTTCTCTCAAATATAAGTCATCTCTGTTCCCAAGTCTATTTCAGTCTCTCATGTTATCCTGCCCTCATATATACTAGTAAATATTTGGCGTTCAGTCCATTAAATTGTTTGGATGCAAATTTATCCCCAGCCACACTAGTAGGCACAAGCTCTTTTTTGTTCATGGCTGGAAATAGGAATGACTCAACATTTTTTTTCAATAAAAAAGTATTTTGAACCCAATGGGTTAGTGATCCTAATTTAATTGCACAGAAGGGATCTGTACTTTTACCTGCTCAACTGCTATGCAAAAGACAGAATATCTTTAAGTGCCTGCTTTTCATTTTTAAAAGCGTATTTAAGTTTTAAAAAAATAACTAAAATAGTTGTCTTACAAATTTAGGTCCATCCATACATCCACAGTCAAATTCAGAAAATATCACCATGGGCTGTTAATTAATAGTGCTTTTTTCCCCACAATTCACCATTAGCTGGGACATCGCAAAAATAATAAAAAAATACATAAATTCCAATTACTTTAGAATCCAAACCTAAAAATGCATATGAATGAGCTAAGAACATATATAAATGTTTGCAGAATTGGGGCCATAATTTTAAAGACAAGATTTGAAGGAAGAAAGAATCAAAAATATTATAAAATTCCATAAGATAGGGTTTTTTCATTCAAAATCATCAACAAACCCACAAAACGAAAAACTATCAACATTATACAGTAACATTCTGTTCAAAGTTCCCAGTTAGTATTCGCTATAAAACTGAAGGGAATAGTCAACATATTTTCAACTAGTCAGAGGAGATTCATTTTAATATCTGGTTTCAGAGTAGCAGCCATGTTAGTCTGTATCAGCAAAAAAACTGGGAGTACTTATGGCACCTTAGAGACTAACAAATTTATTTGAGCATAAGCTTTCGTGGGCTACAGCCCACTTCATTGGATGCATAGAATGGAACATACAGTAAGAAGATATTTATACATACAGAGAACATGAAAAGTGGAAGTACCCATACCAACTGGAAGAGGTTAATTAATTAAGAGAAGCTATTATCAGCAGGGGAGAAAAACTTTAGAAGTGATAATCAAGATGGCCCATTTCAGACAGTTGATGAGAGGGTTTGAGGATACTTTAACATGGAGAAATAAATTCAATTAGTGTAATGATCGAGCCATTCCTACTCTCTGTTCAAACCTAAGTTAATGGTATCTAATTTGCATATTAGTTCAAGTTCAGCAGCTTCTCATTGGAGTCTGTTTTTGAAGCTTTTCTGTTGCAAAATTGCCACCTTAATGTCTGTCAATGAGTGGTTAGAGAGGTTGAAGTGTTCTCCTACTGCTTTTTGAATGTTATGATTCCTGATATCAGATTTGTGTCCGTTTATTCTTTTGCATAGAGACTGTCCGGTTTGGCCAATGTACATGGCAGAGGGGCATTGCTGGCACATGATGGCATATCACATTGATAGATGTGCAGGTGAACAAGTCCCAATGGTGTGGCTGATGTGATTAGCTCCTATGATGGTGTCACTTGAATAGATATGTGGACAGAGTTGGCAGTGGGGTTTGTTGCAAGGATAGGTTCCTGGGTTAGTGTTTATGTTGTATGGTGTGTGGTTGCTGGTGAGTATTTGCTTCAAGTGGGGAGGCTGTCTGTAAGCGAGGACAGGTCTGTCTCCCAAGATCTGTGAGAGTGAGGGATCATCTTGATCCATTGGAACTGCGTTCGTGCGAGTGCAGGCACAGGTATTTGCAGAATCAGGTCTTAAAATTTCCTCGAAAAGACCAGCAAACCTGTAATTTTTTCTCCTTTAATGTCCCTTTTAAATTTATGGGCCAAGATTTTCAAAAGTTTAAAATTAAGCTTTCTAAATCCATGTTTTGGCACTTAAGTGATTTTCAAAAATGCTCAGCTCTGGAACAAAAGTTCATGTTATAAAGATCAATAATGTCTAAGCAGACAGTGCCCTTAGAAATGGCGAAAAGTGTGGCAAGGGACAAATTAGTTTGCTTTGTTCTCTTCTCACAAGACAGGTAATATAATGTCTTGCAGCAAAATACCTGCCTAATTTAAACATTGATTTACTATACTTACCATTTGTGACTAATTGAAGCCACATTACTTTGGCCAAGTTTTTTTTTAGCTGTAATGGTTTTATTATGCAAAATTTGTAACCTATAGGGACTGTGTCTGAACCATGTGAAATGAAGAACTTGAGGGAATTAAAGTATTAACTTTGGAAGATATGAAACAAAATTGGCTTAAATATCTAAATGCAATTTATGAATGGCTATGATTATTAGTTTTGATTCAGCTAATTACATTTCCAGCCAGGATAAATACAGATCATCACATCAGATTCTCTCTGATTGAATGTTAACTGTAAACCTTATGAAATTTTAATTTCTGAAAAATTACTTGATTGCTTCTGCACCCATATTATAATTTACTGCCATGAAAATTCAAAATAAGTTACTTTTAAGCCAGGCACTAATCTGTCTTTGAACACAATTTGGGTATTTCACTACAGCTGTAGAAATGTTAAAAACCAGTGACTGGATGGCTTTAAACAATTTGAAAAGTGACTAGTGATTTTTGAGTGCCTAATTTGACCCCTTAATAGGGGCAAGATTTTCAGAAGGTGGGCACACAGCAATTTCTGAAAATAAGTCTCCAACTGCACGTTTCCCTTGGCCTTAGGAAATTGTTAATTGGCTAAGGAGTCTTTCACTTCTAGGATGCTTGTATGAATGCAATGATTCAGTAGTGAAAGACAGTCCTGGATTTTTGTATGATGGCCTAGTATCCCAGGAACTTCTGAATAACCAGAACACCTGAAATGTCCCATATTCATTTAATCAGTCAAAACATTTGTGTGTGTTTTCATAATGGCAGAGGGTTTGTTGAGGACATATTGCTTCATCAAATAAAATTCCTTCTGAATTTACCAGGAACTAAAAGTCCAGGAGAATGAATGTTCAGTTGAATGAACAATGTTTGAAGTAAAGAAAAAAAAGTCAAAGGAGTGTAAGGTACTACTAGAGCAGTTGTTCGACAACATGTCAATCTCCTACACTTCACAAACATTGCATGTATTTGAAAAAAAATAAAATAAACTAAGCTAAGGGCCCGCAGGAGAATTTCTGTGTTCTTTTCAAATACTAAAGATAATAAAGATTTGGGCCAAATTATTGAGAGATTAATGCCCCAGTCAACTGAGCAAGGGTTTCATGGTTTATTTACAAGAAAACGCAAATAGAGTAATTAGAGGACTATTCAACCCAGAATGAATATACGATCTCTGGTTTGCATCAGGGCTGGCCAACTTTAGTACCAAAGAAACCATAGCAAAATAATGACTAGGAATTTCAAAGTTGGTTTATACTGAATTGCACTATAAAACATAATATGTGCAAATATTTTTTCTTCAGTTACAGCAGTAACTAGTATTATTTTTAGATCATAATTGTTATGTCTCTTCTTGTCATGAATAAACAGCAGTGCTTGTTATTGCTGCTATGTAAGGGTGTATCTGTAGTACAAAATATAAATCTCAGATTTATGGAGTTTAAAAGTCCTTTGTTAAGATTCAATGAGGGCAGAATCCTGACATACCAGGTTTCTTTTGGGGATGATTTTGTTGTATGAACTTTGAAATAAATGTGTTTGCCCATTTTTATGCTGGGGTACAGAGATGATCTTCTTCGAGCCTTAGAGATTCCATTCCAATTTCTTCTTTACACCACTATGTTTCTAAAATACAGCAGAGTAAGAGAGTAAAAGTGAAGTCTCCATGAAGTGAGTACACAATGTGCTGAACTCTGCACATAGAGAAAATAAGACATCACACTTTTATAGCTATAGTCATCATAGCACTCTCTTCAAAGGACCCCTCATATGGCCACATTGCCCTTCTGTTTAAGGAGCATTACACAGAACTTCTTTTCAGACTATCAACATTTGTAATTAGCTAGATGAAGTGGAGGTAGGGTTACCACTTTTTAAATGCAAAAAACCAGTAACTCTCACCACAAGGCAAGCTGACTGAAATCCCAACCATAAGGCAAATTCTCAATACCTCCCATTCAACAGCAACTTACAGCTTCTAGAGAACGAACACCCATAGATAAGATTGATAACCTAGCACGTCTCCTCATTCTTGCATGACTCAAACCCTCTCTCTCATACATGCATGGTACACTTGCATATTGATAGGCAGACAGTTGCTGTATATTCAACAGTTTTGATCTGTTTTTGTTTTAACTGCAGAAATGGGAACACCATAGCATCTCTCACTGAATACAGAAGCTTTTAACATTAGATATCCCAATGAACTGTGATAATTGCAAATCTTTAGACCCACATAAGAAAACCTGGCAGATTAAATTATTTTTCTGGCAACTGGAAAATCCATAAAACCAGCCAGGCCAGTCAAATACCAGCCAGGTGGTAACCCCAGGTGGCATTTTCTCACCCCTGGAACTCATGCTGCCTTCACAACACTCCATACTTCCAGGTACAGGAAGCATAATTGATCCAAGTCTGTTATTTCAAGGATGGATATTATCAGTATTTACCAAAATAATGGGCTATGATCTGGATCTTTAACTGTAAATCTGTGAAATTCTTCTGTGATGCAGAGGGTTTGGTAGTGGTTGTGTAAGGGAACTGTGGGTTCATCCTTTGTGCAGTAGTGCTGCTCAAGTGCCTCCCAGGAGTTAAGGAATCAATTCTTGAACCAGCCCATTATAGAGTAGGATGGAACATGGCAAGGAGGGTGGTCTATCTGAACACAACACCCTCTGCCCTGGCTTGAAGGGACTGTAATGACATTTCTAGCCTATAGGTGATGAAATAGAGATTCTGCGCTGGGAAAGCGTAGCTTTGTGCATTAATCCCAGGTAGAAGGGACAAAATTTCACCTCTCCATGCTTATAGACTGCAAATAACTCAGGCTTTGTAGATGGTGTGGGTTTCACCCACTGTGTATAATGACAGTGCTTCTGCACCTCTTTGCTGTCTAACAGTGTCTTATTCTTAAAAGTGTGAAAGTTCAGTGGTTCAGGTACCCTAAGAATATACAAGATTACACTTCAGACATTCAAAAGACATGAAAGTGTTTCCATTTATATTAATAGGTTGTGACTTGTTGAGGTTTGAATCCCAACTATAACACTTATGAGGGCTTATCTGCTAAAAATTATTTGCTCAATAACTTATATGATGAATTTCACCTCTTTTCCCATTCATAAATTTTCTGTGAAGAGCTTAATGTTCTCTCAAATGAATGTGTGTTAAGTTATTGAATAATTTCAGAGAGTAGTTTTTGCTCTGTAGATTCCTTGCAAGTATTCAGTCTTTGAAGTTTAAGCTGTGTTGGTGAGTCTTGACTGGACTCTTCTTGTAGGCAATGTGGTGTGATTGTGTTTCCTTAGTGGATAAAATGAGTGTAATCTTTGAAATTAGGTTCTGGTGAATTCAAAACTCAGTTCTCCACTTACAGTTGTCTCCTCCTGAGAGCCTGCTCTAACATATGCCAGCAGAGGAGAGAAATGATAGAGTTCTGCTTCACCACGCTCTGCTCCACTACTCTTCCTTCCCCCAAGCTGGATGTTGGCATGGTTGGAACAGAAGTTTTATGCCAGCATGGGGCTTCCCTGTGCAAAAAAGAAATCCTTGTTGCTAGAATCCATCCACCCTGAGCCACCAGCAGAGTGCAAAGAGGGCAAAACAAATTGAGGAATCAACACTTGGAACTCCTTTTCTCAGTTAGCTGCTTAGAATTTACTGTTACTTTTAGCTCTTGCCAGTTTGCTATAATATTTGTGGAAGAAGAGGATTTTGTGTTTATTTTGTTTTAAACGGACAAACTCCTGATAACATTTGAGGCAGAAGGTTCTTATTCCATTTAGGAGAGACTTTAAAAACAGGAAAAAAAATATACTGGAAAAATAAGCGTGAAAATAAAATAGATTGTGACAGAAAATGAGGGGAGAGCAATTCTAATTGAAAAATGGCACACGGAATACAGGCCAATCCACTTGTATCACCCTTACTCAGGTCAGGCAGAATATATTTTAAATTACTCAAGGAAAATGTTTCCTGAACTTAAGTAGAGTTTTCCAGAACACTGAACCCATTCCAGACCTGACCAAAAAGCACAAAGGAATACAGAGTTCAGGCAGGGAAGCTCTTTCCTTGACTCATTCTGTTGTCTATTGTGGATTGCATGTATTATCATCCCAAGACTGGACGCTCTGTCAGTACCAAGGAATAACAGACAGGGAGTAAGGAAAGTCTTTGTTTCAACAGACTGAACTTCTTTGCTGTTGGATGTTGTAGGTCAGATCAGACACTACCTGTTATTTTAACATAGTGTTTTGTGATAGGGTTGCTTTGTGTTTTTGTGAAACAATTTTAAAAAGAGTGAGGGACATGAAAAGAAAATCACCTCTGTCTGGTTAAGAACGTGTAAGATAATGTTTTTTTCCTCCCTGTATTATTCCTAATATGCATTCTCAGCATATCCCACTATAGCTCCCAAGAAGCCATTGTAGTGTATGCTCTGAATGTTTATGACTAATATGATAAATCATTTAATGAAGCTCAATCAAAACAGAGATTTACTTAAGAAATTTAAATCTCTTATTTTAACTGCCCCTCCGGAATGTTATGAAAAGTAAACAAACCTTTCAAACATCCATATACGCTTGTAACTTTTTTAATAACAGTTGGTGTGATAAAGTTTTTATTTTATAAACTATAGAACTTGGGGAATGGTATAAGTGACCTACTTAAGATTTTTTAGGGTTCTCAGTTTTTTAAACCAATATAATGCAAAGTGATGTGCAAACATTTTGTAACTAGGCATCGTAAAGAAAGGAAAATGGTTGATGAAGCACGAGGAACTTAAAACAATACAATTTGCTAAAAGGATCGCAGCTTTTAATTAAATCATGCCCGCTTTTATGTTTTATGTTTCTTTGTTTATTGAGATTACTTTTGCTCATTTGTGAAGGTGCCAGTACTGTATATAGCTACTCCCCCTCTGTTGGGACCGGTAAGTAAGCCGAAAAATTCCTAACTTGAATCAAAATCAAATAGTGGGACTCTTTTCATATGTTTATCACAAATGGCTGAAATAATAGTCTGACATGTACGTGAAGTAACAAATAATGCCGATTTGAGTATTAAATTATGGAAAGTTAATAATTGCAAACTTCTTGATATCCCATAGACAGTGGAAACCTCTTCTAAGTTTTGTTCCACTGGAGCCCATCATCAAAGTTGTTCTGTTGACTGCTATGAGCATTGGATCAGGCCCAGTGGCAATGGTCATTTTTTTTCCTACAGAGAAATTTCACTATATAAGAGGAGGGTTGTTATAAAAGATGTACATATTACAATAACAATGAGGAAACATCAGACTTCCATTCTATTTCATTGAAGGTTCACTATAACTGTGTTCACTATAAATAGATTCCCTTTTGTTATGATTTTATTGTAATATAGGGCCCTACTGATCATTGTTTTATATATTTCAATTTTTTTTGCTGTCTTTATAATTTATTCTTGTGTCAGTGTCACAGTAGTCAGATTTATCATTCAGTTCTTCAGCGTTAGTCTGTTTCAAAATGTTTTTGTCTAAAAATATATATATTGCCAATTTCAGTTTGGATGCACTTAAACATTGGAGGAAAAAATAGCTATTAGGTCCTTATAATTGTATCCAACTGTCATTTTATATGATGATTTCTTTTTTAAATCTGGTGAGTGAGTGTAACTATCAAATAGAGGGAGCATTCCATCTGATAGGAACTCTAGTCAGAATGTATATTGAATCTTTTTAGGTTTCAAACCCATTAGTATTATATGTATTTTTCCTGAATAGAGGCTTGTTTCCCAAGTTATTCTGTGGGTACTTCTGCAGTGGGGATGCAGGATTACACTGTGCTCTTATTCACAGTTTAGCTGTGCTGGGGCTGGGCTAGCATTTTTTTTTTATGTTGTTCCTTTCGCAGTCCTAGAAGTAGGGCAAGGATTACTTAATGGAGGCAAGGATATAATTATTCCATTATGAGAATCCCAGCTGCAAGGAGGAAACTTAGCATTGAAATCACTGAGGTACTGAGGTGTGCTAATCAAGGCAGAATTTGGCCTGACGTGAGTTTAAACATTCCAAGTTACTATAAACCATGAATACATAAATAAAAGAAACCCCAGAACTGGGAAGACATTGGCCTACGGTTTGCAAAACAAAGTACAATGGCAGATGTTGCTGCTGTTTCTGCCAGCAATGGAAAGGTTGGAATCAGTATGTTTTGGCTTTGCCTAGCTAACAGCAATCAGCAGGGTATGCATTTAACAGTCATGGGAAGGGCCAGGCTATCTTCTTCCGCCTCTGCACCACTGCCAACCCTTCTCTCCTGGGGACTAGTTTTAGTCCAACTGAAATCAGTGGAAAAATTACTTCAGTGGGAACAGGATCAGGCCCTTAATGAAGTGGGATCAAACACCTGAGGTCACAGCCAAATATAACCCCTCTTTCTGTGTATGATTCAAGATACATGTACTTTGTCCTGACTAATTATTGTTCTTAGTATACTCCACAGAATAAAGAAAGAGGTTGGACCATCCCCTGGTGTGTGTGCAGTGAACATAACAAGTGGAGGCTTGGCAAATAGGCTTCAGGAGACCGTTCCATGAGGCCAGCACAGACACATTTGTGTCAGAGGGTTACAAATGATGATGTTATTGGCAGAGCAGAAGAAGTGGCAGAATGCAAAAGCAGAGGAGATCTGAGACGTAGAACAGGTCTGAGTAATGAAGGGCTCTGAAACCAGGATCAAAGAAATTGAGTTTGAGGTTAGATTCAGTTTAGCCTTTCAGATGGGATTACATGGTGAAGTCAAATGACAAGAAAGATGTTCTTGGCAGCAGCACTTGGACTAGCTGGAGGAGAGGCGTAGGTTGCTGTCAAAAAACCTGAGAGGAGGATATTGCAGTACTTGTTATGGGTGAACAGATGATTTGGCCATGGGAATGGAAAGGAAGGTGTTGGATTTTAGATGTTATGAAGGAAGCAGCAGCAAGATTTAATAGTGATTGTCTGCATGTGGGCAGAAGAGAGGAAGGAGTCAAAGATGATCCCACATTTACAGGCCTGGGAGACAAGGATGGCAGTGCTGTTTTCAACAATAGAAGGGAACAGATGTAATGGGGATCATTGAAAGAAATGACAAGGAGTTTAAGACAACAGCATACCATCGTGAAACAGTTGTTGGCATCACTCCAATTTACACAGGTGTAAAAGAAAGGAGAATCAGGCCCAGGGATGTGCCAAAGTCTAATTTACTCTGATTTAGTATTTTCTGTGGACCAGAGTCAGACCTTGGCAAAAGCACTTGCAGCTTCCATTGGAGTCAATGGGCATTTCTCCTACTTGTTCCTGGGACTGAATTTGGCCATGGGAATGTTGGAAATGCTGTATGCATAAGCTAAAGTGGTAGGGGAGGCCCTGCTTTATTTTGCAACTTCCTCCTAGTTAATTTTCCTGTGAGAATCTTGTGTATTCCTTTGGCATGTAACTTACAAATAAGTATAAGTTAAGGCATGTCTACATGAACATTTAATTTGTGTGGGTGCAAATCTACCCTGCATTAGCCTGCCGCACACTAAGTATCTGTGTGGATCCTGCTGCTGCATGCTAACAATTCCCTAGTACACTTTGGAACTACTCCTCTTTTGAAGTGCAGTAGATCAGAGCTCACTAGGGAGCTGTTAATACAAAGCAGCAGGGTCCAGGCAGATACTTAGTGTGCACCAGGCTAATGCAGGATAGATTTACACCCCAGATTCTCATGAATAAAGTGTCTGTGTAAAACAAGCCCTTATGCTATCTTGCCATCTGCACGCATTTTAATTTACATCACCTTTAATTTACACCATCATAGTAGTGTGACCTGCTTACTCTAGGCTCCATTTGGCCTTGATTTTCATTAGAGAGAAAAGGCAGAAGTCTGTTTACAAAATAGTCACACAATACTAATAAACTGGAAATAATCTGGATTTCCTCAGCTGCACAAAAATATAGCTTATTCAAACACTTTATTAAAAACAAAAACAAAAAATCACTTGCCAAGGATGTGTAGCAGGGAGCTAATATATGCATCAAGGGCCGCTAAGACACAATTCTTTTTAAAATATTTCATTTTTAATATTTTCTCTTTGACAACAAATGTCAAGAATATGAAAAGCTTACATGCATGAACATTCATTGATATATCAAGCAGTTTATTGATCATTTGTCTAGCATCATATTTGTTCATAGCACTTTACAGTCAAATAAAAGACAGTTAAAGCTCTGAAAATCTGTCAGTATAAGTTTTGACATTGCAGTCATAGAATCATAGAATATTAGGGTTGGAAGAGACCTCAGAAGGTCATCTAGTCCAACCCCCTGCTCAAAGCAGGACCAACACCAACGAAATCATCCCTGCCAGGGCTTTGTCAAGCTAGGATTTAAAAACCTCTAAGGATGGAGATTTCACCACTTCCCTAGGTAACTCATTCCAGTGCTTCACCACCCTCCTAGTAACTAATATTTCCTAATATCCAACCTAAACCTCCCCCACTGCAACTTGAGACGATTGCTTCTTGTTCTGTCATCTGCCACCACTGAGAACAGCCTTGCTCCATCCTCTTTGGAACCTGTCTTCAGGTAGTTGGAAGACTTCTATCAAATCCCCACTCACTGTTCTTTTCTGCAGACTAAATAACCCCAGTTCCCACATCCTCTCCTCGTAAGTCATGTGCCCAGCCCCCTAATAATTTTCGTTGCCCTCTGCTGAACTCTCTCCAATTTGTCCACATCCCTTCTGTAGTGGGAGGACCAAAACTGGATGCAATACCACAGGTGTAGCCTCACCAGTGCCAAATAGAGGGGAATAATCACTTCCCTCGATCTGCTGGCAGTGCTCCTACTAATACAGCCCAATATGCTGTTGGCCTTCTTGGCAATCAGGACATACTGCTGACTCATATCCAGCTTCTCATCCACTGTAATCCCTAGGTCCTGTTCTGCAGAACTGCTGCTTAGCCAGTCAGCAGCAGTGGCTCCAGGCACTAGTGCTCTAAGCATGTGCCTGGGGCGGCAAGCCGTGGGGGGCACCCCGCCGGTCCCTGCGAGAGCAGTAGTCAGGCTGACTTCGGCGGCTTGCCTGTGGGAGGTCCATCGTTCCCGCGGATTCAGTAGCAATGCAGCGGGTACATCAAAGCCGCGGGACCGGCGGACCTCCTGCAAGCATGCTGCCGAATCCGCGGGACTGGGGATCTCCCACAGGCAAACCACCAAAGGCAGCCTGCCTGCTGTGCTTGGGATGGCAAAAAAGCTAGAACTGCCCCTGCCAGTCAGTCCCCAGCCTGTGTATGGGACTCTTCCTTCCTAATTGCAGGGCTCTGCACTTCTCCTTGTTGAACCCATCAGAAGTGAAGCCACAGTGGCTCTGGATGAGATGGGGTATAAGGCCCCAATCATGTAAACACTTGCACACAAGTAATCCCCATTGTGTATGTTTGCAGGAGGAGGCCCAAAACTGTGTTTCTTTAAACAAGCTTGTTAGGCCAGTGATATAGGTCTGTGCAACAATCAGAGATGCGAATTCAAAATACAAGACAAGCTCTGTCATTCCAAGAAATACTTTGTATTTATAGGAAAACTCAATCTTTGTCTAAACCACATAAAATTCTTAGGTCACCTTGTGGAGCTGCTTCATCTTAGCCCCTAACTTGTATAGGTCC
The DNA here is from genome assembly GCF_007399415.2 of Gopherus evgoodei. NCBI lineage: Eukaryota > Metazoa > Chordata > Testudines > Testudinidae > Gopherus > Gopherus evgoodei. The sequence goes on from NC_044329.1 coordinate 71,812,963, forward strand.
CATCTGATTGCATCATTACAGTCTTGCATGCATGGCCATTTGTTTCAGTGATACTCTCATAACATTTTTAAGATGACCCTTTAATCTCTGACTGACCTCCAATACACTTTTAGCATAATAAACATTTAAGCATGTTAACTAAGCAACCCTTTGGAAAATGTTTGCTCCAAAACTACCAGTACAAATGACTTAATGTATAATGTACAACAGTTCAGATATGTCATAAAAATAATAAATTTATATATCTAGGTACAGCCATCCATCAGCAGTTACTGCTGTTCGGTATAGATACAAAATTCAGCTTGTGACTCCTTGCTGTCCGCCGTAGTCTGTTACCATATCATGCCAGCAACGACAGCCTTTGTCAGCGTCTCAAAATGTTCATAGCTCTTTCTCTGCTACCTAGTCCATGGAGGCCTTTCCATTAACTGGTTTGTATGACAGCACCAACTGTCTCTTTCAAATTGCTCCTCAAGACCCAATGATTTTGTGATGCCTATAAGTAAACTAGTCAGTTTTTGATGACTTGAGAGGCAGGGGGAAGTTACTTGCTAGTTTATCTATCTGATTTTGAAAAGAAGTCAGAAAATAAATGTGCGTGTATTAATGTGGAGTGCATTTGATTGTATCCCTCTTTCCCCTGCCACCCTTGACTCTAAGTGCTTCACAACAGTGACTATGTCTTTGTAAGGATATCATAGTGCCTAGCGCAGTGGAGTGTTGATCCTAATAGGGGCATCCATGCCCTATTGTAATATGATTATTAAATATTAAATTATGGTATTAAATCTTTAACACATCTGTATTCTATTGGAGGGGATAGTGTTTAGAAAGTTTAAACATGCTAGGCTCAGGTTTAGGAGAAATTATAGGCACTATTGTGAATTAACTAGCCTTCCGCCCTCCCCCCAAAAAACAGTGTTTTTCATAATAAAGAAAGGAACATTACTGTAAAATCACCATGCTGAATTAGCTCAAAGCTTCATCACATTCATTAAAAGGTTTGAAAATAGCACAGCTAACAAGTTGGTAAAACGAAATCAGAACTTGAGTTACTGAAAGCACTTATCTTTTACCAGGCTTATACATTTCTTCTTTGAGGATGCTTGTGGTAATTATGTAAATCTTTTAGGCTCTGAGAGTCTACACCCAGGGTCAATTGCTTGAAGACTGTTTCAGTTTATTGTATGCTAAGTGACTGAATTCTTGTCCCAGACCAAGTACTCTCATCACGTAATATTAGGCAGGCCATTAATTTGTTTTTAAACTGGACGTCCTATTTTTGTAAGGTTTGTCCCTGGCCCATACTAATATAGAACTGGATGTGGTTTTGTCCTCTATCATTATTAGGGTTACCAAGTTTCTAATCGCACAAAACAGAATAACCCTAACCTGCCCCCTTCTCCAAGGCCCCATCCCCCCACTCGCTCATCTCTCTTCCCTCCATCGCTCACTTTTCCCCACCCTCACTCACTTTAATTGGGCTGGAGCGGGGGTTAGGGTATGGAAGGAGGTGAGGGCGCTGGCTGGGGATGTGGGCTCCGGGGTGGGGCCAGAAATGAGGGGTTCAGGGCAAGGGAAGGGGTTCCGGGCTGGGGCAGGGGGTGGGGTGCGGGAGAGGTTGAGAGCTCCATCTGGGGTGCAGACTCTGGGGTGGCACTGGGGAGGAGGGGTTTGGGGTGCAGGAGGAGTCTCAAGGCTGGGACTGAGGGGTTTGCAGTGTGGGAGTGGGCTCAGGGCTGGGGCAACGGGTTGGGGTGTGGGCTCCAGCCAGGCATTGCTTACCTCAGGCAGCTCCCGGTTGGCAGCACAGCAGGGATAAAACAGGCTCCCTGCCTCCTTGGCTCTGTGCGGTTCCCAGAAGCGGCTGCCATGTCCGGCTCCTAGGTGGAGAGGCTAGAACGCTTTGTGTGCTGCCCACGTCTCCAGCATTGCCCTTTCAGCACCCATTGGCCATAGCTCCTGGCCAAAGGGAGCTGTGGAGCTGGCACTCGGGGTGAGGGCAACGCAGAGAGCCCCCCGGCTGCTCCTACACCTAGGAGCCGGACATGGCAGCCACTTCTGGGAGTGACACAGAATCAGAGCAGGCAGGGAGCTTGCCTTAACCTCGCTGTGTTGCTGATTGGAATTTTAATGGCCCGGTCACCAGTGCTGACTGCAGCCGCCAGGGTCCCTTTTTGACTGGGCATTCTGGTCGAAAACTGAATGCCTGGCAACTCTATAGATGCAGGAAGGGTGCTGCTCTGCTCCTGACAGTGTAACCTTGCACACACACTTCATTTGAGTCACATTGGTGAGGGTGGGCCCATGCCATTCTGGAACTTCATGCAACTGAGGGGATGTCCTATATTCTGAGAGTGGCCGCTGATGCATCCCATGTAATATTAGGAACTTTGTTGGGGAAACGGACAGCTGCTATAAAGTCTGTCTTATTGAAAGCTTTTTGAATTGGTACTCTAGGGCAGGGGTCAGCAACCTTTTAGAAGTAGTGTGCCGAGTCTTCATTTATTCACTCTAATTTAAAGTTTCGCGTGCCACTAATACATTTTAACGTTTTTAGAAGGCCTCTTTCGATAAGTCTATAATATAGAACTAAACTATTGTTGTATGTAAAGTAAATAAAGTTTTTACAATGTTTAAGAAGCTTCATTTAAAATTAAATTAAAATGTGGAGCCCCCCAGACTGGTGACCAGGACCTGGGCAGCATGAGTGCCACTGAAAATCAGCTCATGTGCTGCCTTCGGCACGCGTGCCATAGGTTGCCTACCCCTGCTCTAGGGCATGTATACACTGCAATATAATTGCAGGGCTTGAACTCATGCCTAGGCCTAACCCCCCTTCCCTCTACACTCAAATCACACTGACCCAGGGTCCCAGGGTCCACAAGGATGGAGGGTCTGAGACTGAGTCAAGCAAGGACAAGGTTCAAGCTCTATTGCTCTGCAATGTAGAAGCAGCCCACTGGACTTGTGTTCTGGGAGTCTGTCAAAAATAATTCCAGTCCCATAGGCTGACTTTCCGTCCTCTGGATGGTCAAGTTAGGTAGACAGTCAAGTTTTCCCACTTCACCATGAACAAATGGCTCGAGAGGCCACATTTTGGAAGGGCACTAGGAAATATGGGATATGGGTGATTGGGGTCCCACCTGTATAATGCAGTGTAGACACTGAAGCCCCAGGTTAGGACCAGGGCTCAACAATTCTTAACCTCGGATTACAAATGAGTGTAGATGCTCAATCCCTGCATTAATCCCAGTATCTGCTAACTCGAGTTCTACTAACCCTGGGCTTACATTGCAGTGTAGACATACCCCTAGTGTTTGGCTACTGTGGCTTGAACAAAGAAAAATAAAATGTTGAGTCATCTAAAAATGTTTTTCAAGATTTCTGCTTCTGCTAAAATACATTCCTTGTCCTGCAGTTTGATTAATATTAAAATGAGTTTGCATTCACGGGTGGCATTCTTGTGACTTGGCATAAATAGGATAATTTGAGAAGTAAACTTTGAAAGTCTGTGGGATCCAGTTCTGTAAGAATGCTTCAAGATGTTGCCATTTTCACATCTGATCTGCCTATTTTAAATGCTCATAGAATGCCAGTCATGTTGGTACCAAGTCAAGTTTCTAGTGTATCAGTCAGCTATATATTCTTGGTGTATGCTTGGTAAATCAAGTATTCGCTTGGGATTTTGATTACTTCCCAGACATTTCCCCAGTTTGCATGCATGTTCTGGACACCATCCTTAGACTTTCCTTAGGATGAAAAAGAGAACAAATATTAGAAGACTCTAAACTTGTAGAAAAAAAAATATTCTACTACATCATAGAAATAGTATGTAAACATGTATAAATGACTGTGCTGTGATGCATACATCCAAAAGAGGCACAGTTAAGAGACAGCCATAACTGTTATTTAGGCCCCAATTCAGTAAGGTACTTAGCAGTTGAGTAGTCCCATTGACTTCATCATTTCCAATGACTTCACAGGAACTATTCACAAACTTCTATTTAGGCATAATTCTTAAGTGTCTTGCTGAATTGGAGTCTTAATGATTTTTCAATTAATTGTAAAATATGAACACTTTCTTAATGTAGGATTATTTTGTGGAATATACAACATACTTACTGTTTGATTTCTGGTCTCTGTGGAGTTGTTTAGGCTGCTTCACTCTAGTATATTCCGTTCTGAACAGCAGCAAGTAAATTGTATTAAACGTAGGCTTTAATAGGGGAAAAGCAAAGTGATGGGGTTAAATTGCATGTATTGGGAAGTTTCAGAATCCTTTTCCTTCCACCATTGTCACGTCCATTTTATTTTCCACTTCCACATTGACTGGTCCTGGTTCAGATGTTCCTGCTATTTTATCTATATTTATGGATCAAAATAATATGATTTCCATGGCAACAGCTGCAGGTTTTGAGCAAATATCGGCTTTGAAGGTGCTCTTTCCTTTGGGTTTGTATTTTGTGGTTATTGGATTAACCCCAGGAGGGATTTAGATCTTGTTTATAAACAGTGGACTTCATTTGAAGAAGAAGAAAAGCAAAGTTCAACATGGTGTGGAGTATTCATTCTGTCCTACATATTAAATTCAGCTGTAGAATTCCACAAGATTCTTGATGTGGCCTCAGTTACTGTACATAGTACATGCTTCAAAAAGCAATCAGTAACATAGACAATGCTCTGTTAAGTGTAATTGTGTTAGACTTTAGAGCCTAAATGAATACTTCAGTACAGATGTTCTCTGTTGGTTGTTTTGTGGGCCATTGGCTTTCCTTGAAACTCTTGTTGGTAGTCTATAGCAGTCGTTTTCAACCAGGGGTACGTGTACCTTCTGGGTGTACATCAGCTCATCTAGGTATTTGCCTAGTCTTTTACAACAAGCTACATAAAAAGCACTAGTAAAGTCAGTACAAACTAAAATTTCATACAAACAATTATTTGTTTATACTGCTCTGGATACGGTACACTGAAATGTAAGTACAATATTTATATTTCAATTGATTTATTTTATAATTATATGATAAAATTGAGAAAGTAAGCAATTTTTCTGTAATGTGCTGTGATACTTTTGTAATTTTATGTCTGATTGTGTAAGCAAGTAGTTTTTAAGTGAGTTGTAACTCGGAGGTATGCAAAACACATCAGACTCCTGAAAGGGATACTGTAGTCTGGAGAGGCTGAGAGGCACTCGTCTATAGAGAGTGGATAGATCACATGGTGACAGACTCCTCATTTTTCGCTGCTAAACTACATTGTAGGATAAATGCATGAAATGCTTTTCCATGTAAGCAATTGTTTTAGTTGCCACAGGGATTTTATTGGGTGTGAATGGGATGGGGAGGTGTTTCATGCAGTTGTGAATGGAAGGAGATGTTGCGTGTGATACAACCTCTCTTTTGAGATATGGTCCATGCTGTGCAGAAGTCTGAGAACCCTGGTTTAGTAGACAATCTGTTTTCAGTAGCAACTTGGAAATATTTCCAGTGTTTATTCTTACACATGAGCAAGTTATACTGTGAATTTGGAAGTGACCACTGCACATATGGATGTGACCCTGCCTGTTGTCACAGAATATGCTAAACACAAGTTAGTTTATTGCATTGCTAAATTTCCACACAACAGGAAATAGGAGTTGATATTTTCTTGCAACAGAAGAGCAAACCTTACGGTGATAACTCCTTGAAGCTCTTTTATGTGACCACTCGGAACCAAATATTTTGATAATTATTAAAAGGTTACTCTATTGATATTGATTGTAATGACAGAGCATGGTGATTATGGCTGAATTTTAAGGGAGTCAGCCCATGGTGAATCAAATCCTAACCCCTTAACTTGGGCAAAACTCTCACTGAATTCAGCCCAACTCCATCAATAGAATATTTTTTTGAAGGGATGGGAGGGTTAAGGGTGGTAGAAAGGATGTATGACAGATGTCAGTCACTTCATTTAATGCAGTCCTGGAAGGTGCTCAGATACTACTGTGAACCTGAATAGAGTAGAATAGCTGTTTTCCCCACATTTTAAAAATTCTGATAATGTCCCTTCAACATAGTATTCTCAAAGCTGGTCTTCCACCATTCCCTTTAGCAGAGAAGCCAAGAATTAATTAGGCATTGTGGCTGCCCCACCTTTCATCCCTGGAGGCTTTTTCTTTGCCAAATCATGGCTTTAAATATTCTGTACTTATTTCCTCCAGACTGATTCACCTGCTTTAGCATGGATAAGCTTTTCTGGCATTTCAGTCTTTGGGACTAGCAAATGTGGCACCTCTTACCAGAAATATGCTTTGTCTACACTAGCAACATATGTTGGTATAATTATGTTGCTCTGGAGTGTGGAAAATCCACACCACTGTTCAATGCAATTATACTAACCTAACTCCCAGAGTAGACAGTGCTATGTCATAAGAACATGAGTGGCCATACTGGGTCAGACCAAAGGTCAATCTAGCTCACTATCTTGTCTTCTGACAGTGGCAGGTGCCCCAGAGGGAATGAACAGAACAGGTAATCATCTAGTGATTCATCTCCTGTTGTCAATTCCCAACTTCTGGCAAACAGAGGCTAGGGACACCATCCTTGCCCATTCTGGCCAACAGTCATGGATGGATCTGTCCTCCATGAAATTATCTAGCTCTTTTTCTGTTCGAGGCCTAGTTCTCCCATCAACATAGCTACCACCTCTCAGGGAGGTGGAGTACCTACACTTATAGGAGAAGGTCTCCCATTGGTGTAGGTAGTGTCTTCACTGTAGCACTACAGCATCACAACTGCAAGCCCCTAAATTCACACAACAGGCTGTCAGAGGATAAATGTGTCCTGTTTGGAAAGATAATGCTCAGCCTTCAGTTCAGCATTCACATACTGCCTGTAGGCCACTATTCTATAACATCGATATATTCCATTTACACTGCACCAGCTTCATCAAAGAGAGTCAGTATTTATTGCCTCTCATTTTTAAAAAAAAGGATTAAACTCAGAGATTCATGAAGCACATAATCAAATTTTGATAAGCATTTCATGAATTCTTGAGAAGTGAGATTGACTAAAAATGAGCCCATTACTTCAAACATGGAATAATTCTTGTCAAAGTCTGTTTTTCTGACTTTGGCTTCTGAAAACAGAAACCTTGCAGGATATATCCAATGTATAAGACTGTTTTTAAGTGTGTGCGCGCACACGCACACACAAGATGTTAGGGAATGTCACTATTATGATTGCTCATGTGATCTTTCTTCTCCCCTATTGTGCATCCATCTGACTCAAAGTCCAGTCGGCAGTGCAGCAGGGCTAAGGCAGGCTAGTTCCTACCTGTCCTCACACCAAGTTGCACCCTGGAAGTGGCCAGCAGGTCCGGCTCCTAGGTGTGGGGGAGGGGTTACAGAGCTCTATGTGCTGCCCCCGCCCTGAGCACTGGCTCCACACTCCCATTGGCCAGCAACCACAGCCAATGGGAGCTGGGCGGGTGGTGCCTGCAGGCGAGAGCAGCACATGGAGCCTCCTGTCCTTCCCCTCCGCCCAGGAGCTGGACCTGTTGGATGTTTCTGGGGCGCAGCGTGGTGCCAGGATGGGCAGGGAGTCTGCTTTAGCTCCACTGCGCTGCTGACCAGGAGCTGCCTGAGGTAGGCCCGCGCCTCAACCCTTACCCCAGCCCTGATCCCACTCCCCTCCAACCTGAAGCCCCATCCAGGACCTCAAACCCCTCATCCCTGGCCCCACCCCAGAGCCTGCACTCCCGTCTGGAGCCCTCAACCCCTCCTACACCCCAACCCCCTGCCTCAACCCACAGCCCCTTCCCACATTCCAAATGCCTCGCCACCTCCCCCCCTTTTCTGTGTAAATCTGCCAGGAGAAAGCAAGCTCCTGCTCTTATTGCTGGTGGGGTCTGAATGCAGACACTGGAATTTGAAAGTTAAAACTGAGGGGATTTGTTTTATTTTAACTTAAACTGAGTTGAAGTTTCTCTAAAGTTTGTGGCTTGAATTACAATGGCTGGAACAAAAGGAAAAATAACTTTTTTAAAAGGAGCTTAATTGAGCTGTGGAAAACTTGGAATGTTAACACTTCAAGGGTTTGTGCAGACATGGTCTCTGATTTAAACCCATCTCGGTTCACATCCTCCTCCTCCTCCTCCCCCTCTCTGTTTCACTTTGAACAAACAGCCGTAAAGCAAAACTCAGTTTTCAGCTGCGTTTTACCTGGCTTCATGTTAAAACCATGCAAAACTGAAAATCCCATGATTTTGCTGCAGAACCATTCATAGGCTCAAGTTTGTGAGATGCTGGGCCTGGCTTACCAAAAGGCTCACAAATTTTAGTGAACAAATCAGAGTTGCAAGTCTGTATTGAAACACAAAATCAGGAAAACCCTGGTGACTGGATACCATGCTGATAGAAATGATATGAAATAAAGTTTATTTTATGTTCAATTTTTTTTTTGTTTTTCAGGTAGCTCTAGTTATGAATTATTTCTGCTCCATTTAAAATGATCATCATGTGTAAGCACACATTTCATGAAAGGTGCATATCACATTCTGAAGTGCAGTCCAGACTAGTGAAGGGTTGTGTCACTACCTACCCTGCAACCTTGGGTGCTTCACAATGATTTGCTGCTGTAGTTCCCAACCTAGGTCCCTCAGAAACAACCAAACAGTATGCAGTTCACAGCCTGAGTGTCTGTGGCAGCAACACTCCAGTCAACACTCTGGCTCCCACCAACCTTGTTCCCTATTTTCAGGGTGACCCCAACAAACTCCCAGTCCCAGATTTTCCCCCCAGATATGTGCTCTGCACTGTCCAGTCCTCTCCTGGACAGTTTCGATATTAGAGGTTCATTACCCCTATAAGGTGTCAATATACAAGAATTTGCTACTTTAATTTTAATGACCAAACAATTCAATTTAAATACAACACTGGATTAGTTTTGATTAAAGATTAAAACAAGTTTATGTAACTACAAAAAGATTTTAAGTGAGTACAAAAGGAATTAAAGTCAGACATGGTTACAAGAGTTGGTTCAAGGTAAAATCCTTACCACATGTCCCCAGCAACATAATTGACCAAATTCTCAAGTCAGGTTCTGCCCCCAAAGACCAAAGGGCTGGCTCCTTTGTTGTCTTAGGTGAAAGAACAAGAGGTAGAGAACTCCTGGGCTGTTTTTGCCCCTCACTTTTATAACCCAGTCTCGCTTTGAAGTAGATTCTTCTGAGGATTACCCCTCAGAGCAAGGTTTATTCAAACAGTAGTGAAGGTGGGCCCATACTCTTTCCTCTTCCCAGTATATGCTGAAATTCAGATTTGCCTTGTCTCTAGCTTGATGTCTCAAGGGCCCTGTTTACTACTTATATGTAAATTGAGGCAAACATGCAATCCTTTGTTAAAGATAGACCTGTTTAACCACTCCTTCCTAACCAGGGCTCTGTGGGTTTGAAGATATGCTACCAACATCATACAGGGGGAATTCATGACTTTACATATGGTATTGCTACATACATTTCACCAAGATAATATTGACCATCAAGCTATATATTTTCAAATGAGACCACAGAAGCATATTCTGTTCAGATATTATTACAATATTGTGTAGGGTTTGAATACAGGGGTAAATTCGGTCACAATGCACATGCCATATATGTTGAATCAAGATGCCTTTTTAAACGGTCCCTTCAGGTGGATTTCCTTAAAAAAAAAAAAAACCTTCACAATTATAAGTACAATTGCATATAACTTCCTAGATAATTAATTGGGTTTGTTTGCTTGTCACACCAATTTTACAATTTACAATTTTACCAATTTTAATGCAATGGAGTTAACTCTGAATAACATCAGTGTTTGTGGAAAGAGAATTGGTCTCTGTGGTCATGGCATTACATACCCTATGGACACAGATCCTAGGCTGATGTTTAGAAGTGCTGACTATCCTTAGCTCCCACTGAAGTAAATATGTGCTGCAGATATGCAGCACTCCTGAACACGAGGCCAAGGGCGCACCTTGCACTGGCAATTTCTGTCATGCTTATGATGCGAAAATAAACCTGATTTCTTTATTCCCTTCTCAGAAGACAATATTTTTGTATCTTCTCCCCCCCCTTCTGAGAGGCTCTTGTGTTCTCTCTTTGTTTCTCAAACATAGGTGCATTTATAGGCAAATATTTTACATATCAAACAAGTGTATTACAAATTCACTTTGAGAAGTCTTGAATTAATGTTGCTAAATGCAAATGATGCACCTCAGCTTGATGGACAACAAATTAAATTAGCTCATCACAAATGGGACGTTTTTGTTCTTGGAATTGGTAATGGGATAGAACTTTGATCTCTAGGTGACTACTCTGAATGTTGCCCAGGCTAGCAGAGAACAAAAGACATTTGTATGAGATGGCTTTTCAGCGGCCTATGTAAAATATATTAATGGCTTCAGTCTGCTCCATAGTGAGAAAATGTCCATGTTCCACTTGGCACTAACCCTTGATGGCTGTTTTAGCAGACATGTCAAGCAGATCTAAAGGTGATGTGTCCTTTCTGTTCATAACTGAGCAATCTGGGCAAGGAGGAGTAGGGACACTTAGGGTATGTCTACACTGCGGTAAAGGACCTGGGGCTGGCCTGGCCACCATTGCTCCCATCTCCCTTTTACTAGGCAATGAGTCTCAGGGATGGACCTGATTTAATATACTGCACCAGTTTTACAACAGTGTAATTACTGATCGCAGTGGATTTACTCACGATTTTCCTGTGAGTGAGAGCCAAATCAAATCCTATATCTGGGCAACATTTTTCATTTATTCTTTTCCATTTTCTGGTTGTGAAACTAACATTTTCATATTCAGAATTGCAATGAAAAATGTCAGAACTTGTTGATGAATCATTTGCCAGGATTTTGGGAGGAAGAGAGACAGCAGTGTGCCCCAAACCAGAAATAACTTCTATGAGGGTGAGACAAGACAGGCATTCACCTCCTCTTCATCATATGTTTATATTATATAACACTTTTAAATACAGAAGCAAATGACAGGTGGCAGTCAAAGATCAGGAGAGGACACCAGCCATCAGTGGAAACACAAACATGTAGCCCTCAAACAGGGGTGAGGAATAAGAAAGAGCACACATGCTCACATCACTTAAAATGTTAATGCCACATGACATCCTTTCTCTCTCTCTCTCTCTTGCCATTAGTGAGGTGTAATCATTCTTATTCCATCCCACCGCCTGAGGACTATGGCATTTTTGTTTCCACCAATGGTTGATTTTCTGTGGCTCTTGGCTGCTGCCTATCTTATTCTTTTATATTTATGTAAAATGGAATTCAATGAAGGTTTTAATCTGCATGGGTTTGGCATACTTACATTACTCATGAGTAGCCTATACATACTATCATATTTCCTGCATATGCCAGCTACATTACAGAAGAACTAGGAATGTTTATAAGATTTTTTTTAATAATTATTTTTGTCTCCCTTTATCTGTGAAACAAAATGCCTTACCAACAGTTCACTGCATAGGACTTCTAGGTGCTGATTAGTCCTCAGTTGGAGCACTGTGTCTAGTTCTTGGAGCCACTTTTCAAGAAATATATGGACAAATTGGAGAAAGTCCAGAGAAGAGCCACAAAAAGGATTAAAGGTCTAGAAAGACTTTTGAGAGAAGATTGAAAAATTGGGTTTGTTTAGTCTCGAGAAGAAAAGACTGAGAGGGGACATAACAGTTTTGGAGAACATAAAAGGTTATTACAAGGAGGAGGAATCTCTGAAGAAAGGACAAGAAGCAGTGGGCTTGAATTGCTCTTCTGGCCAGTGCAGAGGAAGCTGAGAGAGCATGGAATCATTTCTACCCTTCCTGGGTTGACTGTGTCCCATAGGGACATTAGTAAGAGAGTGCTTGGGCAGACTATGGTTGTGCCTGTCTCTAGGAAGGAGAGCTTGCTTCTTGTGCCCGTCTATCTTTTTGTATGTGCATCTCTGCCTGAGTCAGCCACAGTTTGGCATCCTTCATGGACTTTGACAGAGACAGGAACGTGAACTAGATGAACCATTGTCCTGTTCATGCAGTGGTTTGTCAGTTGCCTTAGGGAGCTCGGTATTTGCAGTATTACTTAGGTAATCCATAAAGAAAGCACAGAGACCTATAGCAAATTATGCATTTACTGTACAGAGAATTCATGTAAGAAAATACAGAAGCACAGATGGGTGCAGTTTTAAGTGACTTGCCAGCCACACAACAGAAATTAGAGCTCATTAAAATAGCCACAGTGCTGATGTACAACTTCAGACTGAATCCAGATGGGTCTAGCTTATACATGAAAATCCAGATGCCTCATCTAGAACTGCTTGAGAATTTTTCTCAACTCCTTCCCCCCTCCAAAAATATTTTATCTAAATATTTCTCTCTTTTTTTAGATGTGTTGTCAAAAATCCAAAACTGCAATGTTTTTGTTTTTTTCTATGAAAAATAAAGTCAAAATGGACATTTTCCTTTGACGTTTTAGTTTTCAACCTAGCTGTTTTTCATAAAAATCTTCTTGATGGAAAAATTTTGACCAGTTCTAGCTGTGAGCTCATATTAAACCACATGACAAGCTGTGAAAGGTCCCAGTCAGCCAATACCTTGTACTCGTAAAATGAGACTCAAGGCAATGGACTTCATCTAGTGTAGATAAAGAAGCAGTGGCAATGTAAAATGAGAGTATTCAAAGAAAAATATAATATATATGTATTTTTTCAGCATATGCCCCCAACTCTACTTACATCTAACTGTTCACCTAGGCTTTTAATCTGCATTTATTACTCTAAAATGTGTCTCTTTATCTCACAGTGGTGTTATAAGTCCAAAGGACTTGATTATGCAATTTGCTAAGTGCTTCCTTCGTTGTGCTGAACACCCTCAAATTCCATTGCAGGAGACACTCAGCACCTGGCCTGATTATATCATACTGGAAACGAAGAGTGCTTGTAAAGTTTTTTGAGATTCTCTGATGGAAGTTGCTATAGAAGTGCCAATTACAGTTATTATTCAGGCATTTTAGCAGCAGCATCTATTCCTGCTTATGTTCATCCTTTGAGAAACAAAGGAATTGGTTCTCTCTGATTGGTGACAGGAGGCTTTTTTAGTGCTACTCTCCATAGTATATTTTGTACCATCTGCTGTTCCTTTTCCTCTTTGGCACAATTATGGTTCCTCCCAACTTCCTTCTCCGAGCCTTCTTCAACTGCAGATTTTCATTTCTAAGAATAAAAGAGAATAAGATTTTACATTTTTTCCTGTAGATTATTGAGCACTTCTTCTCTTTGCTTTTCTTCCTTTAAACGTGTGGAGATCTTTTTTCTTAGTATTCCCCACAATGTATATGTATCAATGCTGCTGATCAGATGAGGAGTGATTACATAGTGGAGCAAGTCATCTCAAAATAAAGCATTTTAACAAATGCACATACTTCCTGTTTGTGCACTGAGCTTTCCTATTAGTGAACAGTCACTGGCTACGTAATACCTATTCTGATGGTGGCACATTCAGTCTCACCACGACTGGAGATACTGGCATTCCACCCAAGTAATTAAAGTAAATCTCCCCTCGTTATAATAAATAGTCATATCATAATTTCATAGAACATCCTAATAAATCTAGCTTTTTCAAAATTATCTAAATAGGGATTTTTTTCTTTGGACATTTCAATTTGTCACTTATTAGAAAAAAGGGGGGGTTACTGATATGTCAAGTTTTAGTGTCAGCTGTAACATCCCAAAACATTCATACTCAGAATGTGCAGTACAGCATGTAATAATCTGCATCCATCATCTGAATTGAGGTAAAAGAAATTCTTTCATTATGGGCCTGATCCTTCAGTGCTTGCTCAAGCAAAACTTTCATGGTAGTTTTGCTTGATTTGATTGTAGGACCATGTCCATAATGAACAATATCTACAGGGAGGACTCCAGGATCATTGACTCTTAGTTCTGAGTTTATAGAACAGTGTCTGAGCTGGTCTTACCAATTTCAGTGGACCTGCAAAGAGAGTTTTATTCTCCTCCCGCTCCGAAAGTAACCAGTCCCTGTCCATCATGATCACGCTACTAGCCCAGTGCTAGCCTAAGAATTTTGGGGACAGTTTCTGTGGTAGTTCTTTGGAGTGTAGCCCAAAGTCATTTGACCCATTTTAGGTAAAGGTTTGCCCACTGGAGAGATTTTTAAGTCCTACAAACATGTGTCTTCCTGCTGCAGAAACCGAGTCCAGCTTTTTGTTCCTTTTAGCTCTATGGAGTGGAAAACCTACCTTATGAGAGGAGACTCAACGAGCTTGGCTTGTTTAGACTCACCAAAAGAAGGCTGAGGGGAGATATGATTGCTCTCTATAAATACATCAGAAGGATAAATACCAGGGAGGGAGAGGAGTTATTTACGTTAAGCGCCAATGTGGATGCAAGAAAAAAGGACATAAACTGGCCATCAACAAGTTTAGGCTTGAAATTAGACTAAGGTTCCTAATGATCAGAAGAGTGAATTTCTCGCATACTCTTCCACGGGGAGCAGTAGTGGCAAAAAAACTAACTGGCTTCAGGACTGAGCTTGATAAGTTAATGGAGGGCCTAGTATGATTTGACTGCCTACAATGTAGCCAGTCTGCTTCTGCTACCAGCAAATATCTTCAACAGTCGTTAATGGGACACTAGATGGGGAAGGCTCGGAGTTACTTCAGAGAATTCTTGTCCAGCTGTCTAGCTGCTAGGTCTTGCCCACATGCTCAGGGTCTAATTACTTACCATATTTGGAATTGGTTTTTCATTGGTCAGATTAGCAGAGACCCTGGGGTTTTATTGTCTTCCTCTGCAGTATGGTGCACAAGTCACTTTCAGGTTTAAAGCAGTGTAAATGGTGGATTCTCTATAACCTGGAGTCTTTAAATCATGATTTGAGAACTTCAGTAGCAGCCAGAGGTTAGGGGTCTATTAAAGGAGTAGGTGGGTGAAGTTCTGTGGCTTGCAATGTGCAGGACTTCAGATTAGATGATCATGATGGTTCCTTCTGGAGTCTATTCATATCTTTTTAAAAGAGATGGACTAGAAACATAAGGTCCTAATCTCAACTGAAGTAAATCAAAATAACTCTTTTGGCTTTAATGGAGCTTCACTGATGCATACTGACTGAGAATCTGGCATTACTGATTCATTAAAAATGAAAGCTGAATTTTTCCTTCAGTATCCATCAGAATTTGTCCCATAGGTGTGGGCTTTCCAGATCCAAAAAACAGCCTTATAGAGCTTTATGTTTAACCTCTTGAGTGATATTCTCACACTCTAACGCTGAAAATAAAGTACTGCTTTGTGGCTCTATTTCTTTTAATAATACATCAAGAGAGAGGGCAAATGAATAACAATTCAATATGCTGCTGTGAATTGAAGGCAGTTAAGTTGAATCTAGAGTTAAAATGTATGTGTACTGTAACCACAGTAAATCTGTTAATGCCATAATGTGAGTAATGCCATATATGAATGGAAAACCAATTTAAGACAATTATCTAACTGTACAAACTCCCCCTCCATGCATGCATTAATTAAAGCAACACACTGTAATTCAGTGTTATTTTTTCTTCTAAGTCCTTATATTCTCCTTTGTGTGTTTCTTTTCTATTTGAAGCTAGTAAGCAATTTGGTGTTTAGAAGCTACTCTCCCAAAATGTAACTGGCTCTCTGCCTTTAACAGCCATTGATCTGGAATTTTGAGAGATCATTTTAATTTCCTTTTTTCTAGTTGTTTCCCTTCTGTTCCGTAACAAGTGGTGATCATCCTTGGAAGGTCAATCTCTAGAAACTTACTGCTTGTCATT
Organism: Gopherus evgoodei; assembly: GCF_007399415.2. Classification (NCBI taxonomy): domain Eukaryota; kingdom Metazoa; phylum Chordata; order Testudines; family Testudinidae; genus Gopherus; species Gopherus evgoodei. Next base: position 71,828,781 of record NC_044329.1, read on the forward strand.
CTACAGTATTTAGCTTGATTGACGGATCTCAAAATCAAATGGTACATTCTGAAGTGTAGTTTTAATGTGCAGGCTTCCTCCTTTGCTGTTAAAACTCAGCAGTATATTACCATGCCTTTTTTAACGTTCAACATATTTCAGCACCATGTTTGAGGGCAACAGTCGAGAGCAGCCCAAAATTACAAACTAACGATGTTCACACAGTGCTGTAAAATTCTCCCTTACTCAATGTGTAAACAATTCCACTCTCTTCAATTACTGTTTCTACACATACACAAACATTTCTACTGTTAATATTTTAGGGTCATGGAGTTTAAGGCCGGAAGGGACCACTCGATCATCTAGTCTGACCTCTAGACCACCACCACCCAGAAACCGTACACTAAACCTAACTACTGAAACTAGACCAAAATATTGAAGTCCAGAGGAGACTAAACTATTATAATACATCTTTTCCAATGAAAATATCATTATCAATGTTTTAATAATTAAGGCGAATAAATCAGCATCACCCAAGATGAAACCTTTTTAATCAATCAAAAGATATATATCTTTTAAATCCAAACTCATTCCAAAGCAAGCTGTTTAGCATTATTTGTGACTTGAATTTTAACATTTGAAAACTGATATATTCAGGTTAATACAGAGTGGTGATACAAATGCTGCCTTCTGCCATAATGGCAGTACTGTACTTGGAAGGTAATGAGTGCTCTGGCTGTGCATGTGTGGAAGTTCCAGGATACTGGTTGTAGGTACTGGCATGGTGTTACCATGAATACACAACCTGATATTTTTCTAGTTCATTGTACTCTATTGTTCAATCCTAGACTGGAATAAAATGTTTTAACATATCCATTCCAGGAAACCCCAAAACCTGAAATATAATGCAAATATTTTCAGTTCCACAGAAGTCATCAGATTTATATGAAAATCAGTGGAATTTATTAGAGACATGAGATTTTTTTACTGAAAACTTCTTTGGGGCAGCATCTTTTAATTAAGCTTTAAAAATTGATGCATTTCTTCTTTTTTTGATGCATTGATGCATTTCTCCTTTTTTTGTACAGTAACAGCTAGTTGCTGAATTGATCTGAGACTTTTTTCATTGGAATATCATAGAGGAAAGTGAGAGAGAGATCCAAAATAAATTTGTTTTCTATGCTAAACCTTTCAGTCTATGAGTTTGATCCTGATCCCAGTTACATCTTGTTTTACCATGGTTTAAACCCATTGACTTCAATGGATTTATTCCTGATTTACACCAGTGTAAGAGGAGAGTCAGTCTTGTATGTGATAGGTGGCAAGAAATTAAACTTCATATAATAAGTGATCACATGTTACTCCGTAGTTTGGAAGGCCTTATCTTTGAAAATTGATGTGCACTAATCACTATGATGATAACTTACAGAGGTGTTGGCAATGACTCCTAGGTAAGGCTGTTTTGAGAATTATACTAAGGCCTTGATTCTGCAAATACTTACAGATGTGTCTATATGAGTAGTCCCACCGAAATACACAGGGCTACTCACATCAGTAGAGATAAGCATGTGTACGTATCTGTAGGATTTGGAGTTTGGGGCTGTTTCAAGGCCCCTGGAAGTCAGTGAAAAGATTCCCATTGACTTAACTGGCCTAAGAGTCAGGTCCCTAAAGCATAACTAAAATGTCTATATTTTACTTTTTAATTATTTCCCAAATATTACAATTTTAGGTCAATTTGAAATTTCTGTGCAAGTCTTTTAGTAAAATCTTTACTAATGTGCTGAAGAAACACATCAAATGCTCCCCCTTTTTTGCAATTTTATTCTGTTTTCCTTTCACTTCTTTGGGTTTCTGTAGATGGACAACATAGTCCAGGAAAATATGTTTGTATTTACTGATGCACTCAAATTAATATGTTTATATTTGCTGATGTATTCAAATTACTACATGATATCTACTGCACATGTTTACAAAAATGACAAAACAAACACTGTGTGCCTATAACTATAGATCAATAATTGACTGCCCCCAGAGAATCGAAACATTACCACATGCCTTTTTTTTACACACAGGAGAAAGGGTCAACTATATCAAAGGGCAGTAGGTCCTAATGTTTAGGAAATGATGTGTCTGGCATAGTTTTGTGACCGTGTTATCTCATAGGATGCAATATGATATATCAAAAAATGTCTTTGGGTCCATTGTTATCAAGTTTAGCAATGATTGTTCAATCTGCTGTTCAAATTTCTTCAAGTATTCACTAATCAAAATGATCAGAAAACAGCAGAGGTTTTCTTACTGTTTGCATGGCAGATGTGAACATCAGCAGTGGGGGGCTGGAAAATCACAACATAGAAATTTCTCCTGTTCTTGCAAGGGACTGCTTAGAAAGTAAATCACTATCTGATGAAGATATTTCAGCATCCAGATTGTGTTAACAACAAATGCCAAAAATACTACATCTTCTTCCACACTAAATCACACAGAAGGGGGAAATTATCAAATATTTCTATATCTTCAAAGCTATATTATCTTTTATTATTTGTATTATCATAGTGTCAAGGAGCCCCAGTCATGGACCAGGACCCCATTGTGCTAGATGCTGTACAAACACAAACAAAACTACCATTTTTGGCCAAAGGATCTTATTATTTAAGTACAGGACAATTGACAATAGGTAGATACAGACAAAACAATAGGGGAGTACAGGGAAACAATGAGACAGTATTGGTCAGAACATCAGCAACTGAACCATTGGAGAAGCTGTTGCTGGTCATACAATAAGGATGCAGGGCATGATCACTAATCACATGCCCTCAAGTTTTGCAAGGAAATCTGTCATATCAGCATGCACAGAGACAGCCCTTCTGCACTGCTTCCCAGGTTCCCTCTTGCCTGGCAAAAAGACTCCCTGAGGAACCGTGATGGCACTTATCTACACTCACATGCCTGCATTCTATGCAGGGCCGGCTCCAGGCCACAGCGCGCCAAGCGCATGTTTGGGGTGGCACGCCGTGGGGGGCGCTCTGCCGGTTGCCGGGAGGACGGCAGGCGGCTCCGGTGGACCTCCCGCAGGCGTGCCTGCGGAGGGTCTGCTGGTCCCACGGCTCCGGTGGAGCCTCCGCAGGCACGCCTGTGGGAGGTCCACCAGAGCCGCGGGACCACCAGACCCCCTACAGGGAAGCCTGCGGGAGGTCCACCGGAGCTGCGGGACCGGCAAGCGGCAGAGCACCCCTCGTGGCGTGCCGCTGTTCTTGGGGCAGCGAAATTGCTAGAGCCGGCCCTGATTCTATCATTCCCATTCTCCCAACAACCAGCAAAAGGATCTCCTGCTGGACTTTCTAAAAGGAATTCCATGAGTTCGCCATGGGATGATGGAGCCCTTAAGTCCCTGCCCCACTGACTTTGCAGCCTTATTCCAACTGGCTGTTTCATCTCCCTCTCCCCAACACCTTCAGAGCGCTAATCCCATGTTGTGCCCTGCTTTTTGTAGGGCAGGGAGACGATGCCTCTTTAGGCTCCACTCCCCTCTTCCATCCTTACTAGATTGACAAGTATGAGCCTGTTCTATGTGATCTCCTCCCAACGCAGGGAAAGATTTCACCTCCTTTTGGTATAGTTTTAACTCAATCTTGTTTAGGCAGAAACCAGTATCTATTCTATCTATTGGTATGAAGAGGTAGTAGCAGTGCTGCTCAAATAGCTGTGCAACTCATTCTCCAGCAAATTTATCTCCATTAAGGGTCAAAATTATGACCCTGCGCACAGATCCGCAATGTAGGTCCTTTGTCTCTATGCAAAGTGAATCCTTTGCTTGTATGGTAAATCCAAATCTCTTAACAGCTGCTATGCCCTAGTTCCTCTGTATGACAATGAAAGCTTCTGCAGCTCAGCTATAGGACTAATCTCTATAAAAGTGTATACTTTAAGATGCATTAGAACATTGAAACTTTTAAATACTGAAAGTTGGTGTAAGTGGTTTGCTGTAGACATTTCTGTTAAAACATACTTCAGCTTTGTTCAAGAATATTTCATGCAGACATCTGTGTATAACTACCATCCATTACTTTGTATTCTCTCTGGGTAACGTGAAGGGGGCAGCACTCCAGTATGCATGGGACTTTGGTCATTTCAGTATTAGTTTTCTGAGGAAAGCTGGGCAGCAAGTGGCTTTTCACAAAAATAAAGAAATTGATATTTTTGTATGCATAAGTGAATGTATGTACTGATTTAGATATATCTCAATATCCAGGTCTCTGATATCCATTAAAAATACAATCCATAGCAATTAAAACAAGAGAGCAGAAAATCCCTCGCCACATAAAACAAACAGCAAGAAAACACAACAAAATTCCTCCTCCCTCTGGTCTTCAAATTAGCTTCATTCCCTATCCATTTTGGTCTTTCACAAACACAATACCGGGTTTGCAGTGAATGCTGAAGGTCAACACAGTTAGAGAGCCCTGTGTAAAACATTCTGCCAGGAGCTCCCTGCTTTATAAACCAAGGGAGCTTCAGCATCCACTGATTGCAACTCTGGCAATATCACATGGGAAGAGAAGTGGTCTCTAAAATAGATAGTTTCCAGACCATTTAGGACTTCATAGGTCAACACCAAAACCTTAAATTCCACCCAGATGCCAATAGGCAGACTATACAGATTATTGTGCATTAGTGTTATGTATCAACAGCAAAGACACTCGCCATCCTGCACTTAAGCAGGAAGGAGTTTGGCTGGTTGGCTGGGAGAAGAAGGCAATGTTTCCTGGCTTGGGGGAGGGGGGGAAACTTAAAGCTGCTGTGAAAGAGCAGTCAGCTTGGTGGATGACTCATCACCTAGGAATGAAGAGTTTTAATGCACATGCCGGGCATGGATAACGGCATAGCAGACACCTTGTCTTGTTTCCACTTTCAAAGATTTTGTGAGCTTGCAACAGTGGCTAGCAGTGAACCCCAGCACATGCTGTGGGCTATCTGGGACCTCATGATGTAATGTGGTTGGTGGAATGGAGATTTTTGGCTCCAGCTTACAAGTTGTTTATTTTGTTTTCTTTTAAGGAGTCTTCTCAGTTCTAGGATCCAGAGAATGGGTTGCCTAAGTGGCCCTCCATGGAGGGCGGTTGTTGCAGTACTGGGTCAAGGACAATGCAGCTCCTTGTGCCCTTCAATGATCACACATGGGACAATGGGTCCTTTATCCCCAGTATGGCTGCTAGGCAAAAGGCCATTTGGAGATGTCTGGGAACCCAGCTGGGTGTGAGGAGGAGGCAACCAAGGTAATGGCTGATGCCTCCTTGTGGCAGATGTTCAGGGCAGGTACTCCATAAATTAAGGCAAAAAGAATGAAAAAATGGCTTGGAAAAGGAATTAAGGAGAGATTCTTGGTAACTGAGCAAGCCGGGGGCAGTTGGAGACTCCTATGACTGGTACAGCCAGGAGCAACCCCCTCCCATCATTATAGTCCCCCCTAACCCTCCTACAAGGGGACAAGAGGCATGACTGGTAAGATCCCAGCAAGGAAATTGCTTGAGGGACCTGGGTGAAAGGGTGGGCAGGGAGCTGGTGAAAGCGCCCCTCCCCCCCCGAATTGGGTGGAAGTGGTAAGGTCCTGGCAGGGAATCTGCTGGAGGGACATACATTTTGCACCTGCACTGCACATATTTTGTCCACTGGGTTAATCCCAAACATCTGTCTAATAATAAAATTGTTGTCTGATTAAATCCATATCTAATGTCTCCTATGATTCTTTCAACATAGCCAGACAATTCCCTTAAGAGGCAAACACCTACCTGGTCCACTAGCTTCATCTTTCAAATAGGTTAGAGAAGTAGCCTGAAAGAGAGCACATTGCAGAAACGTAGCCTAGGCGTAACAAAGGTGTGGATTATGTTGTTGAGGTTTGTGTCTGAGGTTAAGTCTACACTACAGCAGCTACAGTGTTGCAGTTGTGCTGCTGTAGCTTACACGCTTTCTACATCAACAGCAGGGGTGTTTCAAGTGATGTAAGTAAATCATCTATCTAAGAGGTGGTAGCTAAGTCAACAGAAGGATTTTTCCATTGACCTTGCTGCAGCTAGAGTGGGGGGTAGGTCGACCTATCTACATTGCAAAGGTTGCAAATTTTTCACACCCCTGAGTGAAACATCTAGGTCATCTGAAGTTTCAGGTGTAGACCAGGTAAAGTGAAGAGGCCAAAACCTTCTGACCAGATGCAGATGGCAGGTGGGGTTTGGGGAAGTAGTTCCTAATGATTATTGCTATTTGATAATCTTAAAAGTAGCTGGGAATCTAACCAGCCCACAATTTCAGTGTTAGTAATAAATTACTCCCTCGGTCATTGCATTGCTCCCTCAGTCAGGAGTGCCAATATAATTCAGTCATATCCTGTAGTTGCCCCCCGGTCCAACATGATAACCAGTCTTTTATTTGGATAGAGTTTCAACCAACTCATTCCCATGCACTCTCCTATCTTGCACAGAAAGTGGGGGAAGATACTAAACCATATTCTTCAAGCTAGACAAAATGAAGATGTAATGCCAAATATCATCATCATACTGAAAGCAATATGTTCCCTCAGTAACTCTCCTACTAGCTTCATGTGTGCATGGAATAAGAGGGATGAAAGGATAATCTGTGGTACCCCATATGAGACACCTCAGAGCAGAACTGAAATTTTCAGAAAGACGTGGATTTTTGTGCTAAACTGTATCTTGTCCTGATTTTTAGACTATTAGATATACAAGTGACCAGTTCAACTTTGGAGTTTTTCAGATGACATTCAGTCACAACATCTGGTCAATTGAGATTCATTTACTTATATTAATATGGTTAGTACTGTGTACTACACACACACATATTAGCATAAGTAAATGAATCTCAATTGGCCTGATGTTGTGACTGAATGTCACCTGTTATATACTGTTTTATCTGCTAAGCATAGCAGATTCCAATGAATCTGCTAAATTCATCTGTAATCTCAGATTTGCTAATGTTGCTTTTTGAATGACAAATAGTGTGTAGAAAGAATTAAGGATTTTAGCAAAACTGTAAAAGAAATCAGGTATGCCAGCCTAAAATGGTCTTCCTCAACTCAGAAGAAAGCTGCTTTGTAAATAACCTGAGAGAAAAGTTTGCAAGTCAGTCGGAGTTGTGGAAACTTGGCACCTAAAAGAAGGTATAAAGCTTCTTGCAAGAATCTGATAGTGAGCAGTATCCAATTGGAGAATTGACTGAACGAATATTAACGGAACTCTACAACATTTGAAAGCAAATAAAGGTTGGGTTGTGAGCTGGGAAGATAAATTTTGTGTCAGTCCAGTTCCTAGCAGTCATGTAGCCCTGATTTGTTGAAGTACTGGTATCCCGCCCCCACCAGCATGACCTCACACACAATGTGCGTGCGAGGTCAAACTTTGTGGGGGATGTTGTTTTGCTCTACAGACTGGTGACCTCCATGCAGCTGCATGGAAGATGCCATTTCATTTATGTATAGCTGCTAGAGTAGCATTCTGTCATGTTCTGGCTCCTTTAATGGCTCCTAGAGAACAAATGTAGTTCTCATAAAATACACTGCTGAAGTAGGCATTCTTTTTGGCAGTCTTAACATACTAGTGGTTGAATAGGCCATTGGTGCTTAAGTGAGCACTCTTGGTTATGGTTAAGACATATAATCTAATTGACTGAAACTTTTTTAGGTGCTAGATAGTTTTTAATGTTTAAATTTAGGTAGCAAAGCAAGTTGTTTACTATCAGGGTGATCTACCATGTGGTCTAAAAGGCCTGCCCCAATGACTCATATGGTCTGATATCACTTTTACCCCGCCTCAGATGTATGATTAGGCCTGGACAATTTGGTTCACAGAAAACTATACATAGAAGATACAAGACTCTTAAAAGAAAGCTCTCTCCAAATAATGCTTTGTAGGCAATGATACAATTCCCATTAAAATGAATTGGAGTCTTTCGATTAACTTTAATGGAAATAGGATATGAATCCTGATTTTTTTTACCATATTTTGTTTCCTGATTCCCTGTTCCTCTGCTGTGTACATACAGAGAGCTTGATTCTCTGCTTACTCACTCTGGTTTATATTGGTGTAACATTATTAATTACAATGGAATTTATTCTTCACCCTAGTATGAGATTACAAACAGGGACATTCTGTTTTAATTAGAAACATCCCTGAGTTTGGATCGAGATTCAGATCAGAATCTGAGGTGTGGGGGTGTTTAGATTATGTGGGGTTCCAGTTTATCTATTTATAAAGATTAACCCCAATATCTACGTTCATGTTCAGAGGGGTTTGCATCTGATGCAGTTTCTGCCCATCTACAATCTTAACTAATAATCTAGTCAAATATTTCCACTTGCCCCCACAAAGTCTTTTAACAAATGGTTCCATTCAATGTAAGCAAGTGTATCTTTAACTTTTAGTGGTCAGCAAGAGTTTCTGGATGAATCTTGAGTAGGGTGACCGGATGTCTCAATTTTATAGGGACAGTCCCAATACTTGGGGCTTTTTCTTATATAGGTGTCAATTACCCCCCAATCCCATCCTGATTTTTCAAACTTGCAATTTGGTCACCTTAATCTTGAGAGACTTCCATTGCTCTTTTCTACTTCAGTTCATTTCAGATCAGAATAATCATCATACTAAACTTGCCCTTAAACACATTAGTGCATATGATCGGTTTCACACTCAGTTAAACATTTTCAGTTTCCCTAAGCATTTTGCATCAAAATAAAATTTCATTGCACAGCAATTATAAAATATACTATGCAACAATACATTAAAATATCTCTTACCATAATAAAACAATGTAAGATTAAATGCTCCCCTACTAAGGAAAATCTTATAGGAGGGTAAGAGAGAAACACACAGTCTAGGGCCTTAGGAGCAACACATCAGGGGCTGTCTCAGGCTCACATGGTAGCCCCACTTGAAGTGGCAGTCATGAGGCAACAGCATGAGGCAGTCTTTTCCCCATGCATGGCAGTGGGAGCTCCCTCTTCACACTTACACCCCCAGCTACTGAAGTATTTGAGTATCTTACCTCGGTAACTGGGTGGGCTGGGCAAACTGCATTTTCCTCCTGCTACAGTTAATCCTCTTCTGCAGTGGGTTTGGGGCCTTGGAGGTCTCACTCCTTTTAGGTGCCAGTTCAGATATTTGGTGTGGGAGTGGAGAGGGGAATTCCAGTCCCTGTCCTCCACCCCAACAGAGAATCTGTTCTAGTCCCCGATTACCATACTTCCCTCAGGAACCCTAAGTCTCCTCACTCTCATACCCATGTAGTACTTGAGCTGGTGCCCCCAGGAGTCCACCTCTTGGCATACTCTCCTGTGCGCTGCCATACTGGAACAGATTCCACGTGCACCAGGTCACAATGCCATTTGGCCAGGCTGCTCTTCTCTCTGGATAGAGGGGCAGCTGGACCAAATTTCAGTGGCATTATGACCCTATGCATCAGGTTGCTATACCGCTCACTAAAATTTGGCCTGGCTGTCCCTCCATCAGGGAGAGAGGTGACTCGGTCAGATGTCAGTAGCATTGTGACCATGTGTCCGGAGTGATGTTCCAGATTGCTTTGGCAGCAGTCATACTGAATTAATACAGGACCATTGCTTGAAAGTGGTTAGGCCATAGCTACCCCCTCTGGCTCCATTAGCCTATGGAAATTGGCACTACTGTGTAGGTCTAACATGACACGAGTATCTTGACATAAGTAAGACCTCATTTCTCAGTGGGTGTGATTGGGAAGGTGAATGGAAAGTTGTAAATAAGGGCATAACTCAGCAGGGAGTAGTCAACTAGGATAAGCAGAAACACCCCGGTACTAGGGACAATGGACAAGATAAACCTGGAATATAAAGATCAGATTTTATATTAACAGTACATGGAAGAACATGCTGTATAGGGATTGAAAAGTAACCAAGCTAATCATGAATCATGTGATGCAGTGAATAGTTAGGAATGTGGATGTTAGGAAAGATGTATATGAGGAAAAGTTGTGCTGTGTAATTTTGGATTTGTGATGTACCCTGCATCCACACCCCACATATGAGCCTTTTCAGCATGTTGCTGACTGCCAAATGAAGGTACCTGAATGACAAATTCTGGAATTGAACTGAGTTTTGGGAAATCAATTGGAAGAGGAACTCAGGGAATCCCAACACACTGGCGCGTGGGGAATCTCCCACTTCTCAGAACTATTGTATCTGGCTATCTGCAGGCCAAGGCAGAAGTCCCTGGATCGATTACACTTGGGTCACATTTTCAAGTTTTTGATGAAGGCTAGAAGCTATTTTTGTTACAATGAAAGCTGAAATGCTGATTGCATGGTATCAGGGTCTGGGACCCTAGGAACAGAGCTATGGTGTCTATGCTTTAATCCAGCCCTCCATGAAACTAGTTTCCTCAGGTTACTTTCCTCCATTGGAAAAGCCTGGTGGATATACAGGGGTAGATCTGGAAACCCTATATGACAGAGGAGGAGACCAGGCCCCATCCCTATGGATAAGTTTCTGTCTTTGATAAGGGCTGACCACTATGAAGATCTCCCCAGGTCCACATTCTCTGATGGCATCATGCTTTTCTGCCACTAGCAATGGAGGAAGATCCTGCAAAGCGGATGAGACCTGGAGAGTAGTTAACACAAATGGACCTGCAATAATTCCTTTGCAGGTTCCTGCCTGGAAATGAGGGAACCATGCTGTGTCCAGTGACTGTTCGCTATCTCTGCTCTTCATTCATTCATGTTCCCTCCCCTTCTCCCTACACATACTGATGGTGCAAAGAGGTTTTGTGGAGGAGTCCTGTGGACTTGGATAGAAGGGAGAACATTTCTTCTCCCCACCCTGGAGATATAGAAATGTCTCAAAAGAAAACATAGCATTGTTTAGAGTGAAGGTTCTTTAAATGATACTGAAGAATTAAAATGTTTCTTAAAGGAAAAATAAAAGCTTTCAAAGACTTGAAAAAAGCAGGATTTAGCTTGCTACTGGGCTCCTGAACTCTGCATTATAACCATCTTTCTGCTCCTGTGATTATGGTCTCATCTAGTTCCCTGATTTCCTTTTTCTCTGCCCTCCAAAACTACATCCACAATATTGTCAAGCGAAACTGCTTCAATCATATAGTGAGTTCTATCCCTTCCATCCTTTTGTGTATAGTTCTGTTCTTGGCTACTGGGACATCTGGCAGGACCTATTTAACAAGTGTCAGTTGTAAATTTAATTTCCCTTTTAAAAAATCAGAAAAGATAAAATAAATACTTTTCTCCCTGATGGCTGTCTGTAGCACCACCTCCGGTAAACTTCCTTTTCCTTATTCCTCCTCAGAGGAAAGCAAACAGTCAAACATAGATCATAATTAAGAGATGTAGAAACCAGCAGTTTCCTGAATATAATCTTCAGCTGTGACATCACCTGTTCACTGCAGTGGTTTTAAGGAAAATAGTTTGAAAGTTATTCAGGATGAGAGAGGATTTTCTAGTAAAAAGTCTCACTTACAAACTCTAGGTTTACTTTGCAGTTCAGAGTTCCCTGCTCATGTGGCCTCTGTTCGCTTTGTTCCATTTTTATGAAATATTTCTCTGTCTCTTCTAGAAGGTTTTTTTCTCTCACAAACCCAAGCTCTTGTCGTCATCTTTGTAGCAGTTCTGGAATCATCTGTCATCAAAAGACTTAGGAAACATTCCAAGGCTGTCATTCTGTAACTTCACCCTGAATTTACTAGCATATAGGAGCCAGGGGAATTCTTTAAGGCAGGAATGGGCAACTTTAAGCAAGTAGAAATCCATGAAATCCACCAATACCCTTTGTTCGGCTAGGATTCTGATGTGGGGGCAGGTTGTTGGGTGGGTCTGTCCCATGCTTACCCTACAGTGGCTGCTCCTGTTCCATGAGGCTTTGCCTAGCTCCCTGCTCCAGTCCGTTGGCTGTCACCACAATGTTATGTGAAATGTGTGTTTGCACATGGGTGGGACTCTCCTCCCATAATGGCCTCCTGCTTTCCTGGCCCCAGCGTTGCTGGACTGCTTGCCCTGAGGTGGGCTGAGGTGGGCCAGATAAAATTATCTGGTAGACTGGATGTGGCCTCTGGGCTACTAGTTACTCAGTCCTCGTTTAAAGGTTGATGGGGAATAGTGGGCCAACAGTGCTCCCACATGTGCTATAGCTGCTGTGTAGATAAACAGAGGACTTCAGTCTCCAGGACGAGTCAATCAAGTGCTTTTTAATAATAACAAAAGTTAAATATTATAGCCAAGGAATGCTGCCATAGGAAAGGTTCATTAATAGGTTAGTTAATGCATGCTGGAAATAGAGGTAATGCATTTTGCTTATGATCCATCTGAATTCAAGGGGTTTTAGCCTCTAATTTCAGAGGGGAAGCAGGAACATATCATTTATGTCTATTATCTGTATATTTAAGGTTTAGGTTACAAAGAAATACATCTCAGTATACTGAATAAGCAAAGGTAAAATCATCTGATAAAAGGATCCCTGTTGTGAGTAATTATATTCAACACTCTGGTAGATATGCTTACGTTCAGGCAGACTGGCAAAAAAGGTTATTTGTATATCACAACACGCCAGATTCTGAGGTAAGTTACAAAGACATCAGAGAAGTTACTTTGCATTTACTTCAGTGTAAATGTGATCAGATCCTGGACTGTTGGTTTTCATTTAGCTACCTATTTTCTTCTTTAATTAGAGATGAATAGAGGATATTTGTAATAAGTCTTAGCCACCTGCCCTGGGTTAGTATCATTGTCCGTTACAGCTATTCCCCTATTCCATTTTGTTTCCCCAGACTCCATTTTGTTTTCTGTTCTCCTGTGGCCGCCCTTCCCTGGCTGTTAAGTTGTTTACCAGGGCCCCTTAAGTTGTTTAACAAGAGCCATTGCCCTTCTCAAAGGGATGGCCACTTGTGCTGCATGCTAAGTGGGACCACTGCCCTTTTCAAAGGGTTAGTCCTGTTATCACCTCGTTGAACCTGGGCTTGGTGTAGGGTAGGCAATGTCCAGAGCTGCAAGGCCTATTGTGGTTTTAAGATCCTGGGCATGAGTCATAGTCTCATGTGCTCTTGAGTCACCTATTGCACAGGACTATGTCCAGGCATGTCTCTGGGCTTACCTTCAGTTTTTCCCCTGTGCCCCCTCCCCTGTGACAGAGGGAGCCTATCAGGATTACTGGTGGGAAACTGCCCAAGTTTGCCTTTAAAACCAGACATTTTTGAAACACACCTCAGAAAGGTTCCTGCATTGCTGCCTGGTCTGATCAGCCAGGGGTTCTGGGGGGTCCTTTCTCCGCTCTCGTTTTATTTTTGAGT